>NC_069384.1:123574000-123904000 GCF_027475565.1 Acinonyx jubatus
TCAGATGGACTATTATGTAGTTAATAAAAATGTTTATGAAGAATATTTAAATGTATAAAATTTCTGATTATAAAGTATCAGGCTAAAAAAGATATAAATTGTATTCAGATGATTGTTTCTGTTGTGTAAAATAATACACATTGGGATAAAAAAAATGGTTAGGAATATAGATTCCAGATTATGAAAAAAGAATGAATAGTTTTTAATTTTATTCTCTAAATTATTTTCTCCTAAGTCTTCTTCAATGAGCCAGCATTGATTTTGTATTATGAAAAAGCCAATATAAAAGCGAGTAAAAAAAAAGAGATTATCATCCAAACCTAACTTTTATGTTTATCAGTATTTTAATTTTTTAAATGTGTATTTATTTTTGAGAGAGAGAGAGCATGAGCAGAGGAGGGGCAGAGAAAGAGGGAGGCACAGAATCCAAAGCAGGCTCCAGGATCTGAGCTGTCAGCACAGAGCCTCAGTTGGAGCTCGCACTTGTGAACTGTGAGATCATGACCTGAGCTGAAGTAGGATGCTTAAACGACTGAGCCACCCAGGCACCCCTAATGTGTATTAGTATTTTAAATTAAATAGTCAAATAGTGCTAAAAGTCTTTTTTTGAATATGAATACTGTATATTTCTTTTTTAGTTTTTATTTTATTTTTATTTTATTTATTTTGAGAGAGAGAGAGAGAAAATCCCAAGCAGGCTCCTGCTTAGGGATGCTGAACTGACTGAGCCACCCAGGCCCCCTGTATATTTCTTTATTTGAATGCTCACAAGAATGACACAGTAGCACTGTGATAAAGAATACATACATCTGATGTACATTGTGGCAAGAAACAGGGGTAAGGGCTCTTAGAATTGGTACCAAGTGTCCACTGAAGACACCTCCATTCAACAGAGAGGATGTTTCTACTGTAGCTTCCAGTTGGGTCTGCATAATTTGCCAGACTTCTTCATTCCAGCATCAGGTGACGCTCTTTTCTTGCCACTCTGGACTCCCTTAAGGCCTAGTTCAACTGCCCCATGTCTAACTTGCCCAGGCAGCCTCTGGAATTCTGCAGCAGACATCTTTTGTATGCTGCTGCCCTGCCACCCTCAGGAACACGGTTGGAAGTTTGGGAAGAAGGAGAATAATACCACATTATCAAAGCTAATAACAGGGGTATGTTGGCAAATGACACTGGGCCATACACCTAACAACCTCTTAGGATACATGCTTTGTCCCCAAATGATACATAATCTCCTAGAGAGCAAACACGTATGGAGTGATTTTATACACCAGGCACAAGAGATGCAAAGTGAATGCTGTTTGCTTCCTTCATGCTGTATACACAACAGGAAGTCACCGCCTGAAAGCTGGAACCAGTTCTCTCTCCTGCCTTTGAATGGTGTCACCACTCTGCTTCTGTCTGTTCCTCACATTGCTCATTTTTTGAAAGGGAGGATAAGATTGCAGAGAGAGAGAGAGTAGCATGAGAGATTGGGGGTGTGGAGGGAGTAGTATAGAGATAACAACCTGTCAAGCAATAAAAACACGTTATCCACTTCTATTTAAGACTGACGTTCTAAAAACTTTATAGAAAAAAATCTGTGTGTATGGTTGAGGACTTGCCTTGGGGTCGTTTACTTTCTACAGAGAAGAGTCTTTCAGTCTTTTGCCTCCATGTATGAGCCTGGCTAATAGCATTCTGAAACTGGGTGGGTGAAATGTCCAGGAGGGTTTCTCTATTCAGTTTTCACTGAATCCTCCCTTTCCATTTTCAGTTTGGCATCTCACTTTCTACCTCCTCTGTTTTAGCTGATTCAAGTCTACAGTTTCCTTGTTTAATTTTTCCAAAGAATATACTTCAAGTACTGTGGGAATAGGGGACTGATCGCTTGACTCGGCTTCTGTGAAGTGATATGAACTTGGAGAGTCAAATTGTTTCTTATATAGTGTAAACAATCTCTCTGTTTTCAGTTACTTCCACTCTGTCTTCTGAAGTACATGTTGCTTAACTGAGCCTTTCTGGGGTTCTGTGGCTGAATTGGCTTTCTTCTCACTAGATACTTTTTGCAAATAATTACATTTATGTTTCTGTTCCTCTCAGTAATTTATTTTACTTATCCACCTGCTTTTCCACTCTCTATATACGCTACTTCAAGTATAAACAAATGTGAAATTTGTTTGCTTATTTATTTTTTCTCCTTGGTATTTGGAAGTGATTTTCAAGCAAAGAGAGAGGGGAAAACACCTAATATCACTTATAAATGTAAGAAAATGTATCCTCAAAATGGACACCATGCTGTCTTAAGTAGCCACAGTTAGCCTCTTTTTATCATGTCTCCTGCATTTTAATGGGGGCAGTAAAGGACCAGCAAGTTCAGAGCAAAAAGAACAGAGGCAAGTTCTGTGTTCCTAAACATAGTGGCAGCATGTATCCACCATTGGACAAAACCTCTCTTTCCCCCTCTCATTTTATAAGTCCTCAAAATCAGAGGAACTTGTATCCCAGGTTTATATGCACTCTGCAACATGTAACTGATTCTGTTTCAAATGATTCTTGTAAATAAAGAGAATAGGACAAGCAAAGTGATTTTTGTACATGAATTACATTTTTAGATGCCCAAGGGAGCTTGCTTTAAGAGTAGTAAATCCTTGTACAATGTGTAGGTGGAATTTTTAGAAGGATTTTCCAAAAATATGCCATGTTCTTGTAGGCACAGAAGCAACACCCAGTAGACATTCTCTTTCATAACAAAATCCAAGCTAGGATTTCTTGTTGGTTCTAGAGCAAAGAGTGTTCATTAATAGAATGTGCGTTTGTGCCACTCGAGAGAAGATCTCCCTCAGGCAGAAACTTCCCAGTGACTGTCCTGTGTGGATGCTGCAGTACAGGTATCCCACATGAATTTCTCATATAAATACTGAACAGTGGTCTCATGTCTGTGTTGGGGGTTGAAATTCTTTATTCTGAATAATAGTGAAACCATTTATGAGACCAGAACATACTACAGTCACTAAGTACTTTTCTTTTTATCTAGAACTCAAAATATGTAGTTAAAACAGACCTCACTGTCTTAATTTACTTATTTCTATACATGTGGTTCTTTCTTTTTTTTTTTTTTTTGTTTATTTATTTTGAGAGAGAAAGCATACAAGTGTGCACAAACAGGGGAGGGACAGAAAGAGAGGGAGACAGAGAATCCCAAATTCTGAGTGGTCTTCACAGAGCCCGACATGGGGCTTGATCTCACAAACTTTGAGATCATGACCTGAGCCAACATCAGGAGTCCGATGATTAACTGACTAAGCCACCCTCAGGTGTACAGGCACCCCTCTGTACACGTGATTCTTAGCTCATGTCTCATACTTGAAAAGCCACCTAGATACTTTGAAAACTATGAGTTAAGAGAAGGAGTTAGGGATCTTAAATATCTCTAAGTAAGGGGCATCTGGGTGGCCCAGGTGGTTAAGCACTGACTCCTGATTTTGGCTCAGGTCATGATCCCAGGGTCATGGGATCCCCACGTCAGGCTCCAAGCTGAGTGTGGAGGCTGCTTAAGATTCTCTGTCTCCCTCTGCACCCCACCCCCATCCTGCTCGCACTCTATCTGTCTCAAATAGAAAAAAATCTCTAAAATATTTTCATTAATATATATAAACAGAATCCCACATTTCAGCAGCCAAAAGCAAAGAGGATGGGGACAGGAAAGAATCAGGAAAGGGAGGAGAGAAATCCCTTTCTTAGGGAAGAAGTTGTTTTGTGCATGGGGGCGGAGGATGAAGAAGGAATAGATGTTTGGCTCATTCCCACCTGGGGCAAGCATTCCTCTCTTCACTTTATTGCATTAGGTTAAATCATTAAATCTACACAGGAGTCTTGCAAAGCAGGTAGGTATTGGTATCCCCAAATTGTAGATGAGAAAACTGAGGCTAACTATTTTAAGTAAATTGTCTATAGTAATTCAAGTAGTAAATAAACCTTCTCTGTAAGTAGCAAAACCAAACAATAATAGCAACAACAACAGTAAAACTACTCAAGTGTCTCTAAGACTAATTACCAGGGTTTGGAGGAGCAACAATGGGTGAATTAAGCCATATCACTCCATGAATTGTTTGTGCAAGTACTATATATGCTCCCAAGTACATAGGAAAATGGAGATGTTAATGTCACTGAGGTTGATAATGAATGTTTTCTTCACTAAATGTCCACTAAATCACTGGGCACAACTTTTTAAAAAGTCTCAAACCCATATGGAGATTTTTTTTAATTTAATTTTTGTTTTATGTTTACAGTCTTATAACATTAGGATCTTGTGGTCACGGAACAAACTTGAAAGCTGACCAGACCTAATTATCCATGAATTCCTATTACAGAAAAGTGAGAAAAATTACTGGACCATAGTCAGGATATTTGGATATAACCCTGGCTTTTATCTTTGATAACTACATGATTATTATAAAGTTGTTTGACTTCCTTGAGTCCTGGCTTTCTTATCTGTATGATGGAGCCCCTGAAATATGAGATCTGTTCCAACTCCTATAGTATTAGAATACATCCTTCCTGCTGGAGAACTTTCCACCAGAAAGAGTCTGTGGATGGTAAATTTGGAGAGTCTTAACTTTCTGAAGATGTATTTATTTTGCCTTCATACTTGAATGATAGTTTGGATGGGTATAATACTCTATATTCAAAAATATTTTTCTTCATAACTTTGAAGATACTGATTTATTATTTCCCTCCACGCAGTATTACTGAAAAGTCTGATTTCAATTTTATGTAACAAGCAGTTACATAGAATATGTAGTATGTCAGATGTTGTTCTATGTGCTTTCCAAATATTTATATCTTTAACCATCCTGTGAGGGAGGTATTATTCTTATCTTATTTTACAAATGGGGAAAATGAAGAACCAAGAGGATAAATAGCATATCTGAAGTCACGTGGTTTGCAAATGGTAGAAGCAAGATTCAAATATATGCATTCCAGCTCTTAACTAGTGTGCTCAGCTGGCTCTTGTATTCTTGTTGCTTTGTGCATAATGTGTTTTATTTTTGCAAGAAAGCTTTTAGGATCTTCTCTTTTCCTGTGGCATTCTGAAATTTTTCATGATATGAGTAAGTGTGTATAGGCGTGTTTATTCTACTTGACATTTACTAAGATCTTCCATCAGGTGGGCTTATGTTATTTTGTTTTCAATTTTTGGAAATTTTAAATATATATTCATGTATTTACTCTCCTACATTCTCTTTATTTTCTTTTCCTGAATTTCTTTTAATCTGATGATGGGACTTCTGGATCTTTTGGCTTTGTCTTTTCGTTTTGTTGTCATATTCTTACATCTTTATTCACTGTTGTGTTCTAGTAAGATTTCTCCACTTAAGCTTCCAGCTCATTAATCATGCTCTGCTGACCACATTTTTCTCTATAGACCATGTTTTGAATTTCTTTAACAATCCCATTTTCAAAACCTATGACCCTAATTGATTATTTCATGTGCATTGTGTGTGTACATATAGACATTCACAAACATTATATTTTCTTCACTTATTTTTGAGGAAATTAATGATGTGAATCTGTCCTGCTCTACTAATTCTATTAATTATGCTTTCTTAGGTAACATTTCCTCTATTTCTTGAGGTTACTTCCTCTCATGGTTTCACCAAGTGTTTCCAGTGTTTGGAAATTCTTGTTGAGAACACATTTTTGTATTGAAATCATGTGTTTATGGAGTTCTTCTAATCACCATGCTAGAAAAAGTAAGATAACATTAGAAACTGTGGGAGATTTCCTGAAAGATGCAGAGCCCACAGGATTATACTGAAAATGAAACCACAATTCCAAAAATATATACAGAAGAAAACAGCTGTAAAAGGCAGGAGTGGTAGACTCTAGGAGGGCCCCTCCTGCAGTGGGAAAAAGAGGGATTGCAGGATAAATAGGAAGTGATTTTCTCCTACTTCCTGGAATCTTTTTTTTTTTTAATTTACATCCAAATTAGTTAGCATATAGTGCAACAGTGATTTCAGGAGTAGATTCCTTAATGTCACCCATTTAGCCCATCCACCCTCCCAAAACCCCTCCAGAAATCCTCAGTTTGTTCTCCATATTTATGAGTCTATTCTGTTTTGTCCCCCTCCCTGTTTTTATATTATTTTTGTTTCCCTTCCCTTATGTTCATCTGTTTTGTCCCTTAAAGTCCTCATATGAATGAAGTCATATGATTTTTGTCTTTCTCTGACTGACTAATTTCACTTAGCATAATACCCTCCAGTTCCATCCATGTAGTTGCAAATGGCAAGATTCCATTCTTTTTGATTGCCGAGTAATATTCCATTGTATATATATACCACATTTTCTTTATCCATTCATCCATTGATGGACATTTGGGCTCTTTCCATACTTTGGCTATTGTTGATAGTGCTGCTATAAACATGGTACATGTGTCCCTTTGAAACAGCACACCTGTATCTCATGGATAAATACCTAGTACTGCAATTGCTGGGTCATAGGATAGCTCTGCTTTTAGTTTTTTGAGGACCTCCATACCGTTTTCCAGAGTGGCTGCACCAGCATGCATTGCCACCAACAATGCAAAAGAGATCCTCTTTCTCCACATCCTAGCCAACATCTGTTGTTGCCTGAGTTGTTACTGTTAGCCATTCTGACAGGTGTAAGGTGGTATCTCGTGGTAGTTTGGATTTGTATTTCCCTGATGGTGAGTGATGTTGACCATTTTTTTATGTGTTGGTTGACCATCTGTATGTCTTCTTTGGAGAAGTGTCTGTTCATGTCTTTTGCCCATTTCTTCACTGGGTTATTTGTTTTTTGGGTGTTGAGTTTGATAAGTTCTTTATAGATTTTGGATACTAGCCCTTTGTCTGATATGCCATTTGCAAATATCTTCTCTCATTCTGTCGGTTGCCTTTTAGTTTTCCTGAATGTTTCCTTCGCTGTGCAGAAGGTTTTTATTTTGCTGAGCTCCCAGTAGTTCATTTTTGCTTTTGTTTCCCTTGCCTCCAGAGACGTGTTGAGTAAGAAGTTGCTGTGGGCAAGAGTTTGAGTTTATTTTTGTGTATGGTGTAAGAAAGTGGTCCAGGTTCATTCTTCTGCATGTCACTATCCAGTTTTCCCAGCACCACTTGTTGAAGAGACTGTATTCCATTGGATATTCTTTCCTACTTTGTCAAAGATTAGTTGGCCATACATTTGTAGGTCCATTTCTGGGTTCTCTATTCTGTTCCATTGATCTGAGTGTCTGTTCTTGTGCCAGTACCATACTGTCTTGATGATTACAGCTTTGTATTATACCTTGAAGTCTGGGATTGTGATGCCTCCTGCTTTGGTTTTCTTTTTCAAGATTGCTTGGGCTATTTGGGGTCTTTTCTGGTTCCATACAAATTTTAGGATTATTTTTTCTAGCTCTGTGAAGAATGCTGGTGTTACTTTGATAGGGATTGCATTGAATATGTAGATTGCTTTGGGTAGTATCAACATTTTAACAATATTTGTTCTTCCTGTCCAGGAGCATGGAATCTCTTTCCATTTTTTTGTGTCGTCTTCAATTTCTTTCATAAGCTTTCTATAGTTTTCAGTGTATAGATTTTTCACCTCTTTGGTTAGATTTATTCCTAGGCATTTTATGGTTTTTGGTGCAACTGTAAATGGGACCGATTCCTTGATTTCTCTTTCTGTCACTTCATTGTTGGTGTATAGGAATGCATTCGATTTCTGTGCATTGATTTTATATCCTGCAACTTTGCTGAATTCATGAATCAATTCTAGTAGTTTTTTGGTGGAATCTTTTGGGTTTTCCATGTAGAGTATCATGTCATCTGCGAAGAGTGAAAGGTTGACCTCCTCCTGGCTGATTTGGATGCCTTTTATTTCTTTGTGTTGTCTGATTGCAGAGGCTAAGACTTCCAATACTGTGTTGAAAAACAGTGGCGAGAGTGGACATCCCTGTCTTGTTCCTGACCTTAGGGGGAAAGCTCTCAGTTTTTCCCATTGAGGATCATCTTAGCGTTGGGTCGTTTATATATGGTTTTTATCATCTCAAGGTATGCTCCTTCTATCCCTACTTTCTTGAGGGTTTTTATCAAGAAAGGATGCTGTATTTTGTCATATGCTTTCTCTGCATCTATTGGAGGATCATATAGTTCTTGTTTTTGATTTTATTGATGTGATCAATCACGTTAATGGTTTTGCAGATATTGAACGAGCCCTGTGTCCCAGGTATAAATCCCACTTGGTTGTGGTGAATAATTTTTTAATGTATTGTTAAATCTGGTTGGCTAATATCTTGTTGAGGATTTTTGCATCCATATTCATCAGGGAAATTGGTCTGTAGTTCTCTTTTTTAGTGGGGTCTCTGTCTGGTTTTGGAATCAAGGTAATGCTGGCTTCATAGAAAGAGTTTGGAAGTTTTTCTTCCATTTCTATTTTTTGGAACAGTTTCAAGAGAATAGGTGTTAACTCTTCCTTAAATGTTTGGTAGAATTTCCCCTGGAAAGCCATCTGGCCCTGGACTCTTGTTTTTTGGCAGATTTTTGATTACTAATTCAATTTCCTTACTGGTTATGGGTCTGTTCAAATTTTCTATTTCTTCCTGTTTCGGTTTTGGTTGTGTATATATTGCTAGGAATTTATCCATTTCTTCCAGATTACCCATTTTATTGGCATATAATTGCTCATAATATTCTCTTACTATTGTTTTTATTTCTGTTGTGTTGGTTGTGATCTCTCCTCTTTCATTCTTGATTTTATTTATTTGGGTTCTTTCCTTTTTCTTCTTGATCAAACTGGCTAGTGGTTTACCAATTTTGTTAATTCTTTCAAAGAACCAGCTTCTGGTTTCATTGATCTGTTCTGGTGTTTTTGGTTTCAATAGCATTAATTTCTGCTCTGATCTTTATTATTTCCGTCTTCTGCTGGTTTTGGGTTTTATTTGCTGTTCTTTTTCCAGCTTCTTCAGGAGTAAGGTTAGGTTGTATATCTGAGATCTTTCTTCCTTCTTTAGGAAGGCCTGGATTGATATATACTTTCTTTTTATGACCGTCTTTGCTGTGTCCCAGAGGTTTTGGGTTGTGGTGTTATCATTTTCATTGACTTCCATATACTTTTTAATTTCCTCTTTAACTGCTTGGTTAGCCCATTTATTCTTTAGTAGGATGTTCTTCGGTCTCCAAGTATTTGTTACCTTTCCAAATTTTTTCTTGTGGTTGATTTCGAGTTTCATAGCGTTGTGGTCTGAAAATATGCACGGTATGATCTCGATCTTTTTGTACCTACTTAGGGCTGATTTGTGTCCTAGTAAATGGTCTATTCTGGAGAACATTCCATGTGCACTGGAGAAGAATGTGTATTCTGCTGCTTTAGGATGAAATGTTCTGAATATATCTGTTAAGTCCATCTGGTCCAGTGTGTCTTTCAAAGACATTGTTTCCTTGTTGATTTTTTTGATTAGATGATCTGTCCATTGCTGTGAGTGGGGTGTTGAAGTCTCCTACTATTATGGTATTACTATTGATGAGTTTCTTTATGTTTGTGATTAATTGATTTATAAATTTGGGTGCTGCCACATTTGGCGCATAAATGTTTACAATTGTTAGGTCTTCTTGGTGGATAGACCCCTTGATAATGATATAATGCCCGTCTGCATCTCTTGATACAGGCTTTATTTTAAAGTCTAGATTGTCTGACATAAGTATGGCTACTCCGGCTTTCTTTTGTCGACCATTAGCATGATAGATGGTTCTCCATCCCCTTATTTTCATTCTGAAGGTGTCTTTAGGTCTAAAGTGGGTCTCTTGTAAACAGCTTATAGATGGATCTTATTTTCTTACTCATTCTGTTACCCTATGTCTTTTGATTGGAGCATTGAGTCCATTGACATTTAGAGTGAGTACTGAAAGATATTAATTTATTGCCATTATGATGCTTATAGAGTTGGAGTTTCTGGTGGTATTCTCTGGTCCTTCTAATCTTTTGTGGCTTTTGGTATTTATTTATTTTTATATATATTTTTTCATCTTTTCTCTCTTCAGAGAGTCCCCCTTAAAACTTTTTGCAGGGCTGGTTTAGTGGTCACAAATGCCTTTAATTTTTGTTTGTCTGGGAAACTTTTTATCTCTCCTTCTATTTTGAATGACAGCCTTGCTGGATTAAGACTTCTTGGCTGCATATTTTTCTGATTTCGCACACTGAATATATCCCGCCACTCCTTTCTGGCCTGCCAAGTTTCTGAGGATAGGTCTGCTGCAAACCTGATCTGTCTTCCCTTGTATGTTAGAGACTTTTTTTTTTCCCTTGCTGCTTTCATGATTCTCTCCTTGCCTGAGTGTTTTGTGAATTTGACTGTAATATGCCTTGTTGATGGTGGTTTTTGTTGAATCTAATGGGGGTCCTCTGTGCTTCCTAGATTTTGATGTCTGTGTCTTTCCCCAGGTTAGGAAAGTTTTCCTCTATGATTTGCTCACATAACCCTTTTACCCCTATTTCTTTCTCTTCTTCTTCTGGGACCCCTATGAGTCTGATGTTTTTCCTTTTTTATGAGTCACTGATTTCTCTAATTCTTAAATCGTGCTCTTTTGCCTTAATCTCCCTCTTTTTTTCTGTTTCATTATTCTCTATAAGTTTGTCCTTTATATCACTGATTCTCAGTTCTGCCTCATCCATCCTTGCCGCCGCTGCATCCACTCGTGATTGCAGCACAGTTATAGCATTTTTAATTTCATTCTGGCTATTTTTTACTTCTTCTCTGCAGACAGGGATTCTAATCTATTTTCGATTCTAGCTAGTATTATTATTGTGATTCTAAATTCTGGTTCAGACATCTTGCTTGTATCTGTGTTGGCTGTTGTTTCTTCGTGCTCTTTCCTTTGGGGTGAATTCCTTCGTTTTGTCTTTTTGAAGGGAGAAAACGAATTAATGAGGTAGAAAAATGAAATTAAAAAAATTAAAGTTAAAAATTAAACACACACACACAAATCGAATAGATGCTATATCCTAGGTGTGTTTTGGTCTGGGTGTTGAAAGTGGTGACAGATTAGAGGGAAAAAAAAGGTGGGGGGGAAGGAAATCGTTTGAGATTTTGAAAAAATGAATACACTGAAGTAGACTAAAATGAGATGATGGGGGTAAAATAGAATTTGAAAAAATATACACAAAAGTAAAGAATATAGTAGAAAAATTAAAGAAAAATATTTTTAATAAAGGTTAAAAATAAATAAGAATTTTTTTTCTATAGTTAAGAAAAAATAAAAGAAATGAAAAGGAGAAAAAAGATTAAAAATCATTTTAAATTTTGAAAAAATGAATACACTGTAGTAGACTAAAATAAAATGGTGGAAGTAAAATAGAATTTGAAAAAAAATTACATAAAAGCAAAAAATATAGTAATGAAAATTAAATAAGAATATTTTTAATGGAAATTGAAAGTAAAAATGAAGTTTTTCTCTTTCTACATTGAAGAAAAAGAAAAGAAATGAAAAAGAGAAAAAAAGAAAAAGGAAAAAAAAGGAAAATGATAATTTGAAAAGGCGAATACACTGAAGTGGACTAAAATAAAATGATGGAAGTAAAGTAGAATTTGAAAAAAATTACACAAAAGTAAAAAATGTAGTAATAAAAGTTAAATAAAGATATTTTTAATAAAAATTGAAAATGCAAAATGAATTTTTTCTTTGTGTATTCAAGAAAAAGGATTATAAAAGAGAAAATGAAAAAAGAAAGAAAATTGAATAGATGAACCTGCTAACAGACTGAAGTAGGACTGAAATTGCTTCATTTTCCCCTAGAAGTCAGTCTATGTAGCTCTTTATAGTCCATAAATTAAGCCGGCAGTGAGACTTGTGTTCTTGAAGAGTGAAGTTGGTCCAGTTGGGTGAGTCTCAGTGTAACAGCTCTGCTCTCTACTAGAAGGCGCTGGTAGCCTACTGGGGTGGATTGTTGCGGAGCTCGTAGGTGCGTATGCACATGCACTGGAGCGGTGAAAATGGCGCCACCCAGCTACCCAGTCTGTTTTCTCGTATCAGTAATCGTGCACCTGTCTTTTGTCTTCAGCTCTCCTCCACTCCCTGCTTTGTCACTCTCCATGACCAGGCCCCAGGCAGTACCTCTCTCCCAAGTTTTGTCTCAGATGTGGCAGTTTTCCCTGGCCCCTTACTTCTGAAGGACTGAGGCTTTGATCTGTTCTGCCCCTCTGCAGGAGGGTCTCACCAAGCAATGGCTGAATGAGCAATGGCCGAATATTGGCTGCACCCAGGAACACCTGCTGGACCCTGCTGTTGCCAGTGCCCCAAGACTGCGGCCAGATGCCAGCGTGCCCCAAAAAAAGTTCACGAGACAGTGTAGCAGAAGCGTTTCAGGGATTATAGGAAATCACAACACATATCTGGCACCAGGCTTCACCTGTAATGACCTTGCCCCAGCACCAATGAATGTGGCCACCTTCTGGGGTCTGCTGGGACCAGGTAGCTTCAAGAGTCTCTACCAAATATCCTTCCAGCAGTGGAACTGCTTTTTCTCGTGTGGCCCAAGAACCTCCCAGACTCCACTCTTCCTGGGGATTTGCCCTTCCCACCAGAGCACTGCCAAGTATTGAGCTGTGGAGTTGCAGCCTTTGTGCTCCCCTTGTTTACAGTCTTAATGGAATTTAAACCCCCTCCATTCTCCTTTCTCCCTTTTTAGTTTAGTCTCTGTGGCTGTTTCCAATTTTCTACCTTCTCTCCAGCTACTTTTGGGGAAGGGTGCTTTTCCCATATTCTCTCCCCCTCCCCAGTCTCCATCCTCTCTCCACCCGCAAAAGCAGTTCCCTACCTTTCTCGGCCTCTCGTTCCTCAAGTTAATCTCTGCACCACGTACCTGCTGAATCCTGTGGTTCAGGTTGTGCAGATTGTTGTGTTAATCCTCCAATCAGTTTTCTAGGTGTGTAGGATCGTTTAGTGTTGGTCTGGCTGTATTTCATGGATGTGCTACACACAAAAAGCTTCCATGCTGTTCCGCCATCTTGGCTCCCTCCCCCTCATACTTCCTGGAATCTTAGGGTGACATTTCAATGATGACTTCAGCTCTCTCAGATATCTTGCCCTTGGACCTTAGTTCTTGATAATATTTGCTGGTTCTACTCTTGAAAGTTTTTGTTTCACATTTCTCTTGTTCTTTTGTTGTTTGACCCACATCCCTAAGCTCATATCCTCAATGACATGCTTTTCAATATGTGATCATTTTTAGGGTAGCTGCTGTAAAATCAGAGTAAAGATGCAGAAGTGTGTGACAGGGATGAAAGAGAATTGAGCTGAAACCATAAGACCTAGTTCTTAGTCTCAGGACTAAGTTGAATTTTTGTAGGGTTTTGAGTTTCTGATTTTTTTCTTGGTGTTGAATGTAATAAATGTACTCAGAAGATGAGGGTTTATACAAATTTTATTTTCAGAAAATTTGAAAAAAAATGTAATTTTATGCTGTCAAAATTTCCTACTTTATTCCAGCCACGTGAGACTTAAAATATATGTTTTGTTCAAGTGAAATGTTAATATCTTTAATTCAACATATATAATGAGATAAATGTAAGTGTGAAATTAGGGAAAAAATGAGCTGTGTATTAAAATTAATTACAGCTTCTTTAGAACTATGTCAGTTAAACTGTCAATTTATCATTAAAGATTAATCACACAAGCTAAAAATTGCTAGAGAAAATTTAGGCTTTACAAGTAAAGTTTGAAGATAATCAAATAATATTCTTTAATGAAAAAAGTCACTTCAGCTTCACATTTTGAATTTACACACTGAACAGATTCAGGTCAAGTCCTCTGAAGAGAACGATGAAAGGAATGAGCTTGGAGAGAATCTGGTGGAGGGGAGAATGCAGAAAGCCGAAGCCTCTTACAGGAGAATCTGCCCCTGACTCAGTGGGGTTTATTTTTTATTTAAAAATTTTTTAATGTTTATTTATTTTTGAGAGAGACAGAGACAGAATGCAAGTGGGTTAGGGGCAGAGAGAGAGGGAGACAGAGAATCTGAAGCAGGCTCCAGGTTCTGAGCTATCAGCACAGAGCCCGACACAGGGCTAGAACCCACGACCCATGAGATCATGACCTGAGCTGAAGTTGGATGCTCAACCAACTGAGCCACCCAGGCGCCTCTCAATGGAGTTTATTTTATTTATCTTTCCATCCTGACATGCATGAAGAAAAGAAGCTTCCCTGGAATGTTATACCAGGAAACTGGTTGTGTCCTGAAGAGCACTGGACACAGATTTGAGAGCTGGGATTCTAGTGTTTACTCTTCCACATGGTTGCAAGGGGAGCCTGAAGCATCCTTATGGGACTTAGGTCACTTTATATATAGAATGAGAAGATGGGGTCCTGTGGCTTTTCTTCTGGGCTCAAGGTTCTAGAATGGAAAAGCCAAGGGTTACCAAATGGAAGCATACCTAGACATTTTAGAGAATTTAGACATCTCATTTTCCCTTTTAGTTTAACTGAAATTACAAATTAAAGAAGTCAGTCAGTATCCCAGATTTCAGAGAAAAAAAAATTATTTCACCTTTCCTTCCAGAGTGCTGGCATTGTGCTTTTGGATTTCAAATCCCAGATCATTTTTGGCAACCCCTAGGAGAGAGGATTAAAAACTTTGCCCTAACTGAATACTGAGGGAGAAGGTAGAATTTAAGCCTTCGATTTTATAAGAAACCCCATCCAAAGTTTATTATATGTAGTGTGTTTTGCTGTATAATGGGTGAAGGTGATAGTTTGGGTGATAATAATGACTATTCCTTCCAGTGTTTTCAGGCCTCCCTCATGTCTTCACACTGATCATTATTCTCTGCTTTTTCTGAGACCTATCTTTCCACTTCACCTCACCTTCATTTAAATCTACGTCCCTTGCTGACAGATCCTAAGTTTCCAACAAACACGTTTTGTCAGGATCAAAGGCAAAGACATTTCCATACCAGCCATCTCCCACTCAGTGAACTTCATAGTGTATCCAAGTTGTTTAGTTGGAGTGGAGTTCTATAATGAGTATATAGCTGGAGATCCCTCTCTTGTGCAAAAGCTCGAGGAGACGGTGAGCTGACAGCTGTATAACTCTTATTGAAATGGCCCATTTTAAAGGGCGCTTTGAAGCTAATAGAAGGAGTGAAGAAACAGTACACACGTGCTGTCTCTCCGCATTTCACCTCATAACATTAGATATTATTAATATTTTGTTGAGTTACCAAGGAGAGATGGGGGGGGGGGGAGAGAAAGAGAGAGAGAGAGCGATCTAATGGAAGGGCTTTAAATATTTCTGAATTAAGAGATGAGGGGGATTAGAGGGTCCTGATACTCTCTGCCATGAAGACTGTAGCTCTAACTTAGCTTCCAAGCTTTCTATTCTCCTTTTCTCCTTTGCATGGGAAATGCAATAAGCACAGAGGGCTCTCTCTCTTTTTTTTTTTTTAAAGTTGGTTTGACTGCAAATGGCTAACAAGTATATGAAAAGAGATTCAACTTCAATTTACCATTTCACTAACCAGGTTGGCATAGATTTTTAAAAACGTTTCCCAGTGTGCATAAGGAACAGGAAAATAGGCATTTTTCATAAAGTGCTAGTGGAATTCCAAATTGTTATAACCTTTCTGAAGGGCAATTTTGCTGTTTATGTCAAAAGCCTTAAAAATACTCATACCCTTTGACTCAGCAATTGTACTTAATAAAAGTGTAAATGTGCATAAAGATTTAACTTTAAGGGTGCTTATCATAGTATTGTTTATAAAATTTAAGCTCTTGAAAACAAATAGAATGTTCAGCAGAAGAGAATAAATATATCCCATTCACATGAGGAAATGCTTTTTTGCCATTAAAATTACATGATGTTGAAGAAAGGTTCTTGCTGACACTGAAAATATTCATGATACACGTTTAAGTTTCAAACACAGCATATGATGCCATTTTATAAAAAGTTAAAAAGATATGTATTAAAAACGTTAGAAGGATAATGATCAAAACATGAACAGTGGTTATGTCTGATGATTAGCTAATAAATGGTATTTACTGTTTTTTGTATATTTATTTTTTAATTTCTAAAATAAAATGAATTAATTCAGTAAAATAAACTGTTTCATAAAGGAAACATTGAGCTGGGCAGGAATATTGGATAAATCAGAGAGGACAGAGGAAAGGGAACACAGGTATGACAATGTTACAAAAATCATAACATGCTGGGGATAGGGAGGAGGGGTTGATGTGAGAGACATTTTTTAAAGGTAGAGTCAACAGTATTTGATGACAAGAGGAAGTGGTGATGAGTAATGTGGCTATATGACATGGGTGTGTAGTTATATGCATGTACTATTGTGAGAAACAATACTTGGATGCGTAGGTTTAAGTTGGTAGAGCATTTCTGAGGGGATGTCCTACAGATAATGGAAGAAATGGGGGTAGTGTCAGGTGCACTGCTGAAACAGGAGGAGGGTTTATTTTGTTAGCAGAGCTGAAACAGTAAGAGTTAATTACCAAAGGAAAAGACTACAATCATTAAAGACAGGTGAATAAGGGAATTAGTGAGTATGAGGAGAAAGAAGAACAGTAAAGGAAATAAGGACTGTCTAAAGAAATAGAAGGAGAACAAATTAAATAATGCAGCATAATGGAAAGCTAGGGGAGGAGATTGTAAGAAAAATAAGGTGGAAGACAAAATACATTGTTTCAGAAAGATCAAGAAAAATGATGATGGGGAAAGGCCACTGAATTTGAGGAAGAACTCTTATTAGAGTCATTAGAAAGAAATAATCCATTTCTGGAGATTGGTGAGAATTGGTGAAAATTGTAGAGAATCATTCATTCAAAAAACTGTGCCACTGAAAGAACAGAGAGAAGGAGGGAGGTCTTTAGAAGAGAGCAGAGCCAGGTAAAGCAGAGTTCTCCAACATGGTGGAGACATGTGGTCTTTGAAGGAAGGAGCCTGCAAAGAGAGTCTGGAAATAATGAGTGAAGGGAAATAATGAGTAAAGGTAATTTGGGAACAAGTTTCCTGAGAGGGAGGGAATATGGGCTGCAGAGTACAGGTTTGACAGTTCAAATGATACTAAAGAGACCTTCTCTTTCTTTTAGCGATTAAGGAAAGATAAGAAAACAAATGTAGACAAGTGTAAATGTTGAAGGATGAAAACAATGGGTGAATTGGTGCAACTTGGATATCCTCAAAGTTGGCTTTGAGGTCCTTTATGCTCCTGTGATAGAGTCCTGAAATGTGAGCTCAGGAAAGCAAGAAGGGCTTAGAATGTTAATTTTATGAAGTAGAAGAAAACAGAGAGATGAATAAAATTTTTGCCAACCATCACATATTTGGAGAGAATGGCTAGCGTTTTTTGGTTTCATTTTACACTCATGAAAATATAAGTGGACTTTGTATCCAACAGCATCACGTAGAGCTGGAAGAGAGAACCATGGTTTCATATGGAAAGTGAATATGTTAATCTGGGGTGGCCAGTGGCTACGTTAAAATAGCTGACCTAAGAGTGAAGGGTAAATGTTGCCAGAAAGTGGTTCATGAAGTTGGTCAAGTCAGATTAGCGGAGCTGATGTTGAGTCAAATGAGTGGAGATCTTAGAAGACCATAGAAAGGAGAAGAAGGAGAGAGGTTTGGTGGAATGGGGAAATAGGATAGGTGAGAAAGCTGTGGTCAAAGGTGCTAATTTGGGGTGCCTGGGTGGCTCAGTCGGTTAAGCCTCTGACTCTTGATTTTGGCCCAGATCATGATCTCATGGTCATCAGACCTAGACCTGTGTTGAGCTCCATGCTGACCATGCAACCTTCTTGGGATTCTCCTTTCCCTCTCTCTCTGCTCCTCCTCTACTCATGCTTGCACTCTCTCAAAAATAAACATTAAAAAAAGATGATGCTAACTTAATAACTGAGATATGGAACAGTGGCAAGAATTGTGTCCATGTTGGTGGGGTGCATAAGTGCACAGAGATACAGAAGGTTGATGTGAAACTGGAACATTAGGGATTTGAAAGGTCATGGAGTTGAATGTGGAAGTGGACATAATGCTGGTGTCAGCGACTACCTCAGGGAATATTAGCCCTCATGAGGGCAAGAATTTCTGTGTAGAGATCCATAGGACTAGGAGTAGTATAGCTTAATGATAATAGCTCTGGGCTTTCCCACTTACCTAATTTCCCAGTCCTATGACCTGGTGGACATTAAAAAACCCCTCTAAACCCCAGTTCCCTGATCTGCAAAATACTACTACTGATCTGCTATTCATGTTGTGAATATTGAATGAAATAATTTAAGTATCTGGAAGAAATGTCAACCATGATGATGGTGATGATGATATTGGTCGTGAAAGTATTTTGAGGAGTCCGTTGAAGACTGGTGGTAGAGGGTTCAAGTCATTTAAGAGTTCCTAGCACATGGGGCTGATTATATCTCATTCATTAGCTACTTATGAAAAAGGTGGCCTTAGCACAGGAATAGGTAGTTATTGTTATAAATGAGATAGAGAAAGAGTTGTCCATTGTTATAAGATAATCTTGGCTTGAACACAACTAGACTTAACCTGGTTGAAGATTTCTAGTTCCTGCCCTCAGTATGTCTTCAAAATGTGGCTTGTGTAACTTGTTCTATGAGTTTATATCCAAACTATTGTGTTTGTTCTGGCCTTAATACATGAGAAATTTTGAATGTACCCACTTTTTTCTTTTTCTTTTTTTTTTAGTTTTTTAGAAATAATTACTGCAATAATTAATGATACTAATAGTAATTTTGAATATTCTAGAAATTGTTATATTCACTACTCTTTATTTTAGAAAAGCAGGGAAGTATGTAAGGTATTGTAGACCTCTTTATTTTATTAAAGTAGTTGAAGTAAATGTTTTGATACTAAAGTTATTAGGATCCAGTAATTTTGAAAATTGCTTAATATAGGGAAGAAAGTCATACCAAGTACTCATATACTAGGCTCTTATTTTTGGTATTATTTTTAAATTTGTTAGTTTTCAGTAAGGTCACCCATATTTTGTCAGATTTTGTGAAAATTACCGAAAGCAGCAACCCAAGTAAGAAATACAAATTCTATGCCATTCACACATAAATTTAAGCACCTTATTTCCAATAATCAATTCTTCCTCACCCTCAAAATACATGAATATTTTCAGGAGTTAAAGTATAAAGATGATAAAATTGCTTTAAGTTTTTGTCATTCACATACATGATTCTGTTTCCTATATCCATATAATTTATCATAGACATGGAGTGTATATGCATGTGTTGAGGGAGTTTCATCATAGGTGAAGCTTGGCATTAGGTGTGAGGCTACAAGAAAAAAGAAAGAGTACTGGAATCTTCTAAGTGTTGGCGAGGCTGGATAGGAAGTAAAGATAAGAACCAGATGAAAAAGCCACTCAGCATTAAGATCAGGCTGATTAGATGTGGGGCAATAACAGACCAGACTCGTTTCCCTTCTCTTTCTCACTCTCCCAACATATTAGATAAGTCATTTGCATAACTAAATAGCTAAGATCGACTAATTTCCGAAGTAATGAATAAAAATATAAACGTTAATGGTGTATGCCTTTATATTCACTTGGGTCCACAGAGCTCCTTTCCCATTTCCTTAATGCCATCTTTTGATTGGTGACATCATCACAGATAAGTATGTGAGGAGTCTTGATTCCCAGTGTGAGATGGGACACTTTAAAACATATGAAACAGAAATATAATTTGTGAATGTAGTACCTGTCCCTATACTTTGGAGAGCATTATTAATAAATGAAGACTTAAATCTGTCCAAGAGTCTTAAAGTCCATGATTCAAACACAAAGGGAAGTTTCTAGAACAAAGCATGTTTGAAAAATGACAACTTATTTATTCTATAAATTTAAAATACTTTTGGATTCAAATAAAAGGAAAGTTTAGGAGGCACCATTAAAACAAGAGGATCATTGACGAATGGAAATACAACCCTTTAAAAATCCTTTTGGTTCAAAGACAATGAAAGCTTACCATTCCCCTCCGAATGGGCACCAAAGTAATGAAACTGGAAGAAAAGTTATTAAAGAAATGGAAACATATCTAACTTATTCCCTGATGTTTCTATTCTGTCAGCCCATTTGGGGTGTGTGTTGATTCTCTCTGGAACCTATACAAATGGAAATATATGTATGTACCAATGTGCTTTTGGGTGATTTGAAGTCTTTGATTTTTTGAATTCCTATTACCGCACTACCCAAACATCCGTACTTACCTTTATCATGTCTGCTGACTGTATTTGGCTAACCCCTAACCGCTAACCATTTTCAACTGAAGTGCATCTGCTTGGTACTAAGCAGCTAGCTGAGAAGATTCTTCCCTCCCAATCAACACAACCATAGCATGAAATGAAGACACGGAATGAGGTAGAAGGAGGGAGGAAGTGAAGGGGAGGGGGTGGTATTTCTATTAAAAAAATCCTCTGACTTCTTATGTGTTCTGGAAGGACTATTAATATTTCTTCCTAACTCCTCCTGCACTGCTAGGCTTCCCTTTCTCTCCCACCCTCACACCTCCCCATGCGGGCAAAGTCTTGAATCAGCAGATTCTGAGCTCAGAGCAGTAAAGAGCTATTGAGGGACAGACTCTGATAGCATTACGGCCAAACATGGAACCATTTTCTGTGGCGAATCGCTGAGTTCTACCTGGTTATCTCTTGCCTTGCACATCACTTCCAAATGACATGCTCTCAGTCTGGGCAAAAATGAGAGTTTTTTAAAGAACTGGGATTTCAATAATATGTGACGAAAGGATGAGATTACTTTCTGAGGTAGGGGAAGGCAGGGAGGAAGGAGGGAGGGAGAGGGAGAGAGATGGGGAGGAGGGAGAAAGAGGTAGAATTGTGTATCCCTTAGAGTGCTTGATTACATGATTTCTCTGGTTCTTGCAACTGGTCTTACTCTAACTTTGTAAAATCAAAAAGAAAAAGTCATTTTAATTTCCTTTGTCTTCCTTCTTTCTCCTGCTTCTCTTACTGGTAGCAACTGAATGTTGTAGATACTTAAAATATTCTTGAGTTATTTATAGGAATTACTGTAATTTGACTGCTACACACTTAAGTGAGATGAAGACTAATGTTATTATTATGCATTCTCCAGACTATAGAGAGTGAAATAGGCAATGGAGCCCTTTAGGGAAATGTATTCATTTGTATCAGGCAAGTGGGAAATTTGGAAACTGGAAGTTTTTGAGGTAGACTTAGTAGCCAGCCCCACTGTCTGCTTACAAGAAGAGAAGGCAGTCAGTCCTACAGTTCCCAGTGCCCTCCACTGTCCCGAATGCCTGCGCCTCATTCCAAGGGTTCCTAGAAGTATAACGGAGACACATTTGAATGCTTCATATCTGTAATTAATCAGCATTGTTATGGTGTGAATTCATCTCAGGAAACACAAAGAGATGATGAATAAAAGAAACACATTTTTTGTGCACCCTTGTGAGGCATTTTAAAACACCTCACATAAAAAAGGCAGTCTTTGGCCATAAAA
Source organism: Acinonyx jubatus (assembly GCF_027475565.1). Lineage (NCBI taxonomy): Eukaryota > Metazoa > Chordata > Mammalia > Carnivora > Felidae > Acinonyx > Acinonyx jubatus. Next base: position 123,595,485 of record NC_069384.1, read on the forward strand.
GGTGTATAGTTGCTTCCACATATTTCATGCAAAAAAAAAGACATTTTCATTTGAATCTGACAGTGACATTTCTTTCTCTCAGGAGCATAGTCTTAGGGAATGAGATGGAACCTGTAGGATCCAAAACTGAGGCATTCCCAAACGTTCTCCACAGATGCAGTAAGGAAGATAGGGACAAGTAGTGAAAAGGGTTCCTGAGGCTTCTCCTAGAGCCTTTGATGGGCTTATATCCTGGGAGATAGGTATAACAATAGTAAAAGGATCCAATATAGGAGCAGAAATAGAAATAGAATAGAAATAGGAGCATAACCCTATCAAAAAGCATCAGAGAACAAAGCTCAGAATGGACCTTCCTCCCCAACAAATTTTGAACATGTATCAGTTAGGGTTGCTAGTGCAATGTTCACATATAACATATATGTGAAAAAAAATCCTTTTTGCTAAGTATATATATGCATACTAATTGAAAAATAATTCCAGGGTGCCTGGGTGGCTCAGTCAGTTAAGTGACTGACTCTTGATTTCAGCTCAGGTCATGATTCCAGGGTTGTAGGATCAAGCCCCATGTCAGGCTCCACTCTGGATGTGGAGCCTGCTTAAGATTCTCTCTCTCTCTCCCTCCCTTACTCTCCCTCCCTTTCTCTCCCTCTCTCCCTGCCCTTCACCTCCTTGCGTGCACTCTTTCTCAAAATAAATAAATAAACATAAAAAAATTCAAAGTACAGCAATGTATAAATTGTATTTTGCCAAATCCTTCACTTCCACCCCTAATATAACATCCTTTCCTAGAGAAAAAAACTACCACTAAGATTTCCATATAGAGGCAGCTGGGTGGCTCAGTCAGTTAAGCATCCAACTCTCGATTTTGACTCAGGTCATGATGTCATGGTTTGTGGGGTTGAGCCCATGTCTGGCTCGTGCTGAGAACGTGAAGCCTGCTTGGGATTCTCTCTTCTCTCCCTTTCTCTCTGCCCCTCCCATGCTCATCCCTTCTCTGTCTCTCAAAATAAATGAATAAACTTAAAAAAAGATTTCCATGTATATCCTTTCAAATAATTATCTAGAAATTATTATATACAATCATATTGGATATTTTTTCTTTCTTTTTTCACATATGTGGATCATACTTAGCATGTTATTACATAGCTTTTTCACTTAACTATCTTGAAGAGCTTTTCATGTCAGGGAAGAATGAGATATGTTGTATACTTTTCAAAGGCTTCAAGGTATTTCTTACTATGGGTGTACATAATTTATTTAAGACTTCCCCTAAAGATGCCCACTTAGGTCATATGAACATTTTCTCATAAAAACAACTGGTGCAATATCCTTTTCATAAATATTTGTGCAAACATGTCATTTTTCACCTTTTAACTTTGAAATAATTTCAAACATACAGAAAAAGTATAAAGGTACAAAGAGCTTATGGTATAAGGATAGTACAAAGGCCTATCAAACCTGAACACTTTGCCAAATTCTCTCTTTCCATATATGTTAGGCACACATACTATTATTATGCTATTAATTATTTTTTCTGAACTATTTAAAAGTAAGTTGCAATCATCACACCCTTTTCTTCCTAAATTCTCCAGTGTGCCTTTTCTAAGGACATGTATATTCTCTAAGATAGCTACAATTGCCAAATTAAGAAAATTTAACATTGTTATAATACTATTATCTAAATCATACTACTATGATCTAATCTACAGTTTTACTAGTTCTAAGAATGTCCTTTATACCAATTTTGTTTTCTTGTGTGAGATCCAATTTAGGATCATGCATTACATCTAGGTGTCATCTCTCTCTCTCTCTCTCTCTTTTTACTTTTTTTCAGCTTTATTGAGGTATAACTGACATACAGTAAACTGCACATATTTAAAGTGTATAATTTGATGAGTTTTGACATATGCGCATACACCTAGGAAATTATCACCACACTTAAGATAATGAACATATTCATCACTCCCCAAAATTTCTTCTCACTCCACTCCCTTCCTCCACCTCCAGCCATAGGCAAAAAGTACTCTGCTTCCTGTTATTGTAGATTAGTTTGTGTTTTCTAGAATTTTACAGAAGTATAAAAATATGCTATGTACCCCTCCCCCTTTTTTTTGGTCTGGCTTTTTCACTCAGACTATTTTGAGATTATCCATGTTGTTGCATGTATCAATAGTTCTTTCCTTTTTAGTGCTGAGTAGTATTCCATTGTATGGATATACCACAATTTGTCCATTCACCCATTGAAGGACATTGGGTATTTATCATTGTGGGGATATTACACGTAAAGCAGCTATGAATGTTCGTGTATAAATCTCTGTATGGACATGTGCTTTCATTTCTCTTGAGTAAATTACCTAGAGGAAAAATGATGGGTCATGTGGTCAGTACATGTTTAAACTTTTAAGGCACTTCCAAACTCTTGTCCAAAAATGGTTATATCATTTTACATTTCCAACAGTGGTGTATGAGAATTCCAATAGTTCCACATCATTGCCAGCACTTGATATGATCAATCTTTCTAATTATAGAGATTTTGATAGGTATGAAGCATTCTCTCTCTCTGGTTTGAATCTTCATTTCCCTAATGACTAATGATCCCAAGCATGTTTTCATTTGCTTATTTGCCATATGTGCATCTTAGGTTAAGTGCCTATTCAAATAATCATTTTTATTAGATTCTTTTCTTTTTAAAAAACATGTGTTTACTTCTTTTGAGAGAGAGAGAGAGAGAGAGAGAGAGAGAAACAGAGAGAGAGAATATGTCAGTGGGGTGAGGGAACAGAGAGAGAGGGGGAGAGAAAATCCCAAGCAGGCTCCAGGCTGTCAGTGCAAAGCACAATGTGGGTCTCAATCTCACAAATCATGACCTCAGCTGAGATCAAGAGTTGGATGCTTAACTGACTGAGCCACCCAGGCGCCCCTTTAATACATCATTTTCTTATTGACTTGTAGGAATTTTAAAATGTGTTGTCAACAGCACCCTTGGTCTGCTGCATGCATTTCATGTATTGTTTTCTCCTTTGCTGCTTATATTTTACCATTTTACATAGAGAAACTTTTAATTTTTATGTGGTCAAATCTGTTACTTTTTCCTTTTGACTTCTGGAATTTCCTTTATGCGTATAAAAGTCTTCTCAATAAATATCCTTCTATATTTTCTTGTATTTTTCTAATTAAAAAATCGAGATCATTAATCCATCACTGGTATGTTTTTATAGAATATTTAAGGTCTTGCTATTTTCCTCAAGGCAACATATTTTTTATATTTCCAGCTATGACTAACTTTTATGTCCTAGAACTTTCCAAAATTTACATATGGTATCATAGAACCAACTTTGCATTTTAGAAAATTATCAAAAATGACATATGAATAGAAAATTGGAGCCATCCCTTAAAAATGATATTAAAGTAACCTATATCCAAAGGAGTATAAACAGGAGGACAAAAACCTTGGCAAATGAAATTGTAAAATGTATTAATTAGGATGCTTTTGGACTAACAGTGGCTTTGCAAAAAAGAGGTTATCTTTCTCACACATCAAGAAGTTCAGGGATGGACAATTATTCAGCACCTTAACACTGCCATCAGGGCCCAAGCCCTCTGCATATGTCTGTTTCCCCATATTTAGCATCTTCGGGCCTAGAGCTTCGTGGTCGTGAGAAGATCATCATGGCTTCAGGCATCACACCTGAGTTAGAAGTAGGAAGAAAGGAGAAAGTAGACAGTGTAGATCAGTATATCTCTCATCAAAAAATCAAGTTTCACAGTAAATTTTCTCAATGTCTCCTTTGAGACATTGTCTAGTTCAAGAGGGGCTGGGAAAGTGAATATTTGGTGTTCTAGCTCTGTAGAGGGAGGCAGTGAAGAAGAAACTATGAAGCAGTTAGAGTTTGGCTGCTGTGGTAGCAAACACATTGAGTTTGCCACTTATGATAATTTGAAGATGTGTATCTGGCCAGCGTGAAGTATTATGTGTGTATTTATGTATGTATTGTTGAAGTATAATTGACATAAGGCAACTTTTTAAAGACAGAAATTCTATATATGTCTTTTAATATGTAAAGGATTGTCATGTGGAAAGTATTTTACATTGCCCATCTAGGCCAATATGTGGACTTTTATAAGAAGATGAATTTCAGCTGAATGTAAGGCAGAGAAAGAGGTCTAGTTGCCTCAAAAGCTAGTAAGTTTCTTCATTTGTCTATTTATTCTACATGCTTTCAAAATTATTTACTCAACTCTGTAAGACGGGGACCTAATGTTATCCCCTTCATATAGATGAGAAAACCAAGGTCAGAGACATTAATATCTTTCCCCTGGTCACATCGCTAGTAAATGTCAGACTGGGATTTGAACCCAGGCCACCTGGCTCCAGAGTTCATGTTCTCACACACTTTACTGTACTGCCCTAGGAGAGATTGGATCAGATCACAACAGTGTGGTCCCTTCACAACACTCTTAAAATTAGGTCCCTTTTACCTAGGCATTAGGTACATGTCCCACTAAACCGATATCTCTTGTTTACCATCATTTGACGAATTCCTTATTCAACTCAAGAAAAAAAACCCTTTCCTTTCAGCTCTTCTTTGCAGATGAAGTTAGTATACAACTCTGTGTTATTATTTTAGGGTCTCATAGATGTTTCGTGTGAAAACTCCTTCAGCTACCTCCTTATCATTCGGCAGTATAAAATGCTAATTTACTTCCTTTACTATTCCTACAGGCTCCTTCTTGGGCAACCGTTGTCTCTTGTATAGGGAACTGAACAAAACTATTTGACAACCAAGATATTTAAGGGTTTCTTCACAGGTAGCGGGAAAAGGCAGACCCAGAATAAAGGTTTTAGTCTATGCCATACCTACTTCAGCCTGAGGTCAGAGTCCTTCACAGTCCTGCTTCTTCAAACGAGGACTCTACGATTGGTCCCAGGTATGTGCATCAAGGAGACCCCCTGCAAACCACTTCACTTGTAAAACTTTCCCTGAAGAGATGCAATCAGGAGCATTACAGACTCTGGATTGATTTGTAGCTTCCACTTCAGGCTAGTGAAATGTTGTAAATCCCGCTTTTCCTACAGTCTGTTGAAATGAGGTCTTTCCATGGCTGCCTCTTCTCTGCCCATGAGGCAACAAGGAAGCACAAAGGCCAGAGACAGTGCCCAGGGTGGAGATCAGGAGCCAAGAGAACCCACAGAATGGATTAAGAGTAGCAAGAGGCCAAAGCTCTGCAGACCAGTGCTGCTTGGTATCTGGAGGGAGGGCTGGGGATTCTCTAGAATTAGAAGGGCTAGAGCAGCTCCGTCATGGGTCAGGAGACCCTGGGGCTGGATGGCAGCAGTCAGTCACAGCAAAGCAGTCTAGACCTCAAGGGCTAGCTCTTGGGCTTCTGAAAGAAATGAGGCAATCAGGGCCAGAGCACCAACTTCAGTTTGGGACTCATTTAGCAAGAGCAGCTTCACATGAGATTTACAGCCTAGAAAGATGGGCCTTCCCAAGGCCCACCAACTCTGTCCCCTCTTCTCCCAGTTTGCCAAACACACCTTTGCCTTTATTCCCATTTCCCTTGAGTGCTACTTACTCAGGAGGGAATCTTCTGGGTTTATTACCTGCTGTGTGATCTGCATTCCTTTTTATTTGCAAGTTTCCATAGTGTCTCTTTATCCTAACATTCAGGAGGAGGGTGTCTGACAGCTCACATTGTGTTCACTTCCCTCGGCTTCCTAATCTGTAAAGGAAGTGAACAACTGCCTGCAGGCTGGTTTCAGGAGGCAGTGGAGTACTGGATGTGAATGTGACGTGTAAACGTCCAACACTGCATAGCTGCACACTGTGCTGTGCTGCTATGGAAGGACACTGCCCTAAATAGGGTCATCCCTTTGGCTCCAGCAGCCCTGAGACATCCACCTGGGAAAGGCAGTTTCCACTCCTTGTGAACTGCCTCAGTGGGCAGGCGAATTTGAAGGAAAGAAATCAGGTGCGAAGTTAGGAAGAGTGTTACTTTATTTGGAATAGTTCTTAAGTTGGAGCTATTGCTTTGTTCGGAAAATTTGACTTATTTATGTACACAGGTGTTGCTCATCTACCATTTTTCCTCTATTCATATATTCTATTTAAAATGCTTGTAGAATCTTTCTTCATTAGTGTGTCTCCTTAATAATCAGAGTTATCAGAGATTTTGCTGTTTGCTCCGTCTTTCAAATCACTTAGAAAAATGTTATATTAAACCACTAGGCCCAGATCCTACCCCCGACACACTGTATTTTCACACTTCTGCCTAAAATAGTCTCCCTGTAGCCCGTATCCCCCAATCTTCATTCATTTGAAAACATATTTTTGGTTAACCATTTTTAATATATCTATTACTAACATCCATATCTGATGCCAAAATATAGCATTATATTAATTTGTCCATTCATAAGTCATATTCTTTTCCCTTTTAGTGGGTTTTCTTAAAAACAAAAACAAAAAGATGTATCCAACAAGTCTGTGTTTAATTATAGTTCCCTGCCTTTCAGAAAGAAATGGGCCTTAGTATGTTTAGGATGGAGACCATCTTCAGTGGCACTACAGGTATACATTATAGCTAAATATTGCATGATTTCTTTTTTGAAGATTTTACCCCCACATGATCTACGAATTGTTTTGGCGCTTTAGCTTATTATTCTCCTTTGTGATTCCTATCTGCAGCAGTATTCAATCTTACCTGGGTTTCAAGAGGTAATTTCGAAGAGGTGATCTCTCTCAAAATCGAGACAGATTTTATCCAGCCTTTTGCTCTCTCTTCCTCCTTTTATTTCAGCTTTGGTGCCATTATTTAAGATTTATTTTAATGTTTATTTATTTTTGACAGAGAGAGAGAGACAGAGAATGGGTGGGGGAGGGACAGAGAAGGAGGGGGACACAGAATCTGAAGCAAGATCCAGGCTCTGAGCTGTCAGCACAGAGCCTGATGCGGGGCTCGAACTCACAGACTGTGAGATCATGACCTGAGCCAAAGTCAGACACTCAACCCACTGAGCCACCCAGGCACCCCTTTGGTGCTATTATTGTAAAGAGATTACATTGTTTCTCAAACTATCTTCCTTCCCTTGATAGATTCAAAGAATCTCTTCCTAATCCTTTTGGAAACCTCTATAAGATATATCACGTTTTAAAACATTTATCTAATTTTGAAGTTATTCCTAACCTGCCATATTTTGTGGGTTTATGTTTTCTTTCCTTGGTTCTTTTCTTTATGAAAAAAATCTCCCTTCCCCCATGCCCAGCAGTTACATTTCTAACTCTGTCAACTAGCTATAAAGGGTTATTATAACCTCTTGCATGTTTTCCTGGATCCCTGATAAGTTATTTGGAAAATATCCTCTTGATTTCTTTCTTGTTTATTGTTGAATCTTAAAATTCTAACTTTCATTTTTTCATAGGATGTTTTCAAATAATAAGTAGATTTGTAGTGGATTTAAATTTGCCTACAAGGCTGTAGAACTAAATTGTGTGGTGGTCACTGTTAATAATTTTGTATCACTTTGCAGATGAGTTTCCATTCATTCCTTGTCAGAGCCTAGCCTGGTATATTTCTCTGCTGCACAGGCTCCTTCTGTACCTTTGCTGAGAAGGGGTAATTTCTCTTATCTAAAAATCTCACTTCCAACTCTTGTCCCAGTGAGGCATTTTTCCAATCTATGATTGAGTAATTAAAGTCTTCCATTATTACTACCTGGCCTAATTTCGCAGCTTCCACAATCTCAATTAACATTTCTATCTCAGTTTCCTGGTCAGGTGGGCTGTAACATATCCCTATTATGACTTTTTAATTATGTGAGAATGGAATTTCTACCCACAGAGATTCTACAGAAGTCCCTTTTTTCTGATAAGATTTTTATCCTACTGCTTTGTAGAACTATCCTTCACACAGCATTGTTATAGAAATGTATTTATTTATATCCATCCTCTTTGCAGGATGTATTTGAAACAGCTTACAGAAATACACACCAAAATGAAAAACAAATACTGGCTAGTGAGAAAATAGCGGCAAGGAAAAATAAGGGTAGAACAATAAGATGTAAGAAGAATGAATTCATGCATTGTAAGTATTGGTTACTAGAGTATGCCATAAACCTGCCTCACAGTTTCCTTATGGCCAGTATGAAGAAGGAAATAGAATCAATTGCAGGTTTAGAGTGTCTTTGAGGTAAAATTAAACTAGTTGCTTAAGAAAGACACAAATGTTTCCTCTTTAGAGATTGAAACATTCTCCTCTTGGTCCGGAGAGCATCCTCAGTAATACTCTTACAGTAAATGTAACATGCTTCATTCACCAGTTAACCTCCCAGTGTGTTTCCAGTGTAGGATTACTGCAAAAATGGCAATGAATAGTTTGATGAGAATACTTCTATGCGTGAGCTTCTGGTAAGCCCAAGTGCGCTTCTGTTAAGTAGTGAGCAGGAGTGGGTTCAGGAGTATCCTCCCTGACAAATAACTGGCCTGCAGATATTCTGTGTGGCCAGCTAAATACAGGGTTCCATATTTTAAAGGTCAGCTGAACAAGAGTTTTGATATTTGATCATGACTGTGGAGGAAACTCTCCTCAAACCTCAGTTAAAAAGAAAATGAATTCTCCTCCACATGAAATACCCATGAGTGGAGACAAGGCTTTGCACAGAAGGCAGCTTGGGATCAGAGACAATATTTGAGTGGGCAAGTGACATGGCCACACCAGTTTGGCTTGTGAATATCTGTAAGTGCATGTTGATGAATGCAGGCTCAGACAGTAAAGCACCTCTAATGTTAACAATGTACTAACAGGTCAACTATCCAAGATAAGCTAGTAACAAAATATTTGCTCTGACAGTTTATAAAATCATTTACAAAAATGTTGAATTAAACCATTAGGCTTGGGACCAATCCCTAATAGCTTTTTTTTTTGCTTATGCATTTTAGTTATAGACCAGATAAAGGATGACAAATATTTATCAAAATCAGTGATTCAAATTTTAGACTAATTGAGCTTCTATTTTTCCTGGTAGTAGTTAGAAAGCAAGGGCAACAATCTACAAAGGACTTTTCTGTTCATGGTAATGATAAATAAAATAATATCATCTGCACATAGGCTTTTGCCAATTTGCTTCCTGTGGTGGAGTGTTTGGTGGAGGGTAGATAAGCGACATTTGCATGTAGTGGAGGCAACTGTAGTCTCAAGTCATAAAGATAAAAGTTAAAAATAAGGTGGTGATGGGGTGCAGTGCACAGACCTGTTTTATTCCACTGGAAATGATCTGCTGCATCAGGCGACTGTCTTGATCTCCTCAGAGTCTCATGGGAACATTATGTACTGATTCAGTGCAGGAGTCTATAATTAGGAACAATATGGGCATATCAGCCCATAACTAATTTTTCTCACAGAGCCTCAGGAAAGATCAACAAAACTGTGAATCTAACTAATGACAGTGTCACAAAGATGCCTTCAAGTCTATAAATGGACAATAACAGAGCAGGCACCCCAAAGGCCCACTTGCTTCTTATGGTGAACACCAGCTTGCAATGAGCCTGGAAGGAAACTGTACCAAAGAAGTCTAGAGCTTATCTTAAAAGCAAAGTCCTTTATACCCTTAAGTTCTAGATCTCTTTGGTACACTTATACTTAATTCTAACAATTGTTAGTATTCATATTTTTTGTTATGTGACCCTAGTAAATTTGTGATTTTGATTTCCATTTCTTCAGTGATTAATGATGCTAAACACTTTTATATATGCTTATTGACCATTAGTGTATCTTCTTTGGAGAAATTCTATTGAAATCCTTTGCCTGTTTTTAAACATTTTAATTTCAGGGGCACTTGAGTGGCTCAGTTGATTGAGCATCTGGCTCTGGATTTTGGCTCAGATTGTGATCCCAGGGTTGTGGGATTGAGCCCCACATCACGCTCTGCACTGAGCATGGAGCCTGCTTGAGATTCCTTCTCCCTCCCTCCCTCCCCCCCTCCTTTCTCTCTCTCTGTCTCTCTCTCAAATAAAAAAAATTAATTATGCTTCCAATATAATTAACATACAATGTTATATTAGTTTCAGGTGTACAGTATGATTCAACGATTCTATAAATTACTCAGTGTTCATCATGATAAGTGCACTCTTAATCCCCATCACCTATTACACCCATCACTGCCCCTCCCACCTCCCCTCTGGGAACCAGCAGTTTGTTATCTATAGTTCAGAGTCTGTTTTTTGGTTTGTCTCTTTTTTTTTTGCTTTGTGTTATTTCTTAAATTCCACATTTGAGTAAAATCATATGGTATTTGTCTTTTTCTGACTGATTTATTTCACTTAACAATATACTCCCTAGATCCTTTGCCTATTTTAAAAATGAGATTATTTGTCTTTTTATTGTTGTGTTATAAGAATTCTCTGTATATTCTGGATACAAGTCTTTGATAAATGGTTGCAAAAATTTTCCCCCATTCTTCAGGGTGTCTTTTTTCTTAATGTCCTTTGAAGTACAAACATTCTTAATTTTAATGAGGTCCAGTTCATCTATATTTTTCTTTGGTTACTTCTGCTTTGGGTGTTACATCCAAGAAACCATGGCTTAATCCAAGGTCAAGGAAGTTTATTTCTATGTTTTAAGAGTTTTGTAGTTTTAACTCTTATATTTAGGCCTTTGATCCATTTTGAATTCATTTTTGCATATGGTGTGAGGTAGGGGATTAAATGTATTCTTTTGTATCAGAGATCCAGTTGTACTGCTAACATTTGTTGAAAGACTATTTTTTCCCCATTGAATTATCTTAGCAGCCTTGTTCAAAATCAACTGACTATAAATATAAGTGTTTATTTTTGGACTCTTAATTTCATTGATCTATATTTCTATGTTTGTACCAGTAATATCACTTTGTCTTGATTATTGTAGCTATGTAAGTTTGTTTTTGCATCTCAAAGTTTGATGTTATTTTATTTTATTTTTTGTTCTATTTTTTTATATTAAGACTTTATTTTTTATAGCAATTTTAAGTTCACAACAAAATTGAGGGGACATTACAGATATTTCCTGTATACTCCCTTTTCCCATACATTCATAATATCCTCCATTATTAATATTCATTACCAAAGTGGTACATTTGTTGTGCTGAATTTAGGTTGATGATGACCTTATGTTGACCTGGAATTATCCCCCAAAGTCCATAGTTTACATTATGGTTCACTCTTGGGATTATGTATTCTGTGGCTTTAGAAATGTATCCACCATCATGGTATTGTACTGAGTATTTTCACTGCTCTAAATGTTGTTACATAGGAAACAGCAACATAGGAAATAACAAGTGTTGGTGAGGATGTGGAGAAATTGGAACTCTTGTGCCCTGTTGGCAGGAATGCAAACTGGTGCAGCCACTGTGGAAAACAATATGGTGGTTCCTCAAAAAATTAAAAACAGAATTTCCACAAAACCCAACAATTCAATTTTGGAATTCTACCCCAAAAGAATTGTGGATGGAGTCTCAAAGATATATTTGTATACTTAGGTACATGGCAGCATTATTCACAATAGCTAAAAAGGTGGAAGCAACCAAGTGTTCACCAAAAGATGAGCAGATAAACGTAATGTGTGTGTGTGCATATATATATATATATATATATATATATGAATATGATTCATATATATATTTATATTTATATAAATATATTTATATATAAAATTTATATATTTATATATAATATATATTTATATTTAAATATTTAAATATTTAAAAAGAAGGACATTTTGACATATGCTACAACATGGATGAACCTTAAGGACATTATACTAAATGTAAAAGGCAGTCACTAAAAGACAAATAATGTATGATTCTATTTATATGAGTTACCTAGAGTAATCAAATTCATAGAGACATAAAGTAAAATAGTGGCTTCCAGAAGCTGGGGCTAGGGACTTTTTTTAAATGGGTAAAGAGTTTCAGTTTTGCAAGATGAAAAGAGTTTTGGAGATTTGTTGTACAAGAGTGTAAATGTACTTAATGTTGCTGAATAGTATGCTTAAAAGTGGTTAAAATGGGAAATTTTATGTTGCATGTATTTTACCACTCGTGTGTGTATGTGTGTGTGTGTGTGTGTGTGTGTGTATGTGCGTGTGTAATTATACAAGTCTGTAAGTGCAACAGTGCCTTGGGAGAATACATTTACTATTTATTTATTCAGGGGCCAATGGCTAGGATGAATGGGAAGGCTTACATAGGGATGACTTTGAAGGGCATGTGCAAACCTTGACCTGTGGTTTAAAGAGAGGGCCTGCACGAGAAGTATAGGGATTAAGGGAGTAACTTCTGCATTGTGGGTGTATGGGTTCATGTGCACTGAGTAGCAGTGCCTTTTAGCAGCAGGGAGATGAGATAAGATAAAAGCAGACAGTATACTGAGGAAGATGTTGGATTTGAATTTCCCCAGTGAGCTCCTGGCTGGCTGGCTCTGTGAGTCAAGGAACTAAAAGCTTGATTCTGGACAAGGTGGACAGCACTTAAAATTTTGTCATTTGTGTTGTCACTTTACTCTTGTCACTTGGGGAAAATAGACAAGAAGGTGAGACAATGTGAGCTCTTGTCTAGTTAGGGAGACCAAGCCTTAATGGAGGTTGTTTCATAGAGAGATTACTCCTTTCAGCAAGATTCTAATTATGTGAGTTTATTGATCACACACATTCTGCAATCCACATCTACTCATTTGCACGCTTCAAATGAAGAGAGTAGTCAGGGAACTCTGTCCAGGGCAATGAGAAAACCACTGCCATGACACCCAGATAGCATCTCACACTTGTCATCGGGAGTCTTCTGCCATCTGTCCAAGGGAACAATCTGACAGAGCACACAGGATGAAATTTTGCTAGCTTCTGTCTTTAGATAAGGACGCTATCACTGGCTGAACATATTTTATGTATAACCTACCAGCTGCAAAGACCACTCAAGCATCATGTTTAAATATATTTGATAATATCTGGAATTCCTGTTAACTCTTGCCAGGGCGTGTGGGCTTTAAAAGCTTACAATAATACTCAATAGATGCTCAGATTAAAAACAAAAAAAAATATGAGAAATGACTTTAGTACATTCCCAAATGGAAGGAGTGTTGGTGGAGAGAAAGGAACCTGTATGTTGAGCAGGCGGATGGGGGTAGAGACGCATGGTGGTTGTGGAAAGTGCATATAAGCTATTAAAGGGAATATTTTAATTCATCTCTTTTCTCTTGTCAGGGACCTGATGTGGGGAGGCCTCAGTATTACAAAGCTTTTCTTTTCTTTTCTTTCTTTTCTTTTCTTTTCTTTTCTTTTCTTTTCTTTTCTTTTCTTTTCTTTTCTTTTCTTTTCTTTGTAGTTCAACTAGCCTCTCACTGTTGGCTGGTTTCAAGACTAATTCTCATAGATTAGACAATTTTGAACTAGGCCAGGATCAATGTTTAGAGAAATTAGAATGTAAATTCAGGTTCATCTCTAACGTTGTTCTTATCTCAAGAATTTGTACAAATTAATGTTAAATTTGATACCCCACATTTATCAACCTATGGCTTTTGAAACGTCAGTACTCTCTAAAGGCAACAGGGTGATGTAACTTTGTTCTGAAATCACATCGGGTATTTTATCAATTATAATAACAAAATAATGATACTTCACCATTGGTATGGTGTGGTTCCCCTCCCCTCGCCTGCCTTTTACATCTAAAAATTTGAGTGTGTATTTACTTGGAATAAGAAAATTCTTTTACATAACTACAGTATAGTTAGTAAAATCAGGAAGTGTAACAGATGTAACACTATTATATCATCCATTGTCCATATTAGTTTAATCAATTGTCCAAAAATGTCTGTCCAAAAATGTCCCATAAGAGACTTTCTCTGGTCTAGGTATTTGTCATGCATTTTAAAATTTTTAAAAAATGTTTATTAATTTTTGAGTGAGAGAGAGAGAGACAGAACATGAGCAGGGGAGGGGCAGAGAGAGAGGGAGATACAGAATCTGAAGCAGGCTCCAGGGTCTGAGTTGTTAGCAGAGCCCGACGTGGTGCTCAAAGTCACGGACCACGAGATCATGACCTGAGCTAAAGTCAGACGCTTAACTGACTGAGCCACTCAGGTGCCCCTGTCATACCTTTTTATGTGGGACAGTTCCTCAAATTTCCTTTGCCTTCTTGACTGATTTTTTTTGAAGGGTATAGTCAGTTATTTTTGTGGAGTATCCCTCAGTTTGGATGTGTCTGATTTTTCCTCATGATCACATTCAGGTTGTGCATTTTTGGCAAGAATACTACAAAAATAGTGCTGTGTCCTTCTCAGTACATCATATTAGAAAGCACATGCTTTCAGTTTGTCCCAATATTAGTGATGTTAGCCTTAACTATACTATTCAGGTTGTGTCTCCCAGGTTTCTCTACTTAAAATTACCATTTCGCTTTTGAAAATAATATGGGGAGATATTTGGAAATTATGTAAGTATTTTGTCCTCATCAAACTTTCAGCCATTACTTTTGCTATCTATAAGTGATTTTGCAACTCATTATTCATTATACAATCATTAGCTGTGATTCTACTGAGGAAGAGTTCTATCTTCTCTCCTTTATTGATTTTTTATGTGTGAATTTATTTATATCACTGTGATTTATGGATTCTTATTCTATTCAGTAAGCTATAACCCATTACTACCAATATTTATTTTGACAAATTTTCCAAGATTTGGCCAGTAAGAACTCTTAAAATGGCTCCTGTATCCTTTCTATATGTCCCAGTGATTTTTTGAGTATTATTCTTTGATTCAATAAAGTGTTTCAGGCTTGTCTTATGTTTTTCATCCCCTGGTGTTGAAATTAACTATTTCTTCAGAACATTTGGTTCCTTATTATAGAGAATGGCATTTAGAAACCAAGATCTGTGTGCTAGGTGTGTTTATTGCTTCTAAAGTATTGAAGCTTTTAGATCTCTTCAGAGGTAAGGGCTAGAAAATATGTGTGTGTGTGTGTGTATGTGTATATATATGTATATATCTTTATTTCTAATGTTTATTTGTTTTCTTTTGAGATGGGGGAGGGGCAGAGAGAGAAGGAGACAGAACCGGAAGCAGGCTCTGGGCTCTGAGCTGTCAACACATTGTCCGATGTGGGGCTCAAACTCAGAAGCCATGAGATCATGACCTGAGCTGAAGTCAGATGCTTAACCAACTGAGCCACTCAGGTGCCCCATCTTTATTTCTTTATATTTTTTTAAAACTTAATTGGTATCTTTAATTCCATTACAGTACCACAGGTTATGTTCTAGTCTTCCTTCTTCCTATATTCCATTATCCTCGGTAAATTCACTAATTTGCTTGGTTTCAGAATTGGCAATACATACTGTTGAGAAGAACAACTCTCCTAACTAGAGTTTAATACTTGTTTCTAGTGGGGTTTTTTTCCTTGGGGGCTTTGAGGGGGAAGAGTTGGAATAGAATTTACAGACAGTTAAATGCATAAATTGTAAGTTTATAATTCATTGAGTTGTGACCCATATAACCTACTCCCAACTAAGATATAGAACATTTATATCACCTCACCTAAAGTTCCCTCTACTCTTCCCAGTCAACCCCAACCCTAAAGAGATAAGCACATTTGTGATATTTTTCATCTTAAATTAGCTTCAGTGGTTCTAGAATTTTATATAAATGGAATCATTCAGTATATACTTTTTTCTATGTCTGGAATCTTTCATTCAGCATAATGTTGGTGAGGTTTATTCACACTGTGTGTGTCGGTGGCTTATTCCTTGTAATTGCTGAGAGATACTACATTGAATGAATATACCATAATTTGTTTTCTACTATCTGTTGATAGTTATTTAAATAGTTTCCAGTCTTTTACTATCATGAATAAAGCTGTTGTGAACATATTTGTACAAGTGTTCTTGTACACATATACATTTGTTTATTATAGGTACAAATCCAGGAGTGGAAATTCTAGGTCATAATGTTACCAAGGTGAACTGGGGAGACCCTGGGCTCTTGACCCAGCCTATCCCAAAGAAGTTGCTAAAGGTTCTTAGTCCCCAGAAAGAATTCAAGGGCAGACCAGACAGTGGTTGAACAGTGCATGTGAGGAGCTTTTTAAAGAGAGATAGTACACTCTTAAATGTGACACCAAAGAAGCTCAAGGGAGAGCTGTTCACCACAGGGCTTAGGTCTCTATCTTTATGGACAGTTGTTAACAAGAGGGTGGAAGATGTATTATTTGGGGAGGGGATTTTTTGGAGCAGGGTTTCCTACCTTTTCTCCTCTACTTGGTGAGGGTCTCAGGCCTTCTTTGTCTTGGTCTGTCTGGTTTGATCTGGCTTCCTGTGGCCTTGTTTGTGGAATGCTGCCAGGACAGGTTGCTGCCTGTCCCGATAATGGGCCTTGACTCCCCATTTGCTGGCCTCCAGGCATTCTATTAAAGCCTAACTAGTTGCTTACTCTAACAATAACGTATGTTTTTATTAACTTTATAAGAAATAGACTTTTTTCCAAAATGGTTGGGCCATTTTAAACTCCTACCATCAATGTGTGAACATTCTGGTTATTTTCTGTCTTTGATAACATTTGGTGCTATCATTCCTTTTAATTTTTGCTATTCTAGTGGGTGTGTGCTGATACTCCATTGTGGTTTTACTTTGTCTTTCCCTGCTGACCAATGAGGTTGAACCTTTTTACATTCTTAAAGATTATTTGTATATCTTCCTCTGTGAAATGTCTTTTTAAAAGTTGTACCCTTTTTATTGGGTTTCTTCATTCTTGAGTTATTAGAGTTCTTTATATATCCTGGATACAGATGCTTTATTAGCTATGATACGCAAATATTTTGTTAGTTTTTGGTATTAAGTGATGCTGGCCACTAGCCAATCTATGACTTGCATTTTCATTATTTTAATGATATCTTTCAAAGGGCAGAACTCTTAAATTTTGATGAAGTCCTATTTATTAATATTTTCTTTTAAAGTTGCAGCATTTTCAGTCCCATTTGTCTACCTCAAGGCAATGAATATTTTCCCCTATGTTTTCTTCCATAAGTTTCATGTTTATAATTTTGCATTTAAGTCTGTGATCCATTCTAAGTTAATTGTTTATGGTGTGAAGTAAGTTTGAAGTTAATTTTTTTCGTGTAGCTATCCAATTGATGCAGATGCATTTTTTTAACTTGTCTTTCAAAACTGCCAACTCTATGATTTTATTTTGTTATTTATTTATTTAAAATGTTTAATTCCAGTGTAGTTAACATACAGTGTTACGTTACTTTCAGGTGTACAAAATAGTGATTCATCCATTTTATACATTATTCAGTGCTCATCAAAGTAAGTGTACTCTTAATCCTCTTCATCTGTTTAACCCATTCCTAAACCTACCTCCCATTTTATTTGCTCACTGTAATTAAGAGTCTATTTTTGGTTTGTCACTTTATTTTTCCCAGTTCATTTGTTTTGTTTTTTATATGCCACGTATGAGTGAAATCATATGGTATTTGTCTTTCTCTTACTGATTTATTTCACTTAGCTTTTTTCTCTGTAGATCCATCCATGTCTTGCAAATGGCAGTATTTCATTCCTTTCATGGATGAGTAATATTCCATTGCATATATATACCACATCTTCTTTATGCTTTCATCTCTTGATGGACACCTTGGCTGCTTCCACACCTTGGCTAGTGTAAATAATGCTTCAATAAATATAGAGGTGCATATATCTTTTCAAATTAGTGTTTTCGTATTCTTTGGGTAAATACCCAGGAGTGCAATTACTGGATTATATGGTAATTTTATTTAAAAAAAATTTTTTAATGTTTATTTATTTTTGACAGAGAGAGAGAGAGAGAGAGAGAGAGAGAGAGAGAGAGAGAGCGAGCATGAGCGGGGAAGGGGCAGAGAGAGAGGGAGACACAGAATCTGAAGCAGGCTCCAGGCTCTGAATTGTCAGCACAGAGCCCGACGCGGGGCTCGAACTCATAGACCGCAAGATCATGACCTGAGTGGAAGTTGGATGCTCAACTGACTGAGCCACCGGGGCGCCCCATCTATTTTTATTTTTTGAGGAACCTCCATACTGTCTTCCACACAAGCTGCACCATTCTGCATTCTCAATGACAGTAGAAGAGGGTTCCTTGTTCTCCACATCTTCATCAGCACCTATGGTTACTTGCGTTGTTGATTTTAGCCATTCTAACAGGTGTGAGGAGATATCTTAGTGTGGTTTTGATTTGCATTTCTCTGATAATGAGTGATGTTGAGCACCTTTTCTCAAGAAAAGACCATTCAGATGGTCTATTGGCCATCTGGATGTCTTCTTTGGAGAAATGTCTTTTCATGTCTTCTGCTCATTTTTTAATTGGATTATTTATTTTGAGGATGTTGAGTTCTGCAACCTCTTTATATATTTTAGATACTAACCCTTTATCAGATATATGATTTGGAAATATTTTCTCCCATTCAGTGGGTTGCCTTTTGGTTTTATTGATTATTTCCTTTGTTGTGCAGAAGCCTTCTATTTTGATACAGTCCCAATAATTCATTTTTGCTTTTGTTTCCCTTGCCTCAGGAGACATATGTAGAAAAAAGTTGCTGTGACTGATGTCAGAAAAGTTATTTCCTGTGTTCTCTTCTAGGATCTTTATGGTTTCTTGTCTCACATTTAAGTCTTTAACCCATTTTGAGTTTATTTTTCTGTATGCTGTAAGAAAGTAGTCCAGTTTCATTCTTTTGTATGATACTCTCTAGTTTTCCCAACACCATTTGTTGAAAAGACTGTATTTTTTCCTGTTGAATATTCTTTCCTGCTTTGTCAAAGATTAATTGACCATATAATTGTGGGTTCATTTCTGGGCTTTCTGCTGTGTTCCATTGAACTATACGTCTTTTTTTGTGCCAATGCCATACTGTTTTGATAACTACAGCTTTGTAATAAAACCTGAAGTCTGGAATTATGATGCCTCCATCTTTGCTTTTCTTTCTTAAGATTGCTTTGGCTGTTTGGGGTCTTTTGTGGTTCCTTACAAATTTTAGAATTGTTGCCATGAAAAATGCTGTTGGCATTTTGATAAGGATTTTATTGTATGTTAGGTTGTTTTGGGTAGTTTAGGCATTTTAATAATATTCATTCTTCCAACCATGAACATGGAATATCTTTCCATTGCTGTGTGTCATCTTCAGTTTCTTTCATCGGTGTTTCATAGTTTTCAGAGTACAGATCTTTCACCTCTTTGTTTAGGTTTATTCCTAAGTGTCTTATTATTTTTGGTGCAATTATAAATGGGATTGTTTCTTAACTTCTCTTTCGGCTGCTTCATTATATGTATATAGAAATGCCATAGATTTATGTACATTGATTTTGTATCCTGTGACTTTACTGAATTTATTAATTACAGCAATTTTTGGTGGAGTCTTTTAGGTTTTCTATGTAGTATCATGTCATCTACAAATAGTGAAATTTTTACTTCTTCCTTACCAGTTTGGATGCCTTTTATTTCTTTTTATTGTCTGATTTCTGTGGCCAGGACTTCAAGTAATATGTTGAGTGAAAGTGATGAGAGTAGATATCCTTGTCATGTTCCTGTCCTTAAGGGAGAAGTTCTCAGTGTTTCCCCATTAAGAAAGATGTTCACATGTGGGTTTTTCATATATGGCCTTTATTTTCATATATAGCCTTTATTATATATAATATATATATATATTATATATATACATATATATATAATATATATAAAACTACTTTGTTGAGGCTTTTTATCATGAATGGATGTTGTACTTTGTCAAATGCTTTTTTTTCATCTATTGATATGATCATATGGTTCTTATCCTTTCTCTTACTGGTATGATGTATCACATTGATTAATTTGCAAATATTGAACCACCCTTGCATCCTAGGAATAAATCCCACTTGATCCTGGTAAATGATATTTTTTTAACATATTGTTAAATTCAGTTTGCTAATATTTTCTTGAGAATTTTTGCATCTAAGTTCATCAGGGATATTGATCAATAGTTCTTTTTTTGTTGATGTCATTATCTGATTTTGGTATCACAGTAATGCTAGCCTCATAGAATGAATTTGGAAGTTTTCCTTACTTTTCTAATTTTTGCAATAGTTTAAGAAGAGTAGGTATTAATTCTGTAAATTTTTGGTAAAATTCACCTGTGAAGTCATTCACCTGTGAAGTGTTTTTTAAAAATTTTTTTGAAGTTTATTTATTTATTTTGAGAGAGAGAGCAGGTGGGGGAAGGGCAGAGAGACAGTGGGGGAGAGAATCTGAGCAGGCTCCACACTCTGGAGCCTGATGCAGAGTTTGAACTCACAAACTATGAGATCATAACCTGAGCTGAACCAAGGGCTGGACGCTTAACCAACTGAGCTACCCAGGCACCCCTGTTGGGAGTTTTTATTACAAACTCAATTTCTTTGCTGGTTATCAGTCTGTTTTGTTCAAATTTTCTGTTTCTTTCTGTTTCAGTTTTGGTAGTTTATATGTTTCTGGGAATTTATCCATTTCTTCTAGATTATGCAGTTTGTTGACATGTATACTTTCATGATATTCTCTTTGGATTGATTTTATTTGTGTGGTGTTGGTTGTTATTTATCCTGTCTCACTTGTGATTTTATTTATTTTAATATTTTCTCTTTTTTTTCTTGGTATGTCTTATTAGAGGTTTATCAATTTTTTTGATTTTCCCCCAAAATAAAAAAAAAGTAGCTTCTGGTTTTATTGATCTGTTCTATTGTCTTTTTCAGTTTCTATATCATTTATTCCTGCTCTAATCTTTATTATTTCCTTCCTTCAGTCTTGTTGTCTTGTTTGTTGTTCTTTTTCCAACTCCTTTAGGTGCAAGTTTGTTTATTTGAGATATTTCTTCTTGCGGTAGGCATGTATTGCTATAACTTCCCTCTTAGAACCACTTTTGCTACAGGTTTTGGACTGTTGTGTTTTCATTTTCTTTTGTTTCCATGTACTTTTTAATTTCCTCTTTTATTTCTGGTTTACCCATTGATTGTTCAGTAACGTTATTTAACCTCAATGTGTTTGTGGTATTTTCAGATTTTTTTCTTGTGGTTGATATTTAGTTTCATAGCATTGTGGTCAGAAAATATTCATGGTATTATTTTGATCTTCTTGAATTTGTTGAAGTTTGTTTTGTGGGCTATTGTGTGATTTGGGAAGTGGGGTGTTGCAGTCCTATACTATTATTGTATTATTGGTCACTTCCTTAATGTTTGTTATTAACTGTTGTATGTATTTGGGTCTTCCATGGTGGGTGTATAAATATTTATAATTGTTATATCTTCTTGTTGGATTGTCCCCTTTATATAGTTTCCTCCTTTTTCTTGTTATAGTCTATGTTTTAAAGTCTACTTTTTCAAATATAAGTACTGCTACTCCAGCTTGCCCTTGACATCTATTTGCACAGTAGATGTTTCTCCATTCTTTCACTTTCAATCTGCATATGACTTTAGGTCTGAAATGAGTCTCTTGTAGTCAGCATGTAGATGTGTCTTGTTTTTGTCCGTCATGTCACCCTTACGTCTTTTTTTTTTCTTTTCAAATTTTTATTTGAATTCTAGTGAGTTAACATACTGTACAATATTGGTTTCAGGAGTAGAAATCAGTGATCAACACTTACATACAACACCCAGTGCTCATCATAACAGGTGTCCTCCTTAATACCCAACACCCATCTAGCCCTCCTCTCCTTTCCTCCCTCCATCAATCCTCAGTTTTATCTGTCATTAAAAATCTCTTACGGTTTGTTTCCCTCTCTCTTCCCCTCCCGCCATATGTTCATCTGGTTTTTTTCCTTAAAATTTCACATATGATTGAAATAATATGCATTTGTCTTTCTCTGCCTGACTTATTTTGCTTAGCATAATACACTATAGCTCGATTCACATCATTGCAAAGGGCAAGATTTCTTTCTTTTTGATGTCTGAGCAATATTCCATTGTATATATATATACCACATCTTCTTTATCCATTTATCAGTTGATGGACACTTGGGCTCTTTCCATAGTTTGGCTTTTGTTGATAATACTGCTATAAACATCAGGGTGCATATGCCCATCTAAATCTGTATTTTTGTATCCTTTGGATAAACACCTAGTAGTGCAATTGTTGCATTTAGGGGAGTTCTATTTTTAACTTTTTAAAAAAAATATTAACACATTTATTTGAACTTGATCTTTTTTTTTTAGGGAGAGAGAGAGGGTGCAAGTGAGCAAGGGACAGAGAGAGAGAGAGAGAGAGAGAGAGAGAGAGAGAGAGAGAGAATCCTGTGAGGGGCAGAGAGTGGGAGAGAGAGGGAGGGGGAAGAAAGAGACAAGTGGGGATCACCTGGGGCTCATGTTTTTTACCTGAAGTGGGGCTAGGGCTCACTCAAGGTAGGATTTGAACCCATCAACTGTGAGATCATGACCCTAACCAAAGTCAGATGTGTAACTATTGAGCCACACAGGTGCCCTCTATTCTTAACTTTTTGAAAAACCTCAATACTGCTTTCCAGAGTGGCTGCACTAGTTTGGGTT
This sequence comes from Acinonyx jubatus, assembly GCF_027475565.1. Classification (NCBI taxonomy): domain Eukaryota; kingdom Metazoa; phylum Chordata; class Mammalia; order Carnivora; family Felidae; genus Acinonyx; species Acinonyx jubatus. The sequence continues at coordinate 123,618,011 of NC_069384.1, forward strand.
CCCACCAACAGTGTTAAGAGGATTGGCATCCTTGCTAATTGTTTCTTCTGTTGTTAATTTTAGCCATTCTGACAGGTATGAGATGGTATCTCATCATAGTTTTGATTTGCATTTCCCCAATGATGAGTGATGTTGAATATCTTTTCATGTGTCTGTTAGCCATCTGGATGTATTCTTTGGAAAAATGTCTAGTCGTCACCCTATATCTTTTGATTGGGGTATTTAGTCCATTTACATTCAAAGTGATTATTGATAGATATGTATTTATTGACATTTTGTTACTTGTGTTGTGGTTGTCTGAAGATTTTTTCTGAACCGTTCTTATGTTTCTTTGTTTCATGTTTTGTTGATTTTCTTTAGTGATATATTTGGATTTCTTTCTGTTTATTCTTTGCATATTTATTAGTAGTTTCTGTTATATGGCTACCATTAGGTTTGTGTATAACTTCTGCATATAGCAGTCTATATTAAATTGATGGTCATTAAAGTTTGAACCCTCTCCTCTCCTCTCCTCTCCTCCCCACATTTAGGTACATTATTATATTTCATATCCTTTTTTGTGAGTTCCTTGACTTATTTTAACATAAATATTCATTTTTCCTGCTTTTGTGTTTCCTACCTCTCCCCTGTCATGTTTGGTCTCTTCATTCCACTCAAAGATTCCCTTTTAATATTTCTTTCAGAGCTGGATTAGCAGTCATGAACTCCTTTAGTTTTTGTTTGTCTGGGACACTCTTTACTCACCTTCTCTTCTGAATGATGTACTTGCTCGATAGAGTATTCTTGGCTGCATATTTTTCCCATTCATCACTTTGAATATGTCATGCCAATCCTTTCTGGCTTGCAAAATTTCTGTTGAAAAATCTCTCACTAGCCTTATGGGTTTCCCTTTTAAGTGACTGGCTTTTTGTCATGCTGCATTAAAAATTCTTTTCTTTATCGCTATATTTTGGTAATTTATTTATAATATATTTTGGTAGATGTCTTCTTTTGTTGATTTTTTTGGGGGTTCCCTGTGCTTCTTGGATCTGGATATCTATTTGCTTCTCCAGATTAGGGGTGTTTTCAGCTATTTCTTCAGATAAATTCTCTGCCTCCTTTTCTCTCCCTTCTTCTGGGACTCCTATAATATGAATGTTACTATGTTTGGTGGAGTCACTAAGTTCACTGAGTCTTTTCTCATTTGGCATAATTCTTTTCTTTTTCTTTTCTTCGGCTTGATTACTTTCCATTACTCTGTCTTCTAGGTCACTAATTCATTCCTCTGCTTCTTCCAGCCTGCTGTTCATTCCATGAAGCTTGTTTCTCATTTCATTTATTAAGACCTTTATCTCTGCTGTTATTTCTGTGTCAAGGGTCTCACTCATGTCTTCAATGCTTTTCTCAAGTCCAGTGAATATCCTTATGATCATTGCTTTAAATTCTCTGTCAGGCATGTTACTTATATCTTTTTCGGTTAGATCTCTGGCTGTGGCCTTGTCCTGTTGTTTCATTTGGAATCAATTTCTCTATCTCCTCATTTTGTATGCCTCTCTGCTTCTGTTTTTGTGTGTTAAGAAAGTCAGCTGTGTCTTTGCTCTTGAAAGTTGTGAGAAGGAGGTCCTGGAGTGCCCTGCAGTGCGGTGTCTACTGATCACCAGAATCTAGCCCTTCAGGAGAGTATCCTGTGTTTGTTGCTTATGCCCTGCTGTTGTGTCTGAGTCCCTTTTCCTTTAATTGCAGTCATCTATATTGACTCTGCATATTGTTGAGTGTACTTGCTCTCTCTGGTGTTAGTAGGAACCAAGAAGGTCAACTCTGAGGTAATGTGCCCACTGGGGAACCTGGAAGTGCAGTAGCAATATTAGCAAAATCTGTGCTGGCCACTAGTTCTATGCCCAATCCTGCAATGCCCGTGGGAGCTTAGGGTTGCATTCTAGGGATGCTGGGGCGTTAGGCTTGGAACAGCACCCGATGACTGGGTGTGGATGGGGGTGGGTGGCTCAGCCCATTTCATGGTGTTAGCTGTGCACCTGGTGGCTGAGGGTATGCAGTTGGGCATGGAGCATGATGGCATGTTGCATGGAGGTATCTGGGGACATGCAGCTAGGTGCGTTGCACTTCACTGGCTGAGAATGCATGGCTGGGAGCATCAGGGTGGATGTGTGTGACATGCTGAGGCAGCTGTGTACCTGGCTGGTCGGGGAACATGGTCAGTTTTAATAAAATTTGCCCTAAGCACTGAACCAAAGCTACAAGTCTCTGTGTAGCCCCACTTCTCGCAGGTGACTCTGTGTTTATGTTGAGAGAGCAGGGCAGGAAAATGACATCTGCCAGCTCCCTCATGTTTGGAGAAGTCCCCCAATATGTTCCAAAATCAGTATGAACAGATCTTTCTTCTGTTTGCCCCTGGTGTTGTGTATACTGCTGTTTTTATGTTGCCTTTCTGCACAGGCTGCTGTCTCATTAAGAGCAGTGATCCAGCTATCACTCACCTTCCCAACTTGCCCAATGCTGAGTCAGTAGACTTTTAAAGATTCAGACTGCAAGTACCACTGGTTTTATAAACTCACAGAATTCAGCTCCTCTGGTTTTTAAAGTTAAACATTATGGGGATTAGTCTTTCCCATGTGAGCTCCCTGGTACAAAGGCCTTTTTGTGGGCCCTCTCTGTGTGGGCAGCTCCTTCCCTCCTTCCCAAGGGCAGCCTCCCTTCATCTTTCTGACCTTCCTAACTTTTCAGATGCAGCTTCTTGTCTGTAGTTGTGGGAACTGTTCTTTGTGTTCTTTTTTGTTATTGTTGGGGTTTTTTTGTTTGTTTTTTTAAGCTTCTTTTTTATTTTATTTATTTTTTTTCTTCTTACTTTTTCTCTTATTTTTGTAATATGAAATTTATTTTCAAATTGGTTTCCATACAACACCCAGTGCTCGTCTCAACAGGTGCCCTCCTCAGTGCCCATCACCCACTTTCCCCTCCCTCCCACCCTCCATCAACCTTTCTGGCTTGTTGATTTAGATGTGGATGATATGTTGTTGAAAATGTGGGTTGAGGTGAGCTCAGCATTCTCCTACTACTTCCAAGCTCCCCTCTGTCACTGGATGTCTTTTGAATGGAGCATTTATTCCATTTATGTTCAAAGTAATTATTGACAGATATGTATTTATTGCTATTTTGTTACTTGTTTTATGCTTTTTTAAATTTAAAAAATGCTTTTTTATTTTTGAGAGAGAGAGAGAGAGAGAGAGAGAGAGAGAGAGAGAGAGAGCACGTGTGAGTGGAGAAGGGGCAGAGAGAGAGAGGGAAACACAGAATCTGAAGCAGGCTCCAGGCTCCGAGCTGTCCTCACAGAGCCTGACACAGGACTCAAACTCATGAACTGCAAGATCAGGACCTGAGCTGAAGTTGGATGCTTAACCAATTCAGCCACCCAGATGCCCCTTTGTTTATTTTTATAGTTCTTCTCTGTTCATTTCTTCTCTTGGTCTCTTCTCTCAAAATTACTTGGCTTTCTTTAATGATATACTTGGATTCCTTTCTCTTTATTTTTTGCATATCTAATACTGGGTTTTGATTTCTGGCTACTGTTTGGTTTGTATACAACATCTTCTACATATAACAGTCTATATTATGTTGATGGTTGCTTAAGTTTGAACCCATTCTTCCCCTTTCTCCCCGCTCCCACTTTTTATTTACATGGTGTTACACTTTATATTCTTTTATTTTCGAGTCCTGACACTGATTTTTACAGATATACTTATTTTTACTACTTTTGTGGTTCCTACTTTTCTTACTCCTATTTATGTTCTTTCCTTTCTACTCAGAGAATCTTTAATATTTCTTAGAAGGCTGATTTAGTGGTCATGAATTCCTTTAACTTTTATTTGTGTGTGAAACTCTATCTCCTTTTATTCTGAATGATAGCCTTGCTGGATAGAGTATTCTTGGCTGCAGATTTTTCCTTTCAGCACTTTGAATACATCATGCCATGACCTTCTGGCCTGCAAAATTTCTGCTGAAAAAAACAGCTGATAGCCTTATCGGGTTTCTTGTGTATGTAATGGTTTTATTTTCTCTTGCTGTTTTTAAAATTCTTTCTTTATCACTACTTTTTGTCACTTTATTATTTTTTAATGTTTTATTTATTTTTGAGAGCATACAAACAGAGGAGGGACAGAGAAAGAGGGGCAGAGGATCTGAAGCAGGCTCTGTGCTGACAGCAGTGAGCCTGATGTGGGGCTTGAATGCACAAACTGTGAGATCATGGCCTGAGCTGAAGTCGGACATTCAACTGACTGAGCCACCCAGGTGCCCCCAGTCACTTTAATTATGTGTCTTGGTGTGAACCTCCTTGGGTTGATTTTATTGGGGTCTCTGTGTGTGACTTGGATCTGGACTTCTGTTTTCTTCCCCAGATTTGGGAAGTTTTCAGCTGTTATTACTTCAAGTAACTTTTCTGCTCCATTTATCTGTCTTCTCTTTCTGGGATCCTTATAGTGTGAATGTTATTGTGCTTGGTGGTGTTGCTGAGTTCCCTAAATCTCTTTTCATTTTTTTTCCTCACCTGTTCAGCTTGATTACTTTCCATTACCTGTGTCCTGCAGGTCACTGATTTGTTCTTCTGCTTCCTCTATTCTGTTTATTCCATCTAGTGTATTTTTAATTTCATGTTTTGAGTTCTTAATCTCTAGTTCTTTTTTATATTTTCCATCTCTTTGTTAAGGGTCTTAGTGAGGTCTTCCACTCTTTCCTCAAATCCAGTGAGTATCTTTATGATTATTACTTTAAGTTCTCTATCAGCATATTACTTGTCTCCATTTTGCTTAAGCTTCTGGCTGTGGTATTGTCCTTCCTAGTCTATCATTTGGGACATATTCCTCTGTCTCTTCATTTTGTCTAACTCTCTGTGTCTGTTTCTGCATGTTAGGGAAGTCAGCTATGTCTCCTGCTCTTGAAAGTAGTGGTCTTATGAAGAAGAGTTAATGTGGTGCCCTGTGTGTAGTGTCTCCTGTTCACCTAAACCTGGCGCTTCAAACCTCCTGTCTTCTATATGTGATGCATGTGCCCTGCTATTATGGCTGACCCACTTTTTCCTTCAGTCCAGTAACCTGCAATGGCTCTCTTTTCCTGTTGTGGGAAGTATTCGGTCCCTGTAGTGTCAGTGGGCCAGTCTGGAGATGTCCCCAGGTTGAGTTGATTCAGATTAGGTGTTTACCAGAGATGCAGTAGCACCAAACTGCAGGGCACTTGGAGGGGGCAGATCTGCAAATTGCACAGAGGTGGGATGCATGGTGTTAGCAAGGTTATACAGGTTCTCTATAGTAGGGTACCTGCTGTGCAGGGACTGAGGCAGGCCAGGTTGGACAGGGCAGGCAGATTTGCCAAGGTGCAAGGGTGGGGCAGAACCCATGATGTTACCAAGTTAGGTAGGGAGTGTTGAGACTGCTGCTGGTTCCTTAGGCAGCCACGTGTTTATGCTGGGGGGAAGGGCATGGAAATGGTGCCTTCCAGCTCCTTTGTTCCTGGAGAGGTTCTCAATGATCTCTGCCTCTCCAGCACAAGCTTTGAGATTAGTAAATATCTCTCCTACCCCTATGTCCCAGGCATTTTTCAAATAGCTTCTTTTGTGCTGTATCTCCATGGGGTTTTTATTGTTCTGCCTCTCTAAGGCAGTTTCCTCTTATCTTCTTTGCTCTCCCAGAGCTAAGTTTGCTGATTTTTAAGTTCTAGGTTTTAAGTCCCACTGGTTTTAAGATCTCATGAAATTTGGTCCCTCTCATTTTCAAAGCCAAATTTAGGGGGATTGTCTTCCCCATGCAGGCTTCCAGGTGTGATAGTATCTTTCCCCTCCCTGCCTTACAGCATCTCTCTCTCTCCCATGGACAGTTCCATTGGTCTGCTCAGCTCCCCACCATGTCTCTGCCCTTCCTACCCTCCTCAGTGTGGCACCTTTTCCACATTTAGTTGTGGGCTTCGTTCTTCCTGTCCTCAAGTTGTTTTCTGGATTATTTACACTGATGTGACTGTTCTCTAGTTGTGTATGTGGAAGGAGATGAACTTAGGATCCTTCTAGTCCAAATTCTTCCCCTAAAGCCCCAGAACCATTTGTTTGAAAGACTGTTCTTATACTGAATTAGCTTGGCAACTTTGTCAAAAATCAACTGAACATATATTTTGGACTCTGTTCTATTCCATTGATTTATACGACTGTGCTTATGCCAAAACCACACTGTCCTCACTATTATGGCTTCACTATAACTCTTGAAATCAGGTATTCTAAACCCTTAACACTGTTCTTCACTTTCAGGTTTGTTTTGGATATCGTACAACCATTTTATATCTGTATCAATTTTAAAACCAGTTAATAATTTTCTGCCAAATTTTAAAATAGGCTAGTATTTTGATTTGAGATTGCATTGAATCTATAGAGCACACTGGGGAGAAGTGCCATCTGAAAAATCTAAATCTTCTAATCCATGAGAGTATTGTATCTCTCCATTTATTTAATTCTAATTTTGGTCGGAAACATATTTTAGTTTTTAGTATATATGTACATAAATATTTTGATATATTTATTCTTAAATATTTTATATTTTATGCTATATAAATGATACTGTTTTTAATTTAACATTCTTTCTTTTCTAGAATATAAAAACCTAATTCATTTTTTACTAATTTTTTAAAATGTTTACTTATTTTTTTTGAGAGAGAGAGACACAGTGAGTAGGGGAGGGGCAGAGAGAGAGAGAGAGAGAGAAAGAGAATGAATCTGAAGCAGGCTCCAGGCTCCGAGCTGTCAGTACAGAGCCCAATGTGGGGCTCAAACTCAGAACCATGAGATCATGACCTGAGCCAAAGTCAGTTGTTTAACTGACTGAGCCACCCATGTGGCCCCATTTTTTAAATATATATTGACCATGAGTCTCATGACCTTGATAAATTTACATATTAGTTTCCCTAGCTTTTTTTTTTTAAATAGATTCCTTAAAATGAAAATCATGTCATTAATGCATTAAGAATGTGTTACTATCTTTCCAACCTGTAAGGCTTTTTTTTTCCTTATTGCACTGGTTAAGACCTCTTGCTCAATGACAGTGTGAATAAATCTCTTTGCCTTGTATGATAATTCTGGTGACATAAAATGTATTAGAAATGTTCCTTACTCCTTTGTTTTTTGAAAGTATTTGTGGAGAGTTGGTATCATTTCTTGCTTAAGTATATAATTTAGAATCTACCAGTAAAGCTATCACAGACAATTTTCTGTATGGAAATTTTTTCAATTATGAGTTCAATTTCTTTGAGTGCTGTTTTATTTTTTTGTTTCTTATATCAGTGGTAATTTTTTGTCAACTTTATGAGCACACATTTGTTCAAAATATTCTTTTATTCTTTAAACACTGTAAAATCTATCTTTGTGTTCTAGATTTCTTTTCTGCTATTGATAATTTGTATTTTCTCTTTATTCTTGATCAGTCTAGCTAAATATATTTTTATCAATCTTTTAAAGAGTTTAGTTTCTTACTTGATTTTTCTCTGTTGTTTACTATGTATAATATAGAATTTATCTGATTCTTGTCCCTGTTTTCTGGGAGAGAGACTCTAAATCCTTGGAACTGCCCAAGTAATAGGAGTATTTTTGTTATTCATGAGTCCCTTGATCATACCTTACTTTATGCTAATGAGATGACTCATTGTGGACCCCTAGATGCTTCAGGATAGAGGATGGCCATTTCAGAGATACCAGCCATGTGATTGGAGGTTTGGGGATCTGAGTTAATCCAGCCTCCAAGGAGGGAAGGGAGGCTAAAGATTGAGTTCAACTATATGCAATATGCAATCAATAATGCCCGCATAACAAAAAACCCAGTAAAAATTCTACATGGCAGAGCTCAGTGGAGCATTCTGATTGGTGAAAACATTAATGTACTGGGAAGATGATGCACACTGATTCCATGGGGAGAAGTTGTGGAAGTTCTACATTTCTGGACCCTACCAGACTTTGCTTTCTGTGTCTCTTCATTTGATTGGTCCTGATTTGTAGCCTTTGTGATAAAATTATAATCATATGTATGCATAGCACTTTCCAGAGTACAGTGAATCATTCTAGTGAATTATCAAATCTGAGGTAGTTCATGGGAATCTCTTGGATACGTACACTTGGTAGCAAGTGTGGATAGTCTGAAGACTCATGAAGTGTGGCTGGAATCTGAAGTAAGAATAGTCTTATTGTGGGCCATACTCTTAAACTATGGAGTCTGTCACTAACTCCAAGTGGTTAGTATTATAGTTCTATTACAGTATTCCAGCTAGTGCTGGAATATTTGCCCTTCTATATTTTATCAAAAGAATAATGTTCTTTTTAAGCATCATTTGCATTTATTATTTTTATATTATCCAATTCTAAATACTTTAAAATTCCCCTTGTGATTTCTCTTTTGACCCATGGACTATTTAGAGGTTAGTTATTTATTTTTCAAATTTTGGAGGATATTACAAGTATTAATTTTCTTAACGATTTCTAACTTGATTACATTTTTGTCAGAAAACCTCTCATGTTTGATTTCAATCCTGTAAAATATTTGAGGCTTATTTTATGTCCCAACATGGCTATTGTGGTGAATTTTCCATGTGTTCTTTAAAAGAATGTGTATTCTAGGGGCTCCTGGGTGGCTCAGTTGGTTAAGCCTCCAACTTTGGCTCAGGTCATGATCTCACAGTTTGTGGGTTTGACACCTGCCTTCAGCTCTGTGTTGACAGCTCAGAGCCTGGAGCCAACTTCAGATTCTGTGTCTCCCTCTCTCTCTGCCCCTCCCCTGCTCATGCTCTGTTTCTCTCTCTCTCTCTCAAAAATAAATAAGATTAATTTTTTTTTCTAAATAAATAAATAAATAAATAAATAAAAGAATGTGTATTCTGATGTTGGTGCATGGAATGACCTATAAATTTCAATTAGGTCAATTTTTTTGATAATGCTATTTAAGTCCTCTATATCCTTAAAGATTTTTATTCTACTAATTATTGAAAGAATATTGTTGAAAACTTCAGCTATAATTGTGGATTTATCTATGTTCCTTTCAGTTCTGTCAGCATTTGTTTCTTGTATTCTGAAGCTTTGTTATCAGGTACATAACAAGAGGATTATTACAGCCTCTTCATGAATTGACATCACTATGAAATGATCCTTTTTATCCCTGTAACATTCTTTGTCTTTGTTAAATATTAATATAGCCACTCCAGTTTTCTTATCAACGTTCGCATGATATATCTGACTCCTCACTTTACTGGAATTCCAATTACAAATATGTTAAACTTTTTTAAAAAATTTATTTGTTTAAATTCAAGTTAACATACAGTGTAGTATTGGTTTCAGAACTAGAACCCAATAATTCATCACTTATATATAACCCCCAGTGCTCATCCCAAAAGGTGCTCTCCTTAATGCCCATGACCCACTTAACCCATCTCTCCACCCAATACCCTCCAGAAACTCTCAGTTTGTTCTCTGTGTTTATGAGTCTCTCATGGTTTGCCTCCCTCTCTGTTTTTATCTTACTTTTGCTTCCCTTCTCCTATGTTCATCTGTTGTGTTTCTTAAGTTCCGCATATGAATGAAATCATATGATATGTGTCTTTCTCTGCTTGACTTATTTCATTTAACATAATATACTCTAGTTCCTCCACGTTTTTGCAAATGGCAAGGTTTCATTCTTTTTGATTGTCAAGTAATATTCCATTGTGTATATATACCACATCTTCTTTGTCCATTCATCAGTCAATGGACATTGGACTCTTTCTATACTTTGGCTATTGTTGATATTGATAGTGCTGCTATAAACTTTGGGGTGCATGTACCCCTTTAAATCAGCAGTTGTGTATCCTTTGGATAAATAGTAGTGCAATTGCTGGGTCATAGAGTAGTTCTATTTTTAATTTTTTGAGGAAATTCCATACTATTCTCCAGAGTGACTGTACCTGTCTGCGTTCCACCAGAATTGCAAAAGTGTTCCCCTTTCTCCACATCCTCATCAACATCTGTTGTTTCCTGAGTTATTAATTTTAGCCATTCTGACTGGTGTGAGGTGGTATCTCACTGTGGTTTTTATTTGTATTTCCCTGATGATGAGTGATGTTGAGAATCCTTTCATGTATCTGTTAGCCATCTGGATATCTTTGGAAAAGTGTCTTTTCATGTCTTCTGCCCATTTCTTCACTGGATTACTTGTTTTTTTGGTGTGGAATTTGGTGAGTTCTTCATAGATTTTGGATACTTACCCTTTGTCCAATATGTCATTTGCAAATATCATCCCCATTCTGTCAGTTGCCTTATAGTTTTGTTGACTGTTTCATTCACTGTGCAGAAGGTTTTTATCTTGATGAGGTCCCAATAGTTCATTTTTTGTTTTTTTGCCCTTGCCTTTGTAGATGTGTTGAGTAAGAAGTTGCCACCGCCAATGTCATGGAAGTTTCTGTCTGTTTTCTCCTGTACTCTTTTGATGGTTTCCTGTCTTACATTTAGGTCTTGTATCCATTTTGAGTTTATTTTTGTGTATAGTGTAATAATGTGGTCTGCCTGTCACTGTCCAGTTTTCCTAGCACCATTTGCTGAAGAGACTGTCTGGTTCAATATTTGCAAACCAATCAGTGTGGTACACCACATTAATAAAAGAAAGGGTAATAACCATATGATCCTTTCATTAGATGCAGAAAAAGCATTTGACAAAATACAGTATCTTTCTTCATAAAAACCCTCAAGAAAGTAGGCAAAGAAGGAACATACCTCACCATCCTATGAAAGGCCGTATATGAAAGGCCCACAGCTAATATCATCCTCACTGAGAGCTTTCCTCGTAAGGTCAGGAACATGAGAGATGAGAGAGATGTCCACTCTCACCACTGTTGTTTAACATGGTACTGGAAGTCCTCGCCTTAGCAATCAGACAACAAAAAGAAAAACAAAAAGCATACAAATTGGCAAAGAAGTCAAACTTTCACTCTTCAGAGATGACATGATACGCTATGTGGAAAACCTGAAAGACTCTACTCAAAAACTGCTGGAACTTATATGGAATTTCAGCAAAGTTGCAGAATATAAAATCAATGTACAGGGATCGGTTGCATCTCTATACACCAATAATGAAGCAGCAGAAAGAGAAATCAAGGGATCAATACCATTTAAAATTCACCAAAAACCTATATTCCTGGGAATAAACTGAACCAAAGAGGTAAAAGATCTATACACTGAAAGTTTTCAGTGTACATAGAAAGCTTATGAAAGAAATTGAAGACACGAAGAAATGGAAAAACATTCCATGCTCATGGATTAGAAGAACAAATATTGTTAAAATGTCAGTACTACCCAAAGCAGTCTACACATTTAATGTAATCCCTATCAAAATAACACCAGCATTCTTCACAGAGTTAGAACAATCCTAAAATTTGTATGGAACCACAAAAGACCTCAAATAGCCAACGTGATGGTGAAAAACAAAGCTGAAGGCATCACAATTCCAGACTTTAAACTCTATTACAGAGCTGTACTCATCAAGACAGTATGGTACTGGCACAAAAACAGACATATAGATCAATGGAACAGAATAGAAAACCAGAAATGGACCCACAAATGTATGGCCAACTCATCTTCGACAAAGCAGGAAAGAGTATATGTTGAAATTTTTAAGCTGTTCCACAGGTCACAGAGTCTCGATTCACTTTTTTTGTTTGTTTGTTTCACTCTTCTATCTCCCTGCTTCAATTTGGGTGGTTCCTATGTCTTTATCTTCAAGTTCACTGGTCTCTTCTTTTTTTATTATCTAATCAGCTACTAATTGTATGTGTTTCATTTTACATTTCAGATACTGTGTTTTTCATTTCCCAAAGTTCCATTTGACACTTTTTAACATCTTTCATTTCTCCCCTTATTATGTTTTTCCCCTTTAAATTCTTGGATCATATTTATAACATTTGTATTTAAAATAACTGTAGTAAAGTATTTTACGATGTTATTTCACAGTCTGCTCATTGAATTTTTTCTCCCTCTTTTGGGTGATGTTTTCCTTCTTCTCACACATCTGGCATTTATTAGATGCTGGACATGAGGCATATTCTTTTGTTTTCTGGATTTTGTTGTCTTTCCTTAAAGAGGGTTGATTTTTGTTTAAGCAGGTGGTTGATTTACTTGTGATGTTTGAGTTTGATTTTTTGAGATATATTAAAGCATATTGGGAGTAGTTATAGAATAGCCTTCACTCTGGGACTAGTTTAGCCCTACTGACAAGGTGTGATCTTTCTGGAGTCCTAATGCCTTACGTATTCAACAAAGTTTCTTCACTTTAATTGGTCAGAACTTGAACAAATCTCAGCCCTAAGTGGGCTCTGGGAATTGTTCAGCTTATAACTCCCTGGTAGTTTTTCACTCAGCTTTGTAGAGTTTCATTCTATGTGTGACAGCTTAGTATTAAGCAACATTCAAACGACCCATTATGGTGATTTCTGGAGTTCTTTTTTCTGTATTACCTTGCTTTCCAATACTCTGCCACACATATTCCACCTGCCTCAGCCTTTGTCAACTCCAATCTTTGACTTTGCAACTCAGAGTGATCACTATGCTCTGCTTTGTTCCCCCTCCCTGCATCATAGTGTAGAAAATGCCTCCAGGGGGATCATGGGGATCAAATTGTGTCTTTTGTTTCAGGGATCAAAATTCTGTACTACTTGTTGTACAAAGCCCAAAATAACTTTTTTTTGTCTAGTTTTTTTTTTTTTTGCTGCAGGAGAGATGTTCTGTCTGTATCAATTAATCTATTATGTTCGGAAGCAGAAGAGTATACAAAAGTTTTTTATTGTAAAATTAATTTTTTTAATAGAAACAGGTCTATTCAGATTTTGTATTTATTTTCATGCCAGTTTTGACAACAGTAACTTCCTAAGTAGCATTTTTATTTCTGATATTTCATTGTTCCTTTGAAATGTTGGTTTTCATTTGTTGTTGACAAAACTTTGAATGTCTTCCCTTTGCTCTTTGTGTAATCTTCTATTCCTTCAGCTGCCATTTAGTATCTTCTCTAATCTGATCCTAAACATTGGCTTAATCACTACTCTTTTTAGATGCTTTAAATAATTTTTAATAAAAATGAACCTGTCAGAACCATACTAATAACTTCTCTGTATTTCAATAGCTTTTTAAACATACATCTATATTCTATATATAATACATCTTATGTATATAATACATCTTATGTAGTGTATCTCTTCTAGCAAGGTCAATCTTCCCTGTTCTTATGGAAATCTAGTGACTTGCATTCTACCTGGATATGGTAGGTACCATGAGCATTTTCTTTTTCTCTAAGAAAGAGATCCTGGATCCTTGAAAAATTAAAGTGTTTACAAGGATAAAGGGGTATTAGAAAGGTTAGAGTGGAGGAAACAACGATAGGCAAGGGCTCTTCACAATTTTTCTGAAGGTCAATATTTCTGTTCCAGATTGTGCCTCTCCAATAGTTCATTGTTTAATGTCATCATACTGGACACTGAGCCTGAAAAGGGTGGAAAAAAAACAATCATTTTGTGATCACTTGCAGTCTGGCTGGGAGTCTAAACACACACATATAAACATGAATGTGCCATTTATTTTGTTCAACCCCTTTTCCTCTCTTTCTTCCTCTTCTCATAGGCTGCTTTTAGTTTTGGTAGAGTGCTGAGTTAAATATCATCTGGCTGACAAACCACGACCATTTATCTTAGACAATGAAAGAATGATGAGAAAGTCATTTAACCTTTCATAAGAAGGTTTTGCATAGAAAAAGAGTAATCTTATTTAATATGGAAAATTTTTCACTAAATTTAATAAATTGGTTTATAGTCTCAATAATTTAGGAAACTTCAGCCACATCATCCAAATCATTATAAAAAAGAGACATTTTAGTGTTTTGTTGACTAAGTGCCATGAGCTGTATGATTTAAAACTCATACATCAAGTTCAATAACATGCAAGTGAAGTGTTAATCAATTTTGTGTAAATTCACCTGGATGGTGAGCACATATCATGTCTGGGAGACTGTAATGAGGGGCAGCCATAGTCACAGGATGGGAGAAAACTGAAGAAGTCCTGCTGTTGGCTCAAGTCAGTCTTCATGAACTGCTATTTAAATTAAGCCATCTGCACAACTGAGACACCCTCTTCTATCACCTTTATTGTCCTAAAGCAGATTAGGAGAGAAGCAGGACAGTGCTATTTGCACTTAATCCTTTTCAAGTCAGAGACTTCATTCAGCCTGCAGCCAGAAGCCCAAGTCAAACTGGAGCCAGACATTAAGGCTGTGATGGAAGGAGGATAATGCATTTTGTTTCTTACCTAATCTCATACGCCAGCTTAGGCACACACCTTCTCTCCCCACTAAATCATCTGTTTTAAGAGTTCAGGAAATAAGTGTGGGCCATGCAGAGAGGAGGTGTCTAGTAAATTCTCCTTAGACAACTTAGAGTTATCTAAAGTAGCATTTTTGTTCAGTTGGTATAGAAGCTCCGTTCTCCCTATCTATTCCTAAAGTTCTGAAAGCTCGTATTCACTGGCTTTTTAACTAACACTTAAACATAAGCACCCCTCACATAACTTCTTTGAAAATAATGATGAGTTCTTTGTTTATTGGGTCACTGGAACCCAATTAGATCATCATGCTTTTATCATAACCAGTGAGTGCTTGAACTAGGACGTTGAGTTTCTTTTTAACTTATTTGGTAAAATAATGTATATATGTACAGTTCTAGAATAATCATCATTGCAGATGTTTTATGGTGAACCAGGCAGACAAAAAGTCAATATGATTTTTTTGGACCCTCAGAGTTGATGGTGATCTTTAGTTTTCTATTCTTAAATATTAAATTTGACATCACTCTTTAATAATAAAATTTGTTATCATGACATTTATCAATGTGTGTTTGAATTTGGAAATACCATGTCTAACAGAGGGACTTAGAGGGGAGAGAGAGAATGTATATAAATCATTGAGGAGGTCGTCTAGCTTATACCCACTTCTATAACAACAACAAAAAGATATTGAATGTCTGGAACACACTCAGTAAATAAAATAAAATGAGTTCCTGCCATAGGGACTTTGGGGATAGGGTGGGAGAGGAAGAGAAATTAGAAAGAAACAAGTAACTAGGTAGCATGTCATGTGGTCATACCTACTAAGGGGAAATCAAAGCAGGGAAATAGGGGCGGGGAGTACCAGGTGGTTTCAGGCAAAAGTCCACTATATGGGGTAGGTCAGGGTAGGCTTCATTTATAGTGACATCTGGGCAGAGAAGTAAAGAAAGTGAAGGAGATAGCCATGTGGATATCTGGAGGAAATGAATTCTGGGTAAAGGAAAAAGCAAGTGTACAACCCTCCACTGGCAGCATGCCTGGTAAATTAGGGATGAAGGAGATGTGAGAGATGAATTACAAAGTCTCTGGGGCCGAAGTGACATTTTAGCTTTCACTTTGAATGAAGAAGATAGCCATTGGACAGTTAGGGGCAAAGGAATGACATGGTGGGATTTACATATTAAAAAGGTAGAGAATCACCAATAAATATGGGTTTCTGTGATGAAGGTACGTGTCATCTGTGGTATAATGGTTGGAGTCCTAGACTCACAGTTAGCATGCCAAGATTGCAATTGTAGTCTTCTCTGAACCCTCAGGAAACTCCACATTTTCAGAATATCAGTTTCTTAGGTAAAACAAAGGTTATAACACTGTTCACTCAGAGACTCTGATAAATTACCTCAGAATGTATGATATTGAAGATATTTTAAGTGAAAAGCATCCTATGAAGTAGTGTATTAAATATAATCTTAATTTTATAAAATAAAAACCCTAGCATGTTGTGAGAAATCAACCTATCTAATAAGCTAAGAAAAAGAATGGAAAATTTCTTATATCTGATTCATGATATTTACAAATTATTTTTACTTCTTTATTACACATTTTTTGTGTTTTTGTGTTTTGTGGGGTGCCTGGGTGGCTCAGTCAGTTAAGCATCTGACTTCGGCTCAGGTCATGATCTCACAGTTTGTGAATTCAAGCCCCGCATCAGGCTCTGTGCTGCTCAGAGCCTGGAGCCTGTTTTGGATTCCGTGTCTTCCTCTCTCTGTGCCCCTCCCCTGCTCACACTCTGTCTTTCTCTCTCTAAAAAATAAATAAACATAAAAAAAATTAAAAAAAAGAAATATGCGAAGATGAGTTATATTCAGAAGAATGGCACTAATAATCCTTACCTTCTTCACCTTCTCTTTAAAGTCAGCTTCAGGGAGAAGACACTCTAGGAAGATAACCAAAGTGAGATTTTGAACAAAGGGACTAAGATTCCTGAAATGGAAGAAGGAGAGTTGCAGTTGAAAAAAAAATGTTTTTAAGACAAAACAATAAACTATGTTGTAAACAGTCTGGGATTTTCCAGAACCTGGACTTGGAAAGGATGTAGAAGGAAAGGCTACTGGAAAAATCAAACATCCATCCAGTCTTTCCCCTCCCCTAACTCCATCTTCAAAGTGACTCTTAAAATTAGTACTTTTACCTGTCCCATAAGGCTCCATATAATCTGCCATCTGCTACCTTCCCTGTTTCATTTTCCACACTTTTTCCACTTCTCTCATAATGTTCCAGACACTCAAGTCTTCTGTTACCTGGCTGAGAGTTCCTGACTCAAGGTTTGTGTAGCAACACTTCAGGCTGTCTCAAAAGCCCCCACACTGTATCAGCACACCCTATCTTATCACCCAGTTATCTCTCTCTCTCTCTTTTTTTTTTGAGATTCTTTTTTTTAAATTTAATTTATTTTTTTAAATTTATATCCTAGTTAGCATATAGTGCAACAGTAGTTTCAGGAATAGATTCCTTAATGCCCCTTACACATTTAGCCCATCCCCCTTCCCACAACCCCTCCAGTAACCCTCTGTTTGTTCTCCATATTTAAGAGTCTCTTATATTTTGTCCCCCTCCCTGTTTTTATATTATTTTTGCTTCACTTCCCTTACGTTCATCTGTTTAGTGTCTTAAAGTCCTCATATGAGTGAAGTCATATGATATTTGTCTTTCTCTGACTAATTTTGCTTAGCATAATACTCTCTAGTTCCATCCATGTAGTTGAAAATGGAAAGATTTCATTCTTTTTGATTGCCAATTAATACTCCATTGTGTGTGTGTGTGTGTGTGTGTGTGTGTGTATATATATATATATATATATATATATATATATATATATATATACCTCTTCTTCTTTATCCATTCATCCATTGATGGACATTTGGGTTCTTTCCATACACTGGCTATTGTTGATAGTGCTGCTATAAACATGGGGGTACATGTGCCCCTTTGGAACAGCATACCTGTATCTCTTGGGTAAATACCTAGTAGCGCAATTGCTGGGTCATAGGGTAGTTCTATTTTTAGTTTTTTGAGGAACCTCCATACTGTTTTCCAGAGTGGCTGTACCAGCTTGCATTCTCACCAGCAGTGCAAAATAGATCTTTCTCCACATCCTCGCCAACATCTCTTGTTGCCTCAGTTGTTAATATTAGCCATTCTGACAGGCATGAGGTAGTATTTCATTGTGGTTTTAGTTTGTATTTCCCTGATGATGAGTGACGCTGAGCATTTTTTCATGTGTTGGTTGGCCATCTGGATGTCTTCTTTCCAGAAGTGTCTATTCATGTGTTTTGCCCATTTCTTACTGGATTATTTGTTTTTTGGGTTGTTGAGTTTGATAAGTTCTTTATAGATTTTTATACTAACCCTTTATCTGATATGTCGTTTGCAAATATCTTCTCCCAGTCCGTTAGTTGCCTTGTAGTTTTGCTGAATGTTTGCTTCGCTGTGCAGAAGCTTTTTACTTTCATGTGGTCCCAATAGTTCATTTTTGCTTATGTTTCCTTGCCTCTGGACATGATGAGTAAGTAGTTCCTGCGACCAAGGTCAAAGAGGTTTTTGCCTGCTTCTCCTTGAGGATTTTGATAGCTTCCTGTCTCACATTTCGATGTTTCATCCATTTTGAGTTTATTTTTGTGTATGGTGTAAGAAAGTGGTCCAGGTGCATTCTTCTGCATGTCACTGTTCAGTTTTCCCAGCACCACTTGCTGAAGAGACTGTTTTTATTCCATTGGATATTCTTTCCTGCTTTGTCAAAGATTAGTTGGCCATACATTTGTGGGTCTATTTCTGGGTTCTCATTTCTGATCCATTGATCTGAGTGTCTGTTTTTGTGCCAATACCATACTGTCTTGATGATTACAGCTTTGTAATACAGCTTGAAGTCTGGGATTGTGATGTCTCCAGCTTCAGTTTTCAAGATTGCTTTGGCTATTCAGGGTCTTTTGTGGTTCCATACAAATTTTAGGATTGTTTGTTCTAGCTCTGTAAAGAATGTTAGTGTTATTTTGATAGGTATTTTATTGAATAAGTAGATTGCTTTGGGTAGTATCGACATTTTAATAATATTTGTTCTTCCAATCCAGAAGCATGGAATATCTTTCCTTTTTTGTGTGTGTCTTCTTCAATTTCTTTCATGAGCTTTGTATAGTTTTCAGTGTATAGATTTTTCACCTTTTTGGTTATGTTTATTCCTAGGTATTATATGGGTTTTGGTGCAATTATAAATGGGATTGATTCCTTGATTTCTCTTTCTGTTGCTTCACTGCTGGTGTACAGGAATGCAATCAATTTCTGTGCATTGATTTTATATCCTGCCACTTTGCTGAATTCATGGATCAGTTCTAGTAGTTTTTTGGTGGAATCTTTTGGGTTTTCCATATAGAGTATCATGTCATCTGTGAAGAGTGCAAGTTTGACCTTCTGGCCGATTTGGATGCCTTTTATTTCTTTGTGTTGTCTGATTGCTGAGAAAAGACTTCCAATACTATGTTGAATAACAGTGGTGAGAGTGGACATCCCTGTATTGTTCCTGACCTTAGGGGGAAAGTTCTGAGTTTTTCTCCATTGAGGATGATATTAGTGTTGGGTCTTTCATATATGACTTTTATGATCTTGAGGTGTGATCCTTCTATCTATACTTTTTGAGGGTTGTTATCAAGAAAGGAAGCCGTATGTTGCCAAATGTCTTCTCTATCTATTGAGAGGATCATATGGTTCTTGTCCTTTCTTTTATTGATGTGATGAATCACATTGATTGTTTTGCGGATATTGAACCAGCCCTGCCTCCCAGGTATAAATCCCACTTGGTCGTGGTGAATAATTTTTTTAATGTATTGTTGGATCCGGTTGGCTAATATCTTGTTGAGAATTTTTACATCAATGTTAATCAGGGAAATTGGTCTATAATTCTCCTTTTTAGTGGGGTCTCTGGTTTTGGAATCAAGGTAATGCTGGTTTTATAGAAAGAGTTTGGAAGTTTTCCTTCCATTTCTATTTTTTGGAACAGCTTCAAGAGAATAGGTGTTGACTGTTCCTTAAATGTTTGGTAGAATTCCCCTAGAAAGCCATCTGGCCCGAACTCTTGTTTTTTGGGAGATTTTTTAATTACTAATTACATTTCTTTACTGGTTATGGGTCTGTTCAACTTTTCTATTTCTTCCTGTTTTAGTTTTGGTAGTGTATATGTTTTTAGGAATTTGTCCATTTCTTCCAGATTGCCCATTTTATTGGTGTATAATTGCTCATGATAATCTCTTATTATTGTTTGTATTTCTGTTGTATTGGTTGTGTTCTCTCCTTTTTCATTCTTGATTTTATTTATTTGGGTCCTTTCCTTTTTCTTTTTGATCACACTGGCTAGGGATTTGTCAATTTTATTAATTCTTTCAAAGAACCAGCTCCTGGTTTCATTGATTTCTTCTGTGGGTTTTATTTGTCTGTCTGTTTCAATAGCATTGATTTCTGCTCTAATCTTTATTATTTCCTGTCTTCTGCTGTTTTGGGGTTTTATTTGCTGTTCTTTTTCCAGCTCTTTGAGGGTATAAGACCTTTCTTCCTTCTTTAGGAAGGCCTGTATTGCTATATACTTCCCTCTTATGACTGCCTTTGCTGTGTCCCAGAGGTTTGGGCTGTGGTGTTATAATTTTCATTGGCTTCTATGTACTTTCTAATTTCCTCTTTAACTTCTTGGTTAGCACATTAATTCTTTTAGTAGAATGTTCTTTAGTCTCCAAGTATTTGTTATCTTTCCACATTTTTTCTTGTGGTTGTTTCGAGTTTGATAGCGCTGTGGTCTGAAAATATGCACGGTATGATCTCGATCTTTTTGTATTTGTTGAAGGCTGGTTTATGTCCCAGTATGTGTTCTATTCTGGAGAACATTTTATGTGCACTGGAGAAGAATATATATTCTGTTGCTTTAGGATAAAATATTCTGAATATATCTGTTAAGTCCATTAGGTCCAGTGTGTCATTCAAAGCCATTGTTTCCTTGTTGATTTTCTGTTTAGATGATCTGTCCATTGTTGTAAGTGGGGTGTTGAAGTCCTCTACTGTCATGGTATTATTATCAATGAGTTTCTTTATGTTTGTGATTAATTGATTTATATATTTGAGCCATGCCACATTTGGAGCATAAATGTTTATAATTATTAGATCTTCTTGGTGGATACACCCCTTAATTATGGTATAATGCCCTTCTTCATCTCCTGTTACAGTCTTTATTTTAAAATCTAGACTGTCTGATATAAGTATGGCTCTCTGGCTTTTGTCAACCATTAGCATGATAGATGGTTCTGCATCCCCTTTCTTTCAATCTGAAGGTGTCTTTAGGTCTAAAGTGGGTCTCTTGTAAAAAACATAGAGGTGGATCTTGTTTTCTTATCCATTCTGTTACCCTGTATCTTTTGATTGGAGCATTTAGTCTATTGACATACATTTATCTATCTATCTATCTATCTATTTATTTATTTAAATATGAAATTTATTGTCCAATTGGCTTCCATACAATACCCAGTGCTCATTCCAACAGGTGCCCTCCTCAATACCCATCTGCCACCCTCTCCTCCCTCCCACCCCCCATCAACCCTCAGTTTGTTCTCAGTTTTTAAGAGTCTCTTATGTTTTGGCTCCCTCCCTTTCTAACCTCTTTTTTCTTTTTCCTTCCCCTCCCCCATGGTCTTCTGTTAAGTTTCTCAGGATCCAATAAGAGTGAAACTATATGGCTTCTGTCTTTCTCTGTATGACTTATTTCACTTAGCATAACACTCTCCAGTTCCATCCACGTTGCTACAAAAGGCCATATTTCATTCTTTCTCATTGCCACATAGTATTCCATTGTGTATATAAACCACAATTTCTTTAACCATTCATCAGTTGATGGACATTTAGGCTCTTTCCATAATTTGGCTATTGTTGAAAGTGCTGCTATAAACATTGGGGTACAAGTGCCCCTATGTATCAGTGCTCCTGTATCCCTTGGGTAAATTCCTAGCAGTGCTATTGCTGGGTCATAGGGTAGATCTATTTTTCATTTTTTGAGGAACCTCCACACAGTTTTCCAGAGTGGCTGCATTAGTTTGCATTCCCACCAACAGTGCAAGAGGGTTGCTGATTCTCCACATCCTTGCCACCATTTATAGTCTCCTGATTTGTTCATTTTAGCCACTCTCACTGGCGTGAGGTGTAATCTGAGTTTTAATTTATATTTCCCTGATGAGGAGCGACATTGAACATCTTTTCATGTGCCTGTTGGCCATCTGGATGTCTTCTTTAGAGAAGTGTCTATTCATGTTTTCTGCCCATTTCTTCACCGGATTATTTGTTTTTCAGGTGTGGAGTTTGGTGTGCTCTTTATAGATTTTGGATACTAGCCATTTGTCCAATATGTCACTTGCAAATATCTTTCCCCATTCCGTTGGTTGCCTTTTAGTTTTGTTGATGGTTTCCTTGGCAGTGCAGAAGCTTTTTACCTTCATGAGATCCCAATAGTTCATTTTTGCTTTTAATTCCCTTGCCTTTGGGGATGTGTCAAATAAGAAATTGCTGCGGCTGAGATCAGAGAGGTTTCTTCCTGCTTTGTCCTCTAGGGTTTTGATGGTTTCCTGTCTCACATTCAGGTCCTTTATCCATTTTGAGTTTATTTTTGTGAATGGTGTAAGAAAGTGGTCTAGTTTCAACCTTCTGCATGTTGCTGTCCAGCTCTCCCAGCACCATTTGTTAAAGAGACTGTCTTTTCCATTGGATATTCTTTCCTGCTTTGTCAAAGATTAGTTGGCCATACTTTTGTGAGTCTAATTCTGGGGTTTCTATTCTATTCCTTTGGTCTATGTGTCTGTTTTGTGCCAACACCATGCTGTCTTGATGATTACAGGTTTGTAGTAGAGGCTAAAGTCTGGGATTGTGATGTCTCCTGCTTTGGTCTTCTTCAAAATTACTTTGGCTCTTTGGGGTCTTTTGTGGTTCCATACAAATTTTAGGATTGCTCGTTCTAGCTTCAAGAAGAATGCTGGTGCAATTTTGATTGGGATTGCATTGAATGTGTAGATTGCTTTGGGTAGTATTGACATTTTAACAATATTTATTCTTCCAGTCCATGAGCATGGAATGTTTTTCCATTTCTTTATATCTTCTTCAATTTCCTTCATAAGCTTTCTATAGTTTTTAGCATACAGATCTTGTACATCTTTGGTTAGGTTTATTCCTAGGTATTTTATGCTTCTTGGTGCTGTTGTGAATGGGATAAGTTTCTTTATTTGTCTTTCTGTTGCTTCATTATTAGTGTATAAGAATACAACTGATTTCTGTACATTGATTTTGTATCCTGCGACTTTGCTTAATTCATGTATCATTTCTAGCAGATTTTTGGTGGAATCTATCGGGTTTTCCATGTATAATATCATATCATCTGCAAAAAGTGAAAGCTTGACTTCATCATTGCCAATTTTGATGCCTTTGATTTTGTTTTGTTGTCTGATTGCTGATGCTAGCACTTCCAACACTATGTTAAACAACAGCGGTAGAGTGGACATCCCTGTCATGTTCCTGATCTCAGGGGGAAAGCTCTCATTTTTTCCGCATTGAGGATGATATTAGCTGTGGGCTTTTCATAAATGGCTTTTATGATGTTTAAGTATGTTCCTTCTATCCCAACTTTCTCAGGGGGTCTTATTAACAAAAATGCTGAATTTTGTCAAATGCTTTTTCTGCATCGATAGACAGGATCATATGGTTCTTATCTTTTCTTTTATTAATGTGATGTATCACACTGATTGATTTGCGAATGTTGAACCAGCCTGGCATCCCAGGAATGGATCCTACTTGATCATGGTGTATAATTCTTTTAATATGCTATTGAATTTGATTTGCTAGTATCTTATTGAGAATTTTTGCATCCATATTCATCAGGGGTATTGGCCTGTAGTTCTCTTTTTTTTGCTGGGTCTCTGTCTGGTTTAAGAATCAAAGTATGCTGGCTTCATAGAATGAGTCTGGAAGTTTTCCTTCCTTTTCTATTTTTTGGAACAACTTGAGAAGGATAAGTATTATCTCTGCTTTAAATGTCTGGTAGAATCCCCCAGGGATCCCATCTGGTCCTGGACTCTTATTTTTTGGAAGATTATTAATAACTGATTCAATGTCTTCACTGGTTATGGGTCTGTTCAAGTTTTCTATTTCTTCCTGTTTGAGTTTTGGAAGTGTGTGGTGCTTAGGAATTTGTCCATTTCTTCCAGGTTGTCCAGTTTGTTGGCATATAATTTTTCATAGTATTCCCTGATAATTGCTTGTATCTCTGAGGGATTGGTTGTAATAATTCCATTTTCATTCATGATTTTATATATTTGGGTCATCTCCCTTTTCTTTTTGAGAAGCCTGGCTAGAGGTTTATCAGTTTTGTTTATTTTTTCAAAAAACTAACTCTTGGTTTCATTGATCTGCTCTACATTTTTTTAAAGATTCTATATTGTTTATTTCTGCTCTGATCTTTATTATTTCTCTTCTTCTGCTGGGTTTGCTGTTCTGCTTCTAATTCCTTTATGTGGGCTGTTAGATTTTGTATTTGGCATATTTCTTGTTTCTTGAGATAGGCCTGGATTGCAATGTATTTTCTCTCAGGGCTGCCTTCACTGTATCCCAAAGCATTTGGATTGTTGTATTTTCATTTTCATTTGTTTCCATATATTTTTTAATTTCTTCCTTAATTGCCTGGTTGACCCATTCATTCTTTAGTAGGGTGTTCCTTAACCTCCATACTTTTGGAAGTTTTCCAGACTTTTTCCTGTGGTTGATTTCAAGTTTCATAGCACTGAGGTCTCAAAGTGTACATGGTATGATCTCAATTCTTGTATACTTATGAAGGGCTGTTTTGTGACCCAGTAAGTGATCTGTCTTGGAGAATGTTCGAGAAGAAAGTATATTCTGTTGCTTTGGGATGCAGAGTTCTAAATATATCTGTCAAGTCCATCTGATCCAATGTATCATTCAGGTCCCTTGTTTCTTCAAGGATCCTGTGTCTAGATGATCTATCCATTGTTGTAAGTGGGGTATTAAAATCCCCTACAATTACCACATTCTTATCAATAAGGTTACTTATGTTTGTGATTAATTGTTTTATTTATTTGGGGGCTCCTGTATTCAGTGCATAGACATTTATAATTGTTAGCTCTTCCTGATGGATTGACCCTGTAATTATTATATAATGCCCTTCTTCATCTCTTGTTACAGCCTTTAAGTTAAAGTCTAGTTTGTCTGATATAAGTATGGCTACTCCAGCTTTCTTTTGACTTCCAGTAGCATGATAGATAGTTCTCCATCCCCTCACTTTCAATCTGAAGGTGTCCTCAGGTCTAAAATGAATCTCTTGTAGACAGCAAATAGATGGGTCTTGTTTTTTTATTCATTCTGACACCCTATGTCTTTTGGTTGGCGCATTTAGTCCATTTACATTCAGTGTTATTATAGAAAGATATGGGTTTAGAGTCATTGTGATGTCTGTATGTTTTATGCTTGTAGTGATATCTCTGGTATTTTGTGGTCCTTGCAACATTTCACTCACAGAATCCCACTTAGGATCTCTTGTAGGGCTGGTTTAATGGTGATGAATTCCTTCAGTTTTTGTTTGATTGGGAAGACTTTTATCTCTCCTTCTATTCTGAATGACAGACTTGCTGGATAAAGGATTCTCAGCTGCCTTTTTTTTCTGTTCATCACATTGAAGATTTCCTGCCATTCCTTTCTGGCCCGCCAAATTTCAGTAGACAGATCCATCACTAGTCTTATGGGTCTCCCTTTATAAGTTAGAGCGTGTTTATCCCTAGCTGCTTTCAGAATTTTCTCTTTATCCTTGTATTTTGCCAGTTTCACTATGATATGTCGCACCAAAGGTAGATTCAAGTTACATCTAAAGAGAGTTCTCTGTGCCTCTTGGATTTCAATGCCTTTTTCCTTCCCCAGATCAGGGAAGTTCGCAGCTATGATTTGTTCAAGTACACCTTCAGCCCCTTTCTCTCTCTCTTCCTCTTATGAAATTACTATTATACAGATATTGTTGCGCTTAATTGCATCACTTAGTTCTCTAATTCTCCCCTCATACTCCTGGATTTTTTTTATGTCTCTTTTTCCATAATTTTATCTTCTAATTCACATATTCTCTCCTCTGCCTCTTCAATCCGAGCTGTGGTCACCTCCATTTTATTTTGCACCTCATTTATAGCATTTTTTTAAGCTCCTCATGACTATTTCTTAGTCCCTTGATCTTTGTAGCAATAGATTCTCTGCTGTCCTCTATATTTTTTTCACGCCCAGTGATTAATTTTATGACTATTATTCTAAATTCTTGTTTTGTTATATTGCTTAAATTGTGTTTGATCAATTCGTTAGCTGTTGCTACTTCCTGGAGTTTCTTTTGAGAATTCTTCCATTTTGTCATTTTGGATAGTCCCTGGAGTGGTGTGGAACTCTGGAGCACTTCCTCTGTGCTGTCTGGAATAACTTGTGTTGGTGGGCTGGGCTGCAGTCAGACCTGATGTCTGTCCCCAGCCCACTTCTGGGGCCACAGTCCAACTGGTGTGTACCTTATCTTCCCCTCTCCCACGGACAGGACTCACTGTGGAGTGGTGTGGCCTCTGTCCTGGCTACTTGCACACTTCTAGGCTTATGGTGCTGCTTTGATGGGATCTGGCGTATTAGCCGGGGTGGATCCGCAAGGTGCACAGGGACGGGAGGCGCAGGCTTAGCTCGCTTTGCCATTGGTAGTCCCCTGCGGGAGGGGCCCTGCAGCACCAGGAGGGAGGCAGACCCGTTGGAGGGATGGATCCACAGAAGCACAGTGTTGGGTGTTTGTGAGGTGCAAACAGGTTTTGTGACAGGAACTGGTTACCTTTGGGATTTCGGCTGGGGGATGGGGGGGGGGGGATGGCACTGGCCAGCGCCTTTGTTCCCCACCGCTGAGCTGAACTCTTCCAGGGTTATCTTCCAGGGCTCAACATCTCTCCCTCCTGGTGTCCTCTTCCCCTCCTGTTCTCCTAGCAGAGCTGTTGACTTATAACATTCCAGATGTTTGTTAAGTCCCGCTGGCTGTCAGAACTCATGCAGTCCGGCCCCTCTGCTTTTGCAAGCCAGACTCAGGGGCTCTGCCTTGCCGGGCGGGCTGCCTCTCTACTGCCCCGCCTCTCTCCCTCCAGTCCGTGTAGTGTGCACCGCCTCTCTGCCCTTCCTACCCTCTTCTGTGGGCCTCTTGTCTATGCTTGGCTCCAGAGAGCATGTTCTGCTAGTCTTCTGGTGGTTTTCTGGGTTATTTAGGCAGATGTGGGTGGAATTTAAATGATCAGCAGGATGTGGTAAGCCCAGCATCCTCTTACACTGCCATCTTTTCCCCTCAACCTAGTCCATTGACATTTAGAGTCAGTACTGAAAGATATGAGTTTATTGCCATTATGTTGCTTGTGGATTTGGAGTTTCTTGTGGTGTTCTCTGGTCCTTTCTAGTCTTTGTTGCTTTTGGTCTTTGTTTGTTTATTTGTTTGTTTGTTTGTCTTTTCTCCCCTCAGAGAGTTCCCCCTTAACATTTCTTTCAGGGCTTGTTTAGAGGTCATGAGTTCCTTTAATATTTGTTTCTCTGGGAAACTTTTTATCTCTCCTTCTATTTGGAATGACAGCCTTGCTGGATAAAGAATTCTTGGCTGCATATTTTTCTGATTCAGCACATTGAATATATCTTGCCACTCCTTTCTGGCCTGCCAAGTTTTTGTGGATATGTCTGCTGTGAACCTGATCTGTCTTCCTTAGTAGGTTAAGGACTTTTTTTTCCCTTGCTGCTTTCATGATTCTTTCCTTGCCTTAGTATTTTGTGAATTTGACTATGATATGCCTTGTTGATGGTTGTTTTTTGTTGAATCTAATGGGAGTCCTCTGTGCTTCCTGGATTTTGCTGTCTTTGTCTGTCCCCAGTTTAGGAAAGTTTTCCATTATAATTTGCTCACATAACCCTTGTACCCCTTTTCCTCTCTCTTCATCTATGATTCTGATGTTGTTCCTTTTTAGTGAGCCTCTGATCTCTCTAATTCTTAAATTGTGCTCTTTTGCTTTAGTCTTCCTCTTTTTTTCTGCTTTATTATTGTCCATAAGTTTGTCCTCTATATCACTGACTCACTGCTCTGCCTCATCTATCCTTTCCACCATGGTATCTATTCGAGATTACAGCTTAGTTATATCATTTTTTATTTCATCCTGTTTAGCTTTTATATCTCCACAAAAAGGGATTGTTATCTATTTTCAACCCCAGCTAGTAATCTAATTATCATGATTCTAAATTCTTGTTCAGACATCTTGCTTGTATCTGTGTTGATTAAGTCCCTGGCTGTTGGTTTTTCCTGTTCTTTCTTTTGGGGTGAATTCCTTTGTTTTGTCATTTTGAAGGAAGAAAGGAAATTAATAAGGTAAAAAAATTAAATTAAAAAATTAAAAACAAAAGTTAAAAACAAAAACTCAAAAATCAAATGATGCTAGATCCTAGATGTGTTTTTATCTTGTTGAAAGGAGCTTGATAGATTAGAGAAAAAAGGGGCAGGGGGAGGAAAAAAAAGAAAAAAAAGGAAAACGTTTGAAATTTTGAAAAACTGAATACAGTGAAATAGAATAAAATGAATTGATGGGACTAAAATAGAATTTGAAAATTTTCCAAAAATAAAAAGTATAGTAGAAAAAAATTAAAAATATTTTTAATAAAAATTGAAAATAAAAATAATTTTTTTCCTTCTGTATTGAAGGAAAAAAAAGAAATAGAAAAAAAAGGAAAATTCAGTAGATGGACCAGTGAACAGACTGATGTATGATTGAAATTACATAATTTTCTGCTAGAAGTCAAACTGTGAACCACTTTATAGTCCGTAAAGTAAGAAGGGGGTGAGAGTTGTATTGTTCCTGAAAAGCAAGGTTGCCCCGGTTGGGTGGGGCTTAGTGTATCTGCACCGTTCTCCACTAGATGGCCCTGCTTAGCTTACTGGGGTGGATTGTTGTGGCGCTTGTAGGTGTGTATATGCATGCGCGGGAGGAGTGAAAATGGCATAACCCAGCTACCCAGTCTCTAGCATAGGAACTCTTTTCCCCCCTATCAGCAATCCCAGACTCGTCCTTTGTCTCCAGCTTCAATCCACTCCCTGCTTTTACACTGTCTGTGACCAAGCCATCAGTTTGCCTGGCAGCACCTCCCTGCTGAGTTTTATCTCAGATGTGGCTGTGTTTCCCAACCCCTCAGTTCTGAGGGACTGTGGCTCTGACCCACTCAGAGCTTCTAAGTGAGGTTCTCACGGAGCAATGACAAGCTGCTGGCTGTACCCAGGATTGTTTGTGGGACCATGCTGCTGCAGATGCCCAGAGACTGTGGCTGGGTGTCACCACACCCCAGAAAAAGTTCACGTGATCATGTAGCTACAGTGTTTCAGGGATTATGGAAAATCACAATACACATTGGGCACCAGGCTTTACTCTTAACAACCTTGTTCCAGCACCAGTGAATGCAGTTTTTCTCTGGGGTCTGCTGGGACCTTTGCCTGTGGGTTGACCACACAGCCTCTACCAAATGTCTTTCCAGCAGGGGAACTGCCTCTCCTCATGGCCCAAGAACCCCCTGGACCTCACTCTGCTCCTAGGAATTCACCCTTCCCACCAGAGCACCGCCAGGTATCAAGGTGTGGAGTTTCAGACGCTGCACTCCCCTGTTTATAGACTCTTAATGGAATTTAAAACCTCTCCTTTCTCCGTTCTCCCTTTTTATTTCAGTCCTTTGGCTTTTTCCACTTTCTCTCCACCTGCTTTTGGGGGGTGTGCTTTTCCCATACTTTCTCCCCATCTGCATACTCTCTCCACAGCAAAAACAGCTCCTTGATCTCTACAGCTTCTCTCTCCCCAAGTTCACCTCTCTGATTTGCATACCTGCCAAGTTCTGTGGTTCAGGTTGTGCAGATTGTTGTGTTAATCCTCAAATCAATTTTCTAGGTGTGCAAGTTGGTTTAGTGTTGATCTGGTTGTATTTCATGGATGAGAGACACAAAAACAGTCCCATGCTGTTCTGCCATCTTCCTGATTATCTCTTTATATTGTCATCACCTAACTTTTTTTTTTAATAGAGTTTAATTTTTTGGAGAAGTTTTAGGTTCACACAAAACTGAGCAGAAAGTATAGGGTTCTATTTACCCCTTCACACACACACATTTTGCCTCTCCCACCATCAACATCCCATACCAGAGTGCTACATTTATTACAATCAGTGAACTAATATTGATATATTATTACCGAGCAAAGTTCACAGTTTACAGTTCACTCTTGGTGTTGTATAGTTTATGAGTTTGTCGAATGTATAATGTCATGTATCCACCACTATGGTATTATAGAGAATAGTTTCACTGCCCTTAAAATCCCCTGTGCTCCACCTGTTCATCCCTGTCTCTCCCGATACTCCTGGCAACCACTGATACTTTTATTGTCTCCACAGTTTTGCGTTTTCTAGAGTGTCATGTAGTTGGAATCATAGAGTATACAGCCTTTTCAAATTGGCTTCTTTCATTTAGTAATATGCACTTAAACTTCCTCCATGTCTTTTTGTGGCTTGATTGTTTCTTTTAGCACTGAATAATCTTCATTTATTTATCCATTTACTTACTAAAGGATATTTTGACTTCTTCCAAATTTTGGGTAATTTTCAGTTACCAAATTTGATATTTTCATTGTATATTTTTATAGTTTCATTCATATGCTTAAGATTTCATTCCTCTGGAACTAATTTTGGTAAAAAGTGTGAAGTAGAAATCTAAACTAAATTTCTCATAGGGCCTCCCTAATGTTCTAATACCATTTATTGAATAAGCCATTTTTTTCTCTTAATAGTTGGTAATGCTATGTTTATTAAGTAATAAACTTCTATGTATATTTGAGTCTCTTTTTAGATGCAGCAGTGTGTTTTAATTATTATAATTATAATATATTTTAATACCTAGTTGTGCTAGATGTGTAACATTGCTTCAGATTTTTAGGAGGATTTATCATTCTTTCATATGAACTTTAAAGGCAATTTATCTACTTCTAGAAAAATTGTATTGGCATTTTTATTTTCTTTTTAATGTTTTTTATTGCATTCAAGATTACCTTTGGGCTAAGTGATTTTATAATATTTCAGTCTTTCTAATGAAGGTCTTATTAGGCTTGTTTCTGTTCCTCAGTAGCATGTAATTTTTTGTTGTTGTTTTGATCTGCAAATTTTCCCCTTTTATTCCTAGGTATTTTTTTCTTTTTAAATGTAATTTATAGGGGCACTTGGGCAGCTCAGTTGGTTTTGGCTCAGGTCATGGCTCCAGGGTTGTGGGATTGAGCCTACTTAAAATTCTCTCTCTCTCCCCCTTTGACTCTCACCCGGGCTTTTGTGCT
The DNA here is from genome assembly GCF_027475565.1 of Acinonyx jubatus. NCBI lineage: Eukaryota > Metazoa > Chordata > Mammalia > Carnivora > Felidae > Acinonyx > Acinonyx jubatus. The sequence continues at coordinate 123,648,812 of NC_069384.1, forward strand.
CTCTCTCTCTCTCTCTCTGTCATAAATGAATGAATGAATGTAATTATACAATGGGGCACTTTTGCCTCAGGATTTTCTAAATGGGTGTAGTTTTTGATTTCTGGATGTTAACTTTCTGCCCAACTCTCTCACTTAATTTTCTTATTATTTGTAATTGTGTTGCTGGAGATTATTTTTTATATTTAAATGGTTTTTTTCACTTATTTAATTATACTTACTAATACTTCCAGAACAATATTAAATAATATTAGTGATAAAGGACTTTCTTGTCATGTTCCTTTAATGAGATGTGTTTATATACTTATTCATTAAGAATATTCATAAGATTAAGAATGACTACCTGTAAATTCGTAAACATACGTTTCTAATAATGTTGATGAAGAATTCATCTACTTCTATTGTATCAAATCATTTTGTAAATAATGGCTAATGAGTTTTATCAAATTATTTCTCAGCAGCTATCAATGCTCATATAATTGTTTTTTTTTTTTTTTGCAGTATGTGGTTAAATTTTTTATCCAATTATTTCAAATATATACAAAAACAGAATAGTTTAAGACCTACATACCCATCACCTGACTTCAGTAATTATAACTCATGGAAAATGTCATTTCATTTAGACCCTGCCTAATTTTCTTCATCCCCTCATATTATTTTGAGGCAAATCCCAGATATCATATCATTTCATCTGTAAAGATGTCCCGATTAAATTATAGACTTTCTTTTTTTATAAATATAACCACAACACCATTATCATACCTAAAAAATTATTAAATTTTAATGTTAAATATTATTGTGATTAATAATACTATGAATTATTTTGTAAGACTACTTCATAGGTGGTGTTGGGTATTCTAATAGGAGGTACCTATTGTATGGTTTATTCGTAACTTATTCCAAAGGGTGATACTCTATTTCTACTTATTACTTCATTAGCTAGAATACAACCATCTAAAGTGAAGCTTCCTCTCAACAACTACTGGGGTTCCCTGAGGTATAGTTCATGAAGGAAGGACAGCAAAGGTGCTTGATTCTTTCCCTTTGGTGACTAGTTTTAAAAATAGGAAGTGATTTCCAAGCATGCTGCAATGATGACCAATGCTTCTTTTAGTATCATTATGAACTAATCATTGTTATGAACACAAATATGTATTCCAAATTCATTGCACTTGTATCCTTATTAATGCATGCATTTTCTCATATTTGTTTACTGGGGGCTTATTCAAGTTGGCTATGGTATCCTTTAGATAAAACTTTCGTAATGTTTGATTACTTCATTATTTTCAGTATTACAAGTTGTTTTAGGTTCATCTTTTACATTTTCTGCCTAGTATATGAATTTGTCATTTCTCCAAGAAGCCCTGAAGTATTTAGAGACCAAGTTTGGAGTGTTATGGATTCTTATTGCTTCTGGCTTGTTATTATTTCTAGGTCTTTTTAGTGGACAAAGATAGGAAATTTTTTTAAGATAAAATATATCATGAGTTAATAGTGATATTTTTAATTCAAAGTCAGGACTATAAGATTTTTACTTAATTTCATTGATCTTATATCCATACTTCCTTTCTTCTACATCAAAATATGTGTTCTTAAAAACACTAATATAATTAATTACTCATTTTTCTTATACTACACTAGACACAGTAGTCTGAGGTTAACCTTCCTAACAGTACTCACCCAAATATTATTAGTTCAAAATTTTTAAATTTTTTACAGTTCTTTATATAATTATGGTATATTTCAAAAGGAATGAACAGATGCATTATGATCTGTTAAAGTCAGTTGGAATAATTTCTTTCTGGTGATAATTTTTCTCTTCCCATCAGCTAATATAGTGCATTATATTTTTAGATATACTAACATTGAGCTATCTTTGAATTTCTAAAATTACCACCCCTTATGAAGAGATTTTTACATCAATATTGAGTAGAATTGGTCTGTGCGACATTATGGGGGCTGTATTTGTTAGTATTGCTATCAGTGTTCTGATAGCATAACACTGGAATTTGGAAATTGGAACTTCTCCTTTTTTCTATGCTTAGAAACAATTTAACATCTGAAAGAGGTGCAAAGACAATTCAGTGGAAACAAGACAGTCTTTTTAATAAATGGTGCTAGAAAAAAAATTAAACATCAACATGCAAAAAAATGAACACATTGTTGATCACATTGACCACACCACTTATAAAAATGATCATTTAATGAATAAAAGAATTAAATGTAAAATCAGAATCCATAAGACTTCTAGAAGAAAACAGCAGAAAAGCTTAGTGAACTGGAATTAGGCAAAGATTTCTTAGAGACAGCTGCAAAAGCATGACCCACAAAAGATTAAAAATGATAAACTGGACTTCATTAAATTTCAAAACTTCCTCTTTTCAAGACACTGTTTAGAGAATGAAAAGAGAAGCCATAGCCTGGGAAAAAACATTTTTAAGACACACATCTGATAAAGAACTTGTTTCCACGGAATATTTACCCTATGACCCAGCATTTGCACTACAAGGTATTTATCCAAGGGATACAGATATGCTGTTTCAAAGGGGCACATGCACCCCAATGTTTATAGCAACACTATCAACAATAGCCAATGTATTGAAAGAGCCCAAAAGTCCAATGGATGAATGGATAAAGAAGATGTGGTATATATATATACAATGGAGTATTACTCAGCAATCAAAAAGAATGAAATCTTGCCATTTGCGACTACGTGGATGGAACTGGAGGGTATTATGTATGCTAAGTGAAATTAGTCAGAGAAAGATAAATATTATATGACCTCACTCATATGAAGACTTTTAGATACAAAACAGATGAACATAAGGGAAGGGAAGAAAAATAGTATGAAAACGAGGGGGACAAAACATAAGAGACTCTTAAATATGGAGAACAAACAGAGGGTTACTGGAGGGGTTGTTGGGGAAAAGATGGGCTAAATGGGTAAAGGGCATTAAGGAATCTACTCCTGAAATCATTGTTGCATATATGCTAACTAGCTTGGAAGTAAATTTTAAAAATAAATAAAATGGAAAAAAAAAGATTCACAGAGCCCACTGGCATATCAAATAAAAGCTTAGAAAACCTGCAGTAAAGAAAACTTATACCTACTTTTAAACTAGTGTTTCCTAAAAGAATTGTACTTGAGGAACCTTTTTTCTCACAACATTTATAACACCTGGTGGAGAAATGGCTTGTGGCAGTTTTGTCTGAGGCCTGCAACCATCAGAATGTTCTCTTGGCATTTTTCTACATCCGCATTTGACTTCCCAGCTTTGGCCTTATTTCCCCCTATGTCATGATTGGAGATTTCAGTTCTCTAATTTCTTGCCTCTCTCCTGCCCTATTCCTCATCGTTTCTTATGAGACCCAGTGGAGGTCTGTGGAGCAAGCATGAGCTCCACTCATATTTACAGTTCCTAGAGACTCTGTACTCTTACACTAGTTCACACTTGCTGGCCTTTATCTGCCTTCTCTTTGCCCTCTTGGCTGATTCCTGGGGTATACTTCTTTCCCATGCTCTGCCGCAGCTGAGCCAGTGCTCCTGTATGTACCGACTGTAGTTGTTTTTAATCAGTCAAAAAGCTACAGTTGTTGTTTCCAAGAAAGCATTTATGGTTTGTCTTTTCAGTTGTTTTTATTTCATACAAAGAAAGTTTCTTGATTAGAATTACCTGCATCAATTTCAGTATTATCACATTTATATCTCATTTGTTTTGGAAATCTTTGAGCTAGGATAACTTTCTTAGAATCAATGTTTTTCTTGCTGACTGTCATATTATTTTACCTTTTGGGGAATATGAAAGTACAGAAGAACACTTTTTAAATGGATGTTCCTCCCTCTTGCACTGTTGGTGGGAATGCATATTGGTGCAGCCGCTCTGGAAAGCAGTGTGGAGGTTCCTCCGAAAATTAAAAATAGACCTACCCTATGACCCAACAATAGCACTGCTAGGAATTTATCCAAGGGATACAGGAGTACTGATGCATAGGGGCACTTGTACCCCAATGTTCATAGCAGCACTCTCAACAATAGCCAAATTATGGAAAGAGCCTAAATGTCCATCAACTGATGAATGGATAAAGAAATTGTGGTTTATATACACAATGGAATACTACGTGGCAATGAGAAAAAATGAAATATGGCCTTTTGTAGCAACGTGGATGGAACTGGAGAGTGTGATGCTAAGTGAAATAAGCCATACAGAGAAAGACAGATACCCTATGGTTTCACTCTTATGTGGATCCTGAGAAACTTAACAGGAACCCATGGGGGAGGGGGAGGAAAAAAGAAAAAAAAAAAAAAAAGAGGTTAGAGTGGGAGAGAGCCAAAGCATAAGAGACTGTTAAAAACTGAGAACAAACTGAGGGTTGATGGGGGGTGGGAGGGAGGAGAGGGTGGGTGATGGGTATTGAGGAGGGCACCTTTTGGGATGAGCACTGGGTGTTGTATGGAAACCAGTTTGACAATAAATTTCATATATTAAAAAAAATAATAATAAAAAAAGAAAAGAAAAGAAAAGAAAAAAATAAATGGATGTTCCTTTGTTTGATTTGAAATTCAAATACAGTATAATCTTTCAGTAGAGAAGATTTTTGCTTAGCATAAGATTTTTGCAATAAACACATAATTGTATATTAATGTTACTCTGAATAATTGATTCTAATTTCAGATTTTTTTTAATACCACAGTAATGACTTCTCCCTCCCTTCCTGCCTTACTCAGCTCTGCTGAGTAGAGCTTCCGGAACCATGGTCTCTATAGCCCTTCTTCTCTAGTCAGCTCTTGTTTTGTTTTGTTTTGTTTTAATTTCTCTTTCTTCCTGAGTTCTAACATTCACATTCAGTTTCATCCTTGAGACTTTGCATCTTCATCTTGTGCTATTGTTGTATAGAGCATCTAGCCTCTTTGAGATTTTAATTTTGGCCAACGTTCCAGACACCATTTTCATCCTATTCTGTGACAAAGTTTTATTGAGTTATTTTTCTTTGCTATTGTTTTATTCTTTTCTTTAGCCCCCTTCCTCTTTCTACCATTTCTACTTAAGTCCTATTCAAGTTCTCTTTGATATTATCACTCATCTTAATTATGAAGACTCTTCTGTATTAGCTATTTGTCAGAGACATGCTTAAGGGAAGTTCCTGGGATATTTTCCAGGCATGTAAGAATTACCCTGTGTGGAAGGTTAAGTTGAGAGTTCTTTGCCTGTAACTCCTCTCAGCCAGCTGAGACTGGTACTGCTGGGCTGCTCATTGAGTTTTTCTCCTTCAACTCACATCATCAACAATTTATGTCTTGCAAATATAGCTTACTTGGGCCCTCCTTTCCCTGCTTTCTGAGACCTTGGGGCTGCACCTGACTCAGGAAAACCCTGATACCACTATGCACACCCACTCTCGTGTTCTCAGCAAGGGCTTACGATACAGGGTATGCTGTCTACTTTGGAGAAATGGCCTGTGGCAGTTTTGTCTGAGGCCTGCAACCATCAGAATGTTCTCTTGACATTTTTCTACATCTGCATTTCTCTTTCCCAGCTTTAGCCTTATTTTCCCCTATATCATAATTAGAGATGTCAGTTCTCTAATTTCACTGAAAATGGATTTGTGTTTCACTTTCCTATTTTCCTATTGCTTCTAGGTGATTTCTTACATTTTTAAACTAGAATTTCTCTTTTCCTCCTCTTATTCTACCTCAACATTGTCTTTTTAATACAACTTGTTCTTTTTAATAATCCAGGATATGGAATATCTTATAATGTTGTCATTTTTCTTAAATAAACAACTTTTCATACTTGATAAGTTAAATTCCTAGAAAGTTGTTACCAATTAGATCATGATAAAATCCCCAGATTGTCTTACTGAAACTATTTTATGAATGGGGAGTTTATTCTTTACCAAGCTCTTGCTTGTAGCTTTTAGTGAAAATGTTCTTAGATTTGACCAACTGTGAATAATAATAATACCTTGTATATATAGATAGATGGCTATATAACAATAACAACCACAACCACAAAGAAACCAGTTATAAATGCAAATGACATGACTAAGGATATGATAATGACTCAATTTAATATGTTTTGAGTGGATATATAAGTGAAGGAATGGATGAGTTTGTAAGAAACTTGCCATTGGAGTTGATTGCCATCAAGGCCAAACTAATCAGCTGTCCAGTGTATTTGATCAGTAGCTAGCAAGTGTCAGTGTATTTGAACAGTAGCCACTTAACCAGTAACTGATTCCACAAAAATCTCTACAATAACAGAGGAGGCTGGCGCAGTGTACCAGAAGGAGGTGCGGGTGCAGCTGTGGTTGAGGTGCAGAATGTGGTCTAGCATTCCTGTCTCCTGTGAGTGAGCACCATACATACCCACCCACTAGTTATTGTAGCAGTTCCCCCCAGTTGTTGCCTTGGCAGCTTCACCTTCTGCCCCTCCCCTCCTCCTGCTCCAGTAGCACCTGTCTGCACTCCTCAAACTAGCCAAGCTCTTGTCCAGCTCAGGAGCTTTACACATGTTGTCCCCTCTGCCTGGTATGTTCTTCTGCTCCTTCTTACCAACTTCCATTCCTTTCTTAAATGCTCCCTCTTCAATACAGCCTGCCTTCAGTATTCCATGGAACTTTTATTTGCCTTGCCAGTCTACTTTGAGTACACCTAGGTCTCTTAATCCAGTGCAAGTTCCCTAAGGCAAGGACCACGTCTTGGTTCTCTTCATATATGTTTATTACGCATTTATTTAATTTTAATTAATCTGCCTACCTAAATGTTCTTTTTAAAGAAAGCATTAGATTCCTTAGAAATCCCCATAAGTAATGTGTTGTGGTTAAAATAAAGATAAAAGAAAGGTCATACATCAGACAGAATAGGTGAGAATAATTGTAGCAGTTATGAGATAATTCCTGAAAATGAATTATTTACCCTTGTCTCCTGTACAGCATCAGCATAGGGTCTTACACCAGTTGAACTGTAATTAATAAGACTTTAACTGGGTTGCCCATCTCTAAAAGCCAACTAAAAATAACCAACTCAGCAGCACAGATGGCTAGATGTTGTGAAATCTCTACCTCTTCTAGTTTCCTGATTTTTTTTGTCTTTTGACTTCTCATCTAAAAGCTGCTTCTAAGACAAATGTAAGAAAGCTATGGTAAAAGAATGACCTGGGGCTATGGTAAAAAAAAAAAAAAAAGGCTACCTAGGGCTTCCTGGTTCTAGAACTCCCCACACCAGGCACACAGGTGCTGTTCTCAGTGAAGGACAACCTGTTCTCTCCAAGTCATGCCACCTTGCTACCCACCTCTAATGTCATGGCCTTTCTACATTTCCTATCAGTACCATCATGAGATCAGTGCCTTTTCCTTTTATCTGCCACTTTTAAGTATTTTAAAAGATTGAATGCAGTCCTTTTTCTCTTACTCTGCCATCTATTTCCATCCTTTCCTTTAACACAGGCTTTTTTCCCCACCCACTATTGTCTGCTTCCTGCCCAGCAGGTGATCCAGTCAGAAAAGGCAATGACAATGCTACCTGCATAGGTGTGGTCACCTGTGGAAAGCTGAAACTTTCTAAACTGCCTCCTTGTCCACTTGTAGCATACGACAAGTATGATAAAGGAAAGCTTATAAGGAGAAAAAACAATATGTAAAATTATTTCTGGAGCACCTGGTTGGCTCAGTCACTTGAGCATCTGACTTCAGCTCAGGTCTTGATCTCTCAGTTTGTGAGTTTGAGCTCCGCTTTGGCTCACTGCTGTCAGCACAGAGCCCACTCTGGATTCTCTGTCCCCTCTCACTGCTCTTCCCCCACCTGCACTCTCTCAAAAATAAATAAAAACCATTGAAAAATAAAATTATTTCTAATCTCCATGCATCATGGGGTAGGGTGTTTCCTGCTAATAGCTGAGCCCTTTGTAAGTTAAATGCCCTCAACAATGGAGGATACAAGTTCAGGGGTAGAGGAGCTGGGACAGGGTTACATGGTTCTGCATGATAAGGGGATATGAATTAATGACATAGGAATAGAGAGATCCAGGAGGAAGGAGACAGGGACAACCAGGGCCAGACCCTGAGATGTTGGGGGATAAGAAAGAAGAGAGTATAAAGTTCTTCCCTCCCTAATGCTTCCCCCAGCAGAGACATAAGTGAAGGGCATTTTTGTTTTTACAGTTAAATGCCATGTACTATGCAATCATATTCTGGGAATTTTCATTAAAATTATTGAAAGCACAATATGTTTGTAGTTACATTTCTTTTTTTTTTAATGTTTATTATTTTTGTGAGAGAGAGAGAGAGAGAGAGCGAGCACGAGGAGCAGAGGGGCAGAGAGAGAGGGAGACACAGAATCTGAAGCAGGATCCAGACTCTGAGCTATCAGCACAGAACCTGATTTGGGGCTTGAACCCATGAACTGTGAGATCATGACCTGAGCCAAAGTTGGACACTTAACCAACTGAGCCACCCAGGCTCCCCTGTAGAGTTGCATTTCTTGTGGAAGATAGTGGTGAAGAGCATAGGTTTTGTGGCATGTTGGGAGGATGGGACATAGCAAAATCAGCTTGCTCAAACCTTGATTCTGACTTTGACTAATGATGCTTATGCATGATGTTTACTCCAACCACCTCTCCATGTATCCGTGATGATTAACCTACACAGTGAAGAGCTGAAGTCCCCAATCCAAGATGCCTTTACTTTGGAGAGAAACATTTTCCAGGACTTCTATAGCTAAAAGCCAAAAGAGTGAAAATTATTTGTTTCAATTGAAAATGTAAGATAATTAACAACAATTACTACATTCTTTTATAGCACTAAGGTCAGATTACTTGTTTATGAATAGTATATATTACAAGTTTTATATGCTTAAAACTTGCAATGTTAATAAAATTATAATACTTATAATCATAAATTTGTTTATTAAGCCAGTTTATTCCAAATGTATTTATTAGAGTTAATTTTTGTTTGAAATGAAACTACAAGTGCTGAGTTCAAATAAATGTAGAATCTCTTTATGTTTTTTCCAGTTTGTATAAATCACTGTAACAAGTATGGGAAGTTATTACAGTTTTTAAGACTGTTTTTTCCATGATTTTCAGCAGGTGACATAAAAAATTAGCCTTTTTGGGTTTAGACGACTTCTTTTAGTTTCTCAACAGAGAATACTATTGAAATTCTAGGACTGTGCAGCAGAGACTTTAGCAAAAGTCCAGGAACCCCTGAAGCTTCTCCAAAGCAAAATTTAATTCATATCTATGGTAGGGTATGTTCATGCCAGTTGTCCGTGAGAGGGATTTAAGATGGAATTAAGGAAATGTCTTTTGGGGAAAGCAAATTACTTTGTCTCTAAGTGACTCAGAATATATTCTCCATCATATCAAAAAGTAGATATCATGTCAAGGCCCCATAAAACCAGATGATGATGCTCCAAATTCATGAGGAGAGAAAATATAGGAAGACCAAAGAACACTCAAAGTGACAGGGCCCCATATTCTGCAGATTTTAGTGTCTGTGATTTTCTTCCAGAGCCTAGAAGATGGAAACCAGTCCTTTTCTTGTCTTGTGTTGCAGGGTCTATGAAAAAATGTGATCATTATACATTGTAAAATAGGATCATTATGTTATATCTGGCATCAGTATGATAACAGAGAGAAAGTTTGTAATAGAAACAATTGGATCATCTTTAAAGGAAGATAGAACTTCATTAAAATAGAACTCTGCTTAACCTCTGAGGGAGACATGATGCTTTTACAATATTTAGATATACAGGTTTGGGTCTGGAGAAGGGTTGGGGAAGGGGTGTAACTGGATTAGATCATCCTGACAATTAATTAATTCTTGCATTTTAAAAAACATGATACTTATTTTAAAATTTATATATGTGGATTTGAAGAATGAGCTGGATATGGGTAGGCAGATATTGGGGAAGGGGAGGGCTGATATTCCTAGGAAGGAAAGCAAAATGGGCAAAAAGGGAGGGGTGGAAATGGGTGTGATGTTGGAGAAAACAGGATATAATTTTGGAGCAAGAAGGCAGACACTCTTTAGGTGGTTCTTGGACTTAAAGTCAGAAGGATGAGCTAAAAGGCAGAGCGAAAGGACTGGGTAGAGCCAGAGAGCACCACAAAGAAGCCTTTTCAATGGAGGTCTGAGGTGGTACAAGCTTGGCTAGGCTGCCGACAGTGGGAGTGGAGAGTAAGGGTACATCCCAGGAACATTTCAGAAAAGGAATGGTGTGATTTTGTGGCAACTCAGTCATAGAGGCTGAGGGAGAAGACTAAAATGAAAGATGTCTTCAAATTTTCTCAACTGGGAGACCAGATGAGTTCCTTGAGAAAAATGGTAAAGTTGGAAGGAAATTCATTTAGAAAAAAAATGAATGAAAGGGATAAGGCTGTGTTTTGGTCCCACTGAATTTGGTGTGACAGCTGAGTATCCAAGTGGAAAGTATTAAGAGGTCTTAAAATGGGGGTGTGCTGTGAAGTTGAGAGGTTAGGGTAGAAGCTGTAGATATAAAAGTTGTCAGCATAGAATCCATACAGATAGAAGTAGATGAAATCTTGGAGTGAAAATAAAGGCATAAGTTCTGACTCTAAGAATTGGGAATTGGTGCTACATGAGTTTTTTATGTAGTTACTTTTGGCAGCCAATACTACATTTCATTCAATTGATGATAACAGTAAGATTGGGGAAACATATTTCCTGTTTTTTCTATAGGTTTTCCATTATTTCTCTAGTCAAATTTATCTATTACCTTCAAGAAGCTCTATTTGTTTTAGTGATGAACTTTCCTCTGGCAAGCATTAAAAAGGAGTCCTGTCTGGCTGCAGGTTTTTTTAAATGACACAAACATAACCCATTTTCCCCCTTAATTTTCAATTCTGAGCTTTCTGACGATGAACTGCACTGTGGTAGAAGAGAGAGGAGGAAGGCAGTGGGTAGAGACAGATCTTTTTATAAAGATCAGCAATTCTCCGTTCTTTTATCCCAGGCAAAGATTACATTTAACACCCAGGGGTCTCAGCTGCCTCAGATCCTTTTCAGAACGAGTAGCTGTGGCACTGTAGATAGTTTGGGGTGTCCTTTCATTTTCTGACAGTATTAAATATATACCCCAGTGAGCCATAAATCAATGATTTATCTAAGAATAAATCATATCTCTAATAAGGGACCACTTCTTTTAAATTGGACAGTGCATTATATCAAACAGACGAACTTTCTCAAAAATACAAACTGTCAGGCAGCCATTTTTAATGAATATAAGTTAAAATTCCTCTTTCTTTAGGAGAAAGTGGTTTCTCTTCAAAAGGGAAAAACTGGGGGATTTTCTGGGTTTTGTTGGCCATTGTGTGTATTTTATTTAATCTTTTGGCTGTGGGGAGAGTTAAGGTTCCTCCCAGAGTTTTCACTATCAAGGTTGCTTATTGGGGAAGGGACAAGAGAGAAATACAGGGAAGAACACTCAGGAGCTGAACTTGGTAGAAGTACAGCAGGACAGGGCCCCATGTGGACTGATTTTGTTTGTATGTCTGTTAGTGTTTCACACTAAACATATTCAGTGTCATCTTGGGGTTGGATAGTTTTCATTTGCTATTATTCTTGGTACTTAGTATAGTATCTAAAATGCCCAGTAGGTACTTAGCAACTATCTACTGAATAAATATATGTTGTGTGCTGAAATGATAATGATTTTTTAAGTGTTAAGATTCCATTTTTGGCTATTCTGATTTATTCAGAGAGGGGTGATCTGCTCCTTTACCACTATTAGCCTAGAAGAAGAGCTATAAAAGAAAAAGGATTACAAAGATGCATTCATTTTTTCATCCATAGCATAAGGTATTTTAGAAGCATTTACACCTCTATGTTCTGTTTAGATTCACTAGTTAACAGATTTCATTGGTGGGCAGTGAAAAGAAGGGTGTGGACAGGGGCAGGAAGAAAGTGGATTCCTTTAAAGGGCTGTCATCTGAGACACTTGACTATCCTAAAAGTGAATAAGTGCATCAATTGTATACAGATGTGAAATCTGAACAATAACTGAAGATATAAACAGGATGGACACATCTGTTTCTGGCAATATAGAAAGCTAAAATATTCAGAAACCCCTCTCATGCAAAATTCCTGAAAACACTGGATAAAATGTTTAAATACATATTGGCTTAATCTGTAGCTAAGATGGAAAAATGGAAGGAAAATACTTAGGGCTAAAAATAATAATAAGAGAGTAATCCAGAAAGGTAATTAGGCAAAGAGCCCATGACTGCCTGGGATATCTGATTATTTAAAACAAATGAAACGTTCAATTTTCAAGGGCTGATCTGGAAACACAGACAAAACCTAAGATCAGCACAAGGTGGGAAGTCAGATCAGAGCTCTCTGCCTAAATCTGTGTCTCCCAAAGAATGGCACTCAGGGAAAAGAAATTTTGGTGTAGGGGTAACTTGCCCTACCAATGGAAATGGAAAGAAACTTTCCTTAGTTCCAAATGAAGAGAAAATGAGGTCTTCCTTGACCATAAACTGACCCTTTCATGGGCCAAAATGTACATTACATGTGTGAGCCAAAAATCCAAACTAAGCATTTAATTGAAAGTACTCTCTGGTTGGTAGTACTTTAAGACATTCTGTTGAAGAACTCACCTCAAACCCAAACCTCAAATAATTCCCCACATAAAATCAAATAAATGCAAACAATTAAAAATAAAACTCTTAGGAAAAAACCAAGCAAAGTGAGTGAGAGGTTCCTCCCTCAATCTGAAAATATCAGAATCAAGACCACAAAGACCAGATTTCCTAATTATTAGGCACAAAATGTAGAAAGTAAACATGCCTAAATATTTGAAGAAATGAAAGAGGAAATTTAACTTGTGCCTATCAGAGAAAATACCAAGAAAGAGTGAGGTTTTAAAGAGAACCAAATAGAACCTCCAGAAATAGAAACATAACAATTGAGGTTAAAAAATAATGAATGCCTTACAAAGCCAATTAGACAAAGTTGGATAAAGAATTGATGAATTGGAGGTTGAATCTGAAACATTTTTCAAAATACAGTGCAGAGAAGCAAAGAGGTGGGTAACGTGTTAAATCAGAGTCCCAGAAGGAGAGAACCGAGCTAATGGAGAAGCACCAATATTCAAGAGATAATAGATGAGAATTTTCCTGCATTGATGAGACACAAGAATTATGATATTCAGAATTAATAAAAATAAATCTATGTTTAGGCACATTATGGAGAAACTGCAGAATTCCTAAGAAGAGAGAATCTTTAATATAGCCAGAGAGAAAAGAACACTTACAAAGAAGTGGCATTTAGACTGGGCTTGCACTTAGGTGAGACAGTGAAGTGCCTAGGGTATAATATTTAACAAGATATTCACTATCCAGTTCAATAGCATAATGCCTCAAAAATACTTAATGGGAGAGGAGTGGCTTTCTCCTTTAAGAAAAGGAAATTACTCCTTTTTAACTTTAAAATGACATTTATGGCAACTGATGTTGCCAAAGAGCTGTAATATACTGTCCCTTATGGTTTCTGCCGAGTTGTGCTTAAGGAAAAGGGGCTAAAACCCTCTAGGGAAGTATTTTGTAGTTGTAGGAATGAAAACATGAGACATATAGCAACCAATATGAAGGAGGCTAGGTTTGTAGATCCAAATTTAGCACAAAATTTGTTAGATATCCCTGAATCAGAAAAATTTCAGCAAGTCACAAAAAAGGAAGTCTCAAAGTAAAACAGATATATTCTACTCAAATCCAGAAGTAAAATGAGGGCTATTCAAAAGCAAAGATAGCAAATACCTAACACATATGTTGACATGTTCAAGTCTTCTGTCCATGCCAGATGCCATGAATTAACTGCAGCACTCTATTTCTCAGATCAGACTCTGTTTGAAAAGCTCAGAGGAGTTTCCAAAAGAATCAGGATTCACTGGTGTATATTTAGTACCTAGGATAGTACCTGGTGCCTTCTTTGTGCTCAGTAAATATTTGTTGGCAGATGAGTGAATTGGAGTTGACAAACATGATTAAACCTATTTGTCATCATTATCAGGGTAGTGATTAATAATAATGAATAGTGATATCTAGAAAGATAACTTTTTTGTCCAATTCACCTCTCCAGAATAGATGAGTTCTGAGAAGTTAAGGCCTCCTGGTCTGGGAATGTGATATCCCCACTGGGACAAGCTGAGCATAGAGGAATGGCCCGGTGTGTTTGCGGGTTATGCAGGAAACTGAGAGGTAATTTTTGAAGGTTATATCTGTAGATCGTTTTGGCTGGCCCCTCTTCCTAACTCCATTTGTCCACCAGTATCCTCCTTTGGGAATCAGGGCCAGCAGATACATGAATTCTGGCGGATGTGAATCAGGTTCAGGTTCTAACTACCAGGCTAATTGCCTGCGTAACAAAAGTTACACAAAAAGTGTAACAAAAGTGGTCTTTTCATGTTCTAGGCTTAATAAGGTTCTGAGAATTAATGATGAAGGAGTCATGAGTTGAGAATCAGAAAAGAGCTCTAACCCTTAGAAATTTGTATATCCTCTCAAAGAAGGGCAGCACCCACTTTCTGGAAGGACCTACCCATCTCCCTGGCAAAGGTGGCAGAGGGATCCCTGAAGATGAGAAACTCAAATTTTTGAGTTGAGTTGATCAGAGAGAAGAAAGTTCTCATTCTGGTACTTCAGCCAGGGACTGACCACTTGCTTTGTGCTATTCTGCTAGTCTATTAGTCTTGAGATCGCTGTGACTTAAGATCACCAGCTGTATCTGAGTTCCAAAGAGTAGATAAAGAAAGCTAACAATACATTTAGGAAGACTAAGTAAATAGAGGGATCAAAGACAAGCCAAAAATAAAAAACTGGAAGTCCTAGTTAAATAGTACTGTTGCGTGAGTCACAGGACACCTGTTCCCCAAATATACAGCAATTAAAGAGGTTTGATTACAACAGTGAAATGAATTTCTAGGAGTAAGATATTAATTAAAAGTAATAAGATGAACTGAGTTGAGAGTGTGGTCATACAGATAACCAAATCAGTAGTCTAGAAGATAAAGTAGCAGGAATATCTCACACAGAGCAAACATGCAGAAAGGGAAAGATAAGGGCTTAGAGTACAGAACCAGAAGCCCTACCATGAAAACAATGAGTTCCAGAAAGAGAAAAAAGAACACATAGAGAAGTAATAGTTAAGTAAATAATAGGAAAACGTTGCCCATAAGCCACAGACTGAATCTAGAAATCCAAGTTTCAGACCGAATTGATGAGGAAGGATAGATATAATCAGGAACATTCTGGGAAAAGTCCTGAACTTCAAGGATAATGAGAAAATCTTATAAATTTCTAAACAGAGCAAATTTCTTACAATGGACAAAGAATCTGAAAGAATCAGACTGGAAGACAGAGAATATCTGTAGGTTATGAGAATGACTGCAATCCAGGGATTCTAATTTACATGGTGATTTGTTTTAATTCTAATTTAACATGGTAATTTACTTATCAGGGTGAAAAGAAAATATTTGCCCAAATTTGAGCATTCTGAGTGTACCCCACCTGCATACCAGGGAAGTGTCAAATCTTAATAAGAACAAAAATCTGATTGGACTGAGACGTTCCTAAATGAGTAGACCTTACTATCAGCCCAAAATACTAATTTAACTATTTATTTTTGTTTTTAAAGTGGGGTGGTATAGAGATCATATTATCATTTTTATGGAAGAATAAATATATGAAAATGGCTAATATTATGAGAGTTGTCCCATATTGATAAATGTATTTTTAAAGCAAACAAATCATTGAGAGATAATTAAGAGCCCAGAAATAGATCTTGATATGTGAGAGAATTAAATATATAAAAACAGTTGCATTCTAGTCTAGTGGAAAAAGGATGGTCTTTAATAAACAGTGCTGTCACAACTGGCAGTCCATTTAAGGAAAAAAGTAAAGTTGGACTTCTTTATATAATATAAAAACGTCAAATGGGTAAAAAACAAATGTAAAAAATAAAATTAAAAACTCCTATAATATAGGAAATTACATGTATACCCTTGGTTTGAGCTACCATTTTAACCAAGACAGTAAACACAGAAATTATTTAAAAACTAAACATTTTATTGTGTAAAGAATTTTTTAAATTATGGCAAAAATATAATATAAATCAATAATGCTTAAATATTTACATATATTTACACAAACTATGTTAGTAGGTAAACAGTAAATAGAGAAAAGCAAAAAAGCAATAATTTTAATAATGACCTAAGAAAATCTAATATGTTTTTGTCTGAATTTGATTATATACGTATTTTATATGTATACAGAAAGTTCTAAAAAAATGCATATGCAGTTGTTCCATTGGTTATGTGGGAGGATAGAGAGAGATTGAAGAGTGGAGTTAATACAAAAGTGAAAGATTACATAAGATGTGGTCATGACAAAAAATAGAACATAGGATACCCAATTTATTAAAATTATATATTTCTTTTTAAAATTTTATTTATTTAAATTCAAGTTAGTTAACATACAGTATAGTATTGGTTTCAGGAGTAGAACCCAGTGATTCATCACTTACATATAACACCCAGTGCTCATCTCTACAAGTGCCCTCCTTAATTCCCATCACCTATTTAGCCCAATTACCCACCCAACACCCCCTCTAGCAACTCTCAGTTTATTATCTCTATTTAAGAGTCTCTTATAGTTTGCCTCCCTCTCTCTTTTTATCTTATTTTTCCTTCCTTTCCCCCATGTTCATCTGTTGTGTTTCTTAAATTGCACATATGAGTGAAATTATGTATTTGTCTTTTTCTGACCGACTTATTTTGCTTAGTATAATACACTCTAGTTCTATCCACATTGTTGCAAAGGGCAAGATTTCATTCTTTTTTGTAAAAAATTTTTTAATGTTTATTTTTGAGGGAGACAGAGTTCGAGTGGGGGAGGGGCAGAGAGAAAGAGGGACACACAGAATCTGAAGCAGGCTCCAGGCTGCAAGCTGTCAGCACAGAGCCTGATGCAGGGCTCAGACCCATGAACCATGAGATCATGACCTGAGCTGAAGTTGGATGCTTAACTGACTAAGCCACCCAGGCACCACAAGACTTCATTCTTTTTGATCACTGAGTAATGTTCCATTGTGTATATATACCACATCTTCTTTATCCATTCGTCAGTTGATGGACATTTGGGCTCTTTCCATAATTTGGCTGTTGTTGATAGTGCTGCTATAAATGTTGGGATGCATGTTCCCCCTTCAAATCAGCATTTTTGCATTGGATAAATACAAATTTTTGTATTTGGATAAATACCTAGTAGTGCAATTTCTGGGTCATAGGGGAGTTCTATGTGTAATTTTTTGAGGAATCTCCATACTGTTCTCCAGAGTGGCTATACCAGTTTACATTCCCACCAGCAGTGCAAAAGTGTTCCGCTTTCTCCATTTCCTCACCAACATCTTTTGTTTCCTGAGTTGTTAATTTTAACTATTCTGACAGGTATGAGGCGGTATCTCATTGTAATTTTGATTTGTATTTCTCTGATGATGAGTGATGTTGAGCATCTTTTCATGTATCTGTTAGCCATCTGGATGTCTTCTTTGGGGAAGTGTCTATTCATGTCTTCTGTCCATTTCTTCACTGGGTTATTTGTTTTTTGGGTGTTGAGTTTGATAAATTCTTTATAGATTTTAGATACTAGCCCTTTACCTGATATGTCATTTGCAAATATCTTCTCCCATTCCATTGGTTACCCTTTAGTTTTGTTGATTGTTTCCTTCACTATGCAGAAGCTTTTTATCTTGATGAGGTCCTAATAGCTCATGTTTATTTTTTTCCCTTGCCTGTGGAGACATGTCTAATAAGAAGTTGCTGGGCCGAGGTCAAAGTTTTTGCCCGTTATCTCCCCTAGGATTTTGATGGTTTTCTGTCTCACATTTAGATCTTTCATCCATTTTGAATTTATTTTTGTGTATGGTGTAAAAAAGTGGTCCAGTTTCATTCTTCTGCATGTTGCTGTCCAGTTTTACCAACACCATTTGCTGAAGAGACTGTCTGTTTCCATTGGCTGTTCTTCCCTGCTTTGTCAAAGAGGAGCTGGCCATACGTTTGTGGGTTCATTTCTGGGTTCTCTCTTCTGTTCCATTGATCTATGTGTCTGGTTTTGTGATAATACCATACTGTCTTGATGATTACAGCTTCATAACACAGTTTGAAGTCCAGAATTGTGATTCCTGTGGCTTTTTTTTCAACATTAATTTGGCTATTTGTGTCTTTACTGGTTCCACACAAATTTTAGAATTCTTTGTTCTAGCTCTGTTAAGAATGCTGGTGTTATTTTGATACGGATTGCTTTGAATGTGTAGATTGCTTTGGGTAGTTTAAACATTTTAACAATATTTGTTCTCCCAATCCATGAGCATGGAGTGTTTTTGAATTCTTTATGTCTTCTTAATTTTCTTTCATAAGCTTTCTATAGTTTTCAGCATACAGATCTTTTACCTCTTTGGTTAGGTTTATTCCTAAGTATCTTACGGTTTTTGGTGCAACTGTAAGTGGGATGAATTCCTTGATTTCTCTTTATATTGCTACATTATTGGCATATAGAAATTCCTATGACTTTGTTAAGTCCATTTATCAGTTCTAGACATTTTTTGGTGGAGTCTTTCAGGTTTTCCACATAGAGTGTCATGTCATCTGCAAAGACTGAAAGTTTGACTTTTTCCTTGCCAGTTTATATGCCATTTATTTATTTATTTATTTATTTATTTATTTATTTTTCTTATTTCTTTCTTTCTTTTCTTTCTTTCTTTCCCTCTTTCTTTTCTTTTCTTTTCTTTTCTTTTCTTTTCTTTTCTTTTCTTTTCTTTTCTTTCTTTTTGTCTGATTGCTGAGGCTATGTTGAACAACAGTGGTGAGAGTGGACATCCCTATTGTATGCCTGACCTTAGAGGGCAAGCTCTCAGTTTTTCCCCATTGAAGTTGATATTAACTATAGGTCTTTCATATATGTCCTCTATGATGTTGAGGTATGTTCTTCCTATCCCTACTTTCTTGAGGCTTTTTTGAAGAAAGGATGCTGTATTTTGTCAAATGCTTTTTTTGTGTATCAATTGACAGGATCATATGGTTCTTATCCATTGTTAATGTGGTGTATCACACTGATTGATTTGCAAATATTGAACCAGCCCTGCAGCCCAGGAATAATCCCACTTGAACATGGTGAATAATTCTTTTAATGTACTGTTTAATTCACTTTGTTAGTATCTTGTTGAGAATTTTTGCATCCAGTTTCATTAGGGATATTGGTCTGTAATTCTCCTTTTTAGTGGGATGTTTATCTGGTTTTGGAATCAAGGTAATGCTGGCTCACAGAATAAGTTTGGAAGCTTTCTTTCTATTTCTATTTTTTGGAACAGTTTGAGAGTAGATATTGACTCTTCTTTAAATGTTTGGTAGAATTCCCCTGGGAAGCTATCTGGCCCAGTACTCTTGTTTGTGGGGAGATTTTTGATAGCTGATTCAATTGCTTTCTGGTTATGGGTCTGTTCAAATTTTCTATGTCTTCCTGTTTCAGTTTTGGTACTGTTGTGAAGTTTCCAGGAGTTTGTCCATTTCTTCCAGATTATCCAGTTCTACGGGTAACACGAAGGCAGTAAATTCATATTTCTCATTAATCACTATAAATGTAAATGGACTAAATGCTCCAATCAAAAGACATAGGGTATGAGAATAGATAAAAAAAAAAAAAGAAGATCCATCTATATGCTGCCTACAAGAGATTCATTTTAGACCTAAAGACACCTGCAGATTGAAAGTGAGGGGATATAGAACCATTTATCATGCTAATGGATGTCAAAAGAAAGCTGGAGTAGCCATACTTATATCAGACAAACTAGATTTTAAAATAAAGAGTGTAACAAGAGCTGAAGAGCATTATATCATAATTAAGAGGTCTATCCTTCAAGAAGATCTAACAATTTTAAATACGTATGCCCCCAACTTGAAAGCACCCAAATATATAAATCAATTAGTAACAAACATAAACTCACTGATAATAATACCATAACAGTAGGGGACCTTAATAGCCCACATACAACAATCAATAGGTCATCTAAGCAGAAAATCAACAAGAAAACAATGGCTTTGAAAGACACCCTGGACCAGATGGACTTAACAGATTCAGAACATTTCATCCTAAAGCAGCAGAATACACATTCTTCACGAGTACACATGGAACATTCTCCAGAACACATCACATAGTGGGTCACAAATCAGCCCTCAACATGTACAGAAAGATTGAGATCATACCATGTGTATTTTCAGGCCACAACACTATGAAACTCAAAATCAAAAGAAAAAATTTGGAAAATACATGGAGGTTAAAGAATGAATAGGTTAACCAGGAAATTAAAGAAGAAATAAAAAAAATCCATGGAAGCAAATGAAAGTGAAAGCATGACAGTCTATACCCTTTGGGATGCAGTAAAGACAGTCCTAAGAGCAAAGTACATTGTAATCCAGGCCTATCTCAAGAAGCAAGAAAGTTCTCAAATACAAAACCTAACCTTACACATAAAGGAGCTATAAAAGAAGCAGAAAAGAAAGCCTAAAGTCAGAATAAGGGAAATAATAAATATTAGAACAGAAATAAACAATATAGAAACAAACAAAAAATAGTAGAACAGATCAATGAAGCTAAATGCTGATTCTTTGAAAGAATAAACAAAATTGATGAACTCCTAGCCAGCCTTATCAAAAAGAGAGAGGACTCAAATGGATAAAATCACAAATGAAAGAGGAGAGATCACAACCAACACCACAGATATAGTAACAATTATAAGAGGATATTGTGAAAAATTATATGCCAATAAAATTATATATTTGTATGTAAATGCATAAATATATGTATTAAGAGAAAGTCACTAAAATTTTGTTAATAATGGATACCTCCATAGTTGGGATTTTGTGTGATGTTTTTCACCTACTTCCTCATACTTTTGTATATTGCTCTGTCTTTTCATAATGAAGATGTACTATCTATTTAATCAGAAATATAAAGCAGTTTCACTGTGAGAAATAAAAACAAAGCAAAATGTATTCACCAATCCACAGGAATTTATCCCACAATTTGAAATCCATATGAGAAGACAGAGACTTGAGTTGCTGAATGTAGAGAAGACTCAAAGGAGATGGTGGGAGAAGGGCCCAGAACAATTCCTGAGCCAAAAAAAAAGACACACCAAGAATGGACCAAGAAGCAGTGAAAAACAATTTTTGTTTTAGTCTTAGTTTGGCATTAGGGTCCAGGCAAATGCTATGAGTGGGGAAACTGTTCTCTAAGACCCAAATTAGACTTCAGATATTGTTTGATTTTTCTGTCTTCAACAGAAGAAAAACAAAGTCCAAATGTTCCACTTCTGGCGCTGAGATTTAGGAAACATTTTAAAAAGCAAAAATTTTCAATTTACTCTTCAGTTTTTATATAAAATGTGATTCAAAAGGAGAAACCAGAAGACAGAATGTTTTCTCCCCATTGAAGGGGAAAAGAAAGGGTTAAACTAGTTATCAACCTGTTACAGAATGAAATAACCAATTTCAGACTCTGTTTTTCCAGTAGGACCAGTGCCATCAGTGAGAAAGACTTGCTCAGTCCCTCAGAGAATGTGTCAAAGCAAAGTTCTGCAAGCATTGTTGCACTGAGATGATTTCAAAGAAATTCACAAGAAAGGAAAATTACAGCATTCTGTTCTCCAGGTGATAAAGACCTGCATCCCAGCCTGAACCCTGGCTGTGGAATCAGGTACTCAGAAAGCACAATTTTTATCTGAACCTATTTTCACTTATCAAGTTCACTTATGCAAGCCTTTTCATTCTCTGTGACTCTTAGTTTTTTCATCTATAAAATGGGATTTCCAATAATAATGGAATGTAGAAAAGAATACTTACTTGATTTATTTTATGTCAGTAGCTTAACTCAAATGCAAGCATTATCATGAAAATGTTAATTTGAATAGGTACAGCACACAAATGCCACAACCAAAGTAGCTTAAATAAACATGGTGGGTGTTTTTTTTTTTTTTTTTCTGGTCCTCCACAGCCATAATTGTAAGCTACTTGGCATCACTGAGGAGTCCTGTCAGAGTAAATAGCAGAGATTTTAAACTTGGAGTCTTCAATCACGAAAAACAGAGTAATGTCAAAGGTCATCTAGTCCAATGTGCTTGTTCTGGCTGAGACAACTAAGGGTCCAAGTGGTGAAGTGAGTAAATCAAAGTTGCATAGTTTATCAGTGATAGTTTGGGGAAAAAATTCCCTTGACTCTCCACCTAGTGTTGTGCTCACAATGAGAGAGGACTCATTGTAGAGTAGAGGCACCCACTTGCAAGATGTTAGCTTATCTTTCTTAAGCTTTCTTAACTACTCCCGGCTACCTCACTATCCATGGAAATGACCTAATCCTGCTTGTAGCTGTATACTCCTTTAACAGTCTACCACAAAGATTGTGTTGCTTTGGTCTGTCTTTCCTATTAATCAGATAGTTCTTTAAGGGCAGGAGCCATATGTTTTCTCCTTTTTTCTTTTCTTTTCTTTTCTTTTCTTTTCTTTTCTTTTCTTTTCTTCTCTTGTGCTTTCTTTCTTTCTTTTTCCTTCTTTCTTTTCCTTCTTTCCTTTTTTCTTTCTTTCATCTTACCTTCTCTCAGGATACCTCAATCTTTGCTCTTAAGACCTTTCACTGATTGGATGAGATCACCCATATTATGGAGGATAATCTACTTTACTCAATGTCTACTTATTTAAATATTAATGACATCCAAAAAATATTTTCACAGCAACATCTAGACTGCTTGACCAAACAGCTGGGCACCATAATCTCACCAAATTGATCCATAGAATTAACCATCACAAACAATGATCAAAGGAGATGAGATTGTGGTCAGAAAGTCAGATACTTGCATTAGTGAGTTTGGAGGTAAAACAGTATGACAGAGTGCAGTGATTATGGATGTAGATGACTAGGGTGGAAGGGAGGACATTGGAGATGTGAAGATCAAGGAATTGAGAGTCCAGCATAATTACTGGATTCATCTACTAAGACAGTGAAGTCATCTAGAATCTTATCAGATGAGATAGAAAGGAATAATTTGAACCATGAGCTAAAGTAATTTCTGAACGGTGGGTAATGATCAGGAGGGAGAAAGATGACCAAGAGAGGGGACAAAGGGTGATATAGTCAAATGGCGTGAGCCTCAGTGAAAAGAATTTGAACCCTCATCTCTGCCATTGGGTGGCCTTAAGAAAATTACTTAATCCTTGTGTGCCTTTTTTGTTTCTCAAGCAAATTTTTAAAAAATTTTTACATTCAAGGACTGTTATAGGAATCAAGTATGATGGTAAATGGAAAAGCAGTTTGAAAAGCTAAAAGGCTGCATAACTGATTAGAGAGAAGATAGGTAGGATTTTTTGATAATGATAGTTATGAAGCACCAGAATATGTTTCCAAGCAAAGTTAAGGAATGCCTGGTTTTGATTCAAAAGAATTGTGGGAACCTTCAGGGTGACCCCTTAAATAATCCCCACCTCCTGGCATTCACACTCCTGTGTAGAACACTGCCACATTTGGTAGGACTGACTTGTATAATGCATATAAGTGATGGCACTTCCATCTCTTTAATTGTAATCCAGGTTGGCTTTCACCTCTCAGATTACTTGTTCTGGCAGAAGCCGACTTCCATGTCATGAGTTATGACAGCCCTATGTAGGGGCCGATGTACAAGAAACCAAGGCCTCCTGCCAGTGGCCATGTCAGTGAGTTATACTGGAAGCAAATCTTCTAGTTCCAGTTAAGCTTTCAAAAGTGCAGCCCCAGCCAACATCCTGACTGAAAGATGAGATACCTGGAGCCAGGAACACCCACCTAAGATGCTCTTGAATTCCTGACCAAGAGAAATTGTAAGCGAAAATGTTTATTGTTTTAAGCTACTAAGCTTTAAAGTAATTTGTTATGCAATGGTAAATAAGTAATATAAAAGGTATTTGTTTCAACTGCTTCCTATCTGTGTGTAGAAATGAAAGTAGATATTTAAAAATGCATACTCTTAGAAGTTAGGAGGCATTTCTTTCTGTTGTGAGGAATTCTGCTCTTTAGACTCTGGTTTACCCAGGTGTAAAATGGATGGTTGTCTGACACTCTCCAGGCCCTGTGTAGCTGCCAATCCTGTGAGCAACCTCTTGAATAAGATAGTTGGCTTACAAAATGCATGATCTTTCTATGACGCCAAATTAAAATTCAACAGGCCAACTTCATTGACAGAATTTTTACAAAACTATTTTTCAACGAGAAGGTAGACTAAAGCAAGGCCAAAGAAATATAGCCAGAGGTCCAGAGGCACAAAGAATGGCAAAAACAGTTTAAACAAACAAAGAAACAAACAAAAAACCCAAGAAAACACCAACCCTCCCCCTCCCCAATAAACAAACAAAACCAAACAAGCCTGGAGACAATGTAGGCAATTCTAAATTCAGTCTTTCTAAAGAGGTTTCTCATGATACACACCAAAAATATGTTGCATACGGTTCTTCCTTAGTAATATATCTGGTTATATATTTATATGTTTCTGTTCCTTCTAGATTTTTTTTTGCTTTATAAAAGATATTACATTTTGCTAAATTAAATTTTTGGAGTTTCTTCTATGACTATGTCTCTCTGATAACTAAATGCTTTGAAAATTGAAAAAAATATATAGCAGAGTAAGTTTATCCGGTATTTTAGATATCTATAATATTTACACAGTGATTTTTTTCAGCCGTGATTAAAATCCGTCAACTTGCTCTATTTTCACGTTTTAAAAAGTAGGAGATTCAGTCATATTTAAGAACCATTAAATTGGCCTGATTTTTTTTTGAATCCTCTGACCTGGGCTCCCAAACTCTCCCACTAGCTTTAACTTTTGTGAGACATGCTTGTAGTCAAAATTGACCTGGTTAGGGTAATGTCATTTAGCTAATTGGTGTTCCTGATGTTCCTGAAAGTACCCAGTCTGTATCATGCTCTATTATACTTTCTTAGTTACAGTTTTGGTGGTTCTTCTCCAGTGCATCTTTCACTCCTCCCCTTATCACAGAAAATATGTAATGTTCTGTGTTCATTAATCTACACCATTTATCCCAAACTTAGAGGAAATAGGGCTTCTGTCTCATTTGTTTAGAAGGTTGTGTAAGCATGTGCTCTTAATAAATATTGCTCTTTACTGATTACATCAGATCTTCTATGCCTCCTCTCTCCCCTCAGCATTTCCACCTCCAGACCCTTAGTCATTGCTCTGCCTCTTGCCTACCAACCTCACCTAGCCTCCACATTTCCCACTGCCTCAGCCAACCAGTTTGCTTGGGGATGCTGAGCCCTCCCCTTTGGCAGCTGCCGTGCAGCCAGGCTAACCAAGTACAGATCTGGTCTCTTGTCTCCTATCTCATCTAGACTTTAATGAGTTGTGACACCACAGACATGGAAACTGAACAAGGGAGCCTGGTTCATAACCTGGAAGTCCCAGGTGTGGGAGGATGGGTGGTGGTGAGTAGTGATGGTTATTTACCTTCGGATGAAATTTGACCAATGGGAAACATGATGGCAGGGAGCCCACCAATAAACTTTCCTTTCATTTCCTTCCCATGGACTGGGCCAGCCACAGCTTCTGCCTTGCAGATGTCCCTACAAGGTTACCTGCTTGTCTCTTCCAGGCCTCATATGAGGCAGTGACCAGAGAAGTCATGCATCAACTTGTCCTGCTTCTGCTCCTCCTTGCCTCACTTCCCTTTGTGTTCTCTTTGTCCTGGGATATTATCTCCCAGATAAAGGCTCAGCTGTTAATCCTGGCCCTCAGACTTTGTTTTCTAGGGAACCTGAGCTAAAACACTGACTAGCTATTCTAGTATTGGTTTTTGTAGTAACACATGTCTACCCCTTTCCTATCTTTCTGCTCAAAATACATGTATGGACTTTGGGAATCTGCCTGCCTATGTGGGTCTAAGTTAAACTTTTACCATTGTTGATATATAATATACGCATACGTACTTAGAAGATATAATTTCCCTTCTATGATTTAGAGGTAAATGAGCTACATTGACCTCCTTGCTGTTTTTTTTAACATTTCAGGCACATTCCCACCTTTATACTTGATTTTCCTTTTGCCTGGACTACTCTTGACCTAGATGTCCACATTCCTTCGCCTCCTCCCAGTCTGTGCTTAGTGAGTTTTCCCTGATCATCATATTTAAAAGTGTAACACTATCCCCTCTTCTACCAACTCCCTATATTCTCTTCTGCCTTTTTTTTCTGTATAGTGCATTGCCATCTAACATATATTTTACCTATTTACCTTGTTTATCTGCATCCCCCAACTAGAGTATGGGCAACACAATAAAGGCACAGGGTTTTTTTGTTTGTTTGTTTGTTTTAGTGTGTTTTCTTTGATGCTCTCTCAGTGCCTATAACGGTGTCTGGCACATAAAAGTGCTCAATGTTTGTTAAATATATGAATGGATTAATAAGTTGATTGATAATATATATTAGGTAGCAACTTCCTAGTGTGTCAGCATTGACTCATTTAGTTCAATTTTGAGGAAGATCTAGGATAATCCCTAGAAGATGTAAATTGAGTTTACATGGTAACTGAGTGCATACAGAAAACAGTCAAATTCATAGGGAAAATCCAGAGCTTTATCATTAAGTAGGGACTGAGAATCTACTGTGCACTTATCCCATATGAGATTCTGGTGAGATACAAATATAAGACATGGTTGTTCTCTTTGCAAAGTTTATCAATTTGCTTAGGAAAATAGATGTTGTCATGAAATAATTAAAGAACTTTAAATTATTTAACCATATAGGTTTTAACTTTAAGTGCATTTGCAGTTGAGGAACCAGAGAGGAAGCAGATGAACCCTACCTTTTGCTTTCCCACTCAAGAGTCCTTGACCTTTGACAACTGAGTTAACTTTTTCCTAATCCCAGACCTTACCTAGAAGTTGGGACAGTCTCTTAGGGATAACCAAGAGGATTAAATGATATAATGTAAGTAAATTGCTTAGCACAGTGGAATCATTCAATAAATATTCACAATTATAATGTTTCATTATTACAGTTTTTAAGAAGCTACATATAGTTTCATAGAGAAAGTGGGGCTTGAAAATAAGTAGAACTGGGAGGGGGTAGGAAAAAGTAGAGGTGGAGGAAAGGAGGGAAAAACAAGTGCAGAAACAGAGACAGGAGTGCACATGGCATGTTGAAGGGAGCGGGGTCCCCAGGTGATGGAGTGGGAAAGAAAGTAGAGCAGGCAGAGATATGTAGCCAGATTATGTCAGAGGAAGTTGGATTTTAAATATAGCTCTCATCACTGGGTTTTGAAGATCTTGGGAATGAAGAAGAGAGGGGGAGAGAAAACAGGTCGAATAAAGGGAAGGAAGAAGGAAAGATAGAAAAAAGTTGAGAAGCAAAGCTAAAGCCTGACCATTGACCAGAAATAGCCTTCTCATGTGTAATATTCTCTTAGAATTTATTTAAAGCATTAAGATGAGAGGACAGTTCAGAGCACTGGATTAATTCCCTTTTCTCTCTCTCCCTCTCTTTCTCTCGCCCTTTTATTAAGAAAATAAAAGAGACTTTGAAATATTAAGCGATAGTGGGATTAGAACCTTCTCCTGCCGGCCCCAGTCTTTCCTCTCCTATTAATTTCCACTTGATTAGAATTCTTTTTGAAGTATTTAAATATGGACAATAGGAAATAGAAGGGTGAGTTATTGAATATCAGTTAGACAGTATTAATATAATCGCAGCTCCCATTTTTTACATAGACACTTCATCTATATGTATAGTTTCCGTTAGGAATAAAGTAGACACCCCCTCTCCCCTACCTCAAGTAATTATGATTTTTTTAAACTATAATGAAACTCTTAAAAGTTAATAGCTGATTTGTAAATCCTCAGCTTAAAATTTTAATATAAAAATTAAGTTTTAGAACTCTAGAAAACTGAGAATTATTTTTTTCTTGCTTGCTTTTTTTTTAAAGACATGAGAGACTTTCCTAACACTACACTCTTTTCAAAAATTTTATTGAGGTATAATCAACATATAATATTATACTAGTTTCAAGTAACATTTTTATACATTATGAAATGGCCATCACAATAAGTCTACTTACCATTTGTCACCTTACAGATTTAATACAATTTATTGATTCTCCATGCTGTACATTACATACCCATGAATTATATATTTCATAACTGGGAGTTTGTACTTCTTAATCCTATTCACCTATTTTGTCTCTCTCCCCCAACCTCCCTTTCCTCTGGCCACCACCAGTTTGTTCTCTGTATTGATGAGTCTGGATTTTGGTTTGTTGTTTGTTTTGTGTTTTTCAGATTCCACATATAAATGAAATCATGTGGTATTTGTCTTCCTCCAACTTATTTCACTTAGCATAATTCCCTCAAGGTCTGTCCATGTTGTCACAAATGGCAAAATATTCTTTTTTATGGCTGAATAATATTCCATTTTGTATGTGTGTATGTATATGTATATGTGTATATGTATATATATCAATATACATATCTATATATATGGATATCAATATATATATATGGATAAAGATGTCATACATATACATGCATATATATTGATGAATAATTAGGTTGTTTCCATATCTTGGCTTTTGTAAATAATGCTGCAGTGAACATAAGGGTACATAAATCTTTTCAAATTAGTCTTTTCATATTCTTGGGCAGATACCCAGTAGTGGAATTGCTGGATCATATGGTAGTTCTATTTTTAATTTTTTTATGGAAACTCCATACTCTTTTCCATAATGGCTGCACCAATTTGCATTCCCACCAACAGTGTACAAGCGTTCCATCTTGTCCACCTCCTTACCAACACTTGTTATTTCTTGTCTTTTTTATATTAGCCATTCTGATTAGTGTGAGGTGACATCTCCTTGTGGTTTTGATTTGCATTTCCCTGATGGTTAGTGATGTTTAGCATCTTTTCATGTGCCTGATGGCCATCTGTATGTTTTATTTGGAAAAAAAATGTCTATTTGGATCCACTGCCTTTTTTTGAATTGGACTATTTTGTGTTATTAAGTTGTATGCGTTCTTTCTGTATTTTGTATATTAACCCCTTATTGGATATATGATTTGAAAATGCCTTCTACCATTCAGTAGGTTGCATTTTCATTTTGTTGATAGTTTCATTCACTGTTCAGAAGCTTTTTAATAAGAAAATTACATGGGCATCTGGGTAGCTTGGTGGGTTGAGTGTCCAACATTGGCTCAGGTCATGATTTCATGGGTCATGAGTTCGAGTCCTGTATTGGGCTCTGTGCTAACAGCTCAGAGCCTGGAGCCTGCTTCAGATCCTGTCTCTCCCTCTCCCTCTCTCTCTCTCTCCCCCTCCCCTGTTTTCTCTTTCTCTCTCTCTCTCTCTCAAAAATAAATAATAAATATTAAAAAATGAAGAAAAAAGAAAACTACAGGTCAATATCTCTGATGAACACAGATGCACAAAATCTCAACAAACTATTAGCATACCAAATTCAACAATACATTAAAAGGATCATATACCATGAATAAGTTGGATTTATTCCAGGATGCAGGATGACTTAATATCTGTGAATCAATCAGTGTGACATACTACTTTAATAGAACGAAAGATAAAAACCATATGATCAACACAATAGGTGCAGAAAAAGCATTTGACAAAATTCAACATCCATTTATGATAAAAACTCTCAACAAAGTGAGGATAGATAGAAAATAACTCAACATAATAAAGGCCATATATGGCAAATCCACAGCATAGATCATATGCAATAGTGAAAAGTTGAAAACTTTTCCTCTAAAATCAGGAACATGGCAAAGATTCCTTATCTCCTCATTTTTATTGTACACAGTATTGGATTCCTAACCACAGCAGTTAGGTATGAAAATACGGATTGGAAAGGGGGAAGTAAAACTGTCATTATTTGCAGATGACATAATACTATATATAGAAAATCCTGAAGACTCCATGAAAAAAAAACTGTTAGAAAACTAATAAATGAATTCAGTAAAGTTTCAGGATTTAAAATTGCTGTACAAAAATCTGTTGTGTTTCTATATATTAATGAACTATCAGAAAGAGAAATCAAGGAAATAATCCCATTTAAAATTTTGTCAAAAAGAATAAAATACCCAGGAATAAATTTAACCAAAAAAATGAAAGACCTATATACTGAAAACTATAAGACATAGATAAAAAAATTAAGACAAAAATAAATAGAAAGATATTCTGTGATTGTAGATTAGAATACTTACTTAACATTGTTAAAATGTTCACACTACCCAAAACAATATACAGGTTCAGTGCAATCCTTATCAAAATTCCAGTGACATTTTCCACAGAACTAGAACAAATAATTCTATAATTTGTGTGGAAGTACAAAAGACTGAATAGCCAGCCTTAACATTTTGAGAAATAACAAAGCCAGAAGTATCACACTTCCTGATTTCAAACTATACTCCAAAGATATAGTAATCAAAACAATATGGTATTGGCATAAAACAGACACACAGATTAGTAGAACAGAATAGAGAGCCCAGAAATAAACCTTTGTCATATATATATATATATATATATATATATATATATATATATATATATATATATATGCGCAAAGGAGGCAAGAATATGCAATGAGGAAAGGAGAGTCTTCAATAAATGGTGTTGGGAAAACTTGACAGTTACATGCCAAAGAATGAAATTGGACCATTATCTTATACGAATACAAAAATCAACTCAAAATGGATTAAAAACTTGAATATTAAGACTTGAAACCATAAAATTCCTAGAAAAAAAACAGAGATGGCCATCTCCTTAACCTTCAACATTGTTTTAACAATGATATTTTGGACCTAACATTAAACTCTAGAATCAGTGAGAGCTTTTAGCACATGCACACTTTTGAAAAGAGATATGGTTCTTCGAATGGAAGATGTAGAACTCTGAGAATTCGTCTTCCCTTAGGGGCTCCGTGGAGAGAGGATGATATTGGTATTCAAAAGTTTCTCAGGAACACATAGAAAATGTCTCCATGGGGAAAACAGCTGCTTATTCTTTCTTCAATGGCTTTTACGCTGAACTTTTGATATGAAGACCCTTGAGCCGTAAAAGAGAGGTCTCAGGGTCTATTTAATCCATGGAATTGGGGCTTTCTGAGATGATCATTATGGAATTCTTTGGGTTTCCTAGCCTTAAGGATCTATGGATCTTTAAGTGCTTTGATAAATAGTAATTCATAAATCTTATTTTTAAGATTAGCATTAACTACTCAAGATCCCAAAAGTTTAATGTATTTACAAGTAAAATGTTCTTTACAAATCCTTCCAGCTAAATGCAAGCTATGTCAATGAAGTATATTAATTTAAACATACTGACTTGTATATTTCCTTTGGTGCATATGAAAACTGAGTCCCTGTTACCAATATGGGAAAGGATGTAAATTCAGGGATTATATTGTAAGAGTTTAGACTCCTTAGGAATGTTAAAAAATAGACAATTCTGGACTTCAAGCTGTATTGCAAAGCTGTAAGCATGAAGACAGCATGATACTGGCACAAACACAGACACATAGATTATTGGAAGAGAATAGAGAACCCAGAAATGGACCCATAAATGTATGGACTACTCATCTTCAACAAAGCAGGAGAGAATATCCAATGGAAAAGAACAGTCTCTTCAGCAAATGGTGCTGGGAAAACTGGACAGCAACATGCAGAATGAACCTGGACCACTTTCTTACACCATACACAAATATAAATTGAAAATGGATGAAAGACCTAAAGGTGAGACAGGAAACCATAAAAATCCTACAGGAGAAAACAGGCAGCAACCTCTTTAACCTCTGCCACAGAACTTCTTATTAGACATGTCTCCAGAGGCAAGGGAAACAAAAGCAAAAATGAACTATTAGGACCTCATCAAGATGAAAAGTTTCTGCACCAGTGAGGTTAAACCATCAACTAAAAGACAAACTAAAAGCAACTGAAAGAATGGGAATGATATTTGCAAATGACGTATCAGATAAAGGGTTAGTATCCAAAATCTATAAAGAACTTATCAAAGTCAACACCTAAAAAACAAATAATCCAGTGAAGAAATGAGCAGAAGACATGAACAAAAACACTTTTTCCAAAGAAGACATCCAAATGGCTAACAAACACATGAAAAGATGCTCAACATCACTCATCATCAGGGAAATACAAATCAAAACCACAATGAGAGGGGTGCCTGGGTGGCTCAGTTGGTTGAACCTCTGATTCTTGATTTTGGCTCGGGTCATGATCTCATGGTTTGCGAGATCAAGCCCTATGTTTGGCTCTGTGCTGATAGTACATAACATGCTTAGAATTCTCTCATTCCCTCTCTTCCTGCCCCTCCCTGACACACACACACATTCTCTTTCTCTAAAAAAAAAAAAAAAAAAGGAAACCACATTGAGATACCACCTCACACCTGTCAGAATGGCTAAAATTAACAACTCAGGAAACAAGAAATGTTGATGAGGATATGGAGAAAGGGGAGCACTTTTGCACTGTTGGTGGGAATGCAAACTGGTGCAGCCACTCTGGAAAATAGTATGAAGGTTCCTCAAGAAATTAAACATAGAACTACCCTGTGACCCAGCATTTGCACTACTAGGTATTTATCCAAAGGATACAAAACTGCTGATTCAAAGGGGTACATGCACCCCATTGTTGATAGCAGCACTATCAACAATAGCCAAATTATTGAAAAAGCCCATATGTCCATCAACTGATAGGGTATTTCATATACTTACATATATACATATATATGTATACATGTATATACACACATATATGACTTTTATTTTTATTTTATTTATATATGTATATATATATTTCATATAGTGAAATATGACTCAGCAATCAAAAAGAATGAAATCTTGCCATTTACAACAATGTGGATAGAGCTAGAAGGTATTATGGTAAACGAAATGAGTCAGTCAAAGAAAGACAAATATCATATTATTTCACTCATAGGGCAATTAAGAAACACAACAGGTGAACATAAGGAAGGGAAGGAAAAACAAGATAAAAAGAGAGAGGGAGGCAAACCTTAAGAGACTCTTAAATACAGAGAACAGGGGTGGCTGGGGTGGCTCAGTCAGTTAAGTGTCCGTCTTCGGCTCAGGTCATGATCTCACAGTTTGTGGGTTCGAGCCCCACGTTGGGCTCTGTGCTGACAGCTCAGAGCCTGGAACCTGCTTCGATTCTGTGTCTCCCTCTCTCTTTGCCCCTCCCCTGCTCACACTCTGTCTCTCTCTCTCTCTCTCTCTGAAAAATAAATAAACATTAAAAAATTTTTAAAAACAGAACAAACTGAGGGTTGCTGGAGAGGAGGTGGGTGGGGAGATGGGCTAAATGGGTAATGGGCATTAAGGAGGACACTTGTTGGGATAAAAGCATTGGGTATTATATGTAAGTGATGAATTGCTGGGTTCTACTCCTGAAACCAATACTACACTATATGTTAACTAACATGAATTTAAAATTTTTTAAAAAATGAAACATAAGAGAAAAAAAATAGTGGGAAAATATAATCCAGATGGTAAGATGGGAAATCAGGACATAAAATTAGATATAAAAGGAGAAATTCAAGGAAAGATTTCTGCGTAAGACTAATTATGAGATTACCAGTCTGAATTAGTCCAAAGTTTGACTCACATTCATCCCTTAATATTTTAGAGGAATAAATTTTAAGTCCCTCATTAATTCCTCATCTTGTGAATACTATTGCACCATAGAATTAGTCTTGTGAATTATATAGGTAACCATAAATGCAAAGATCCAAAGCCACGATGAAAGGCTTATGTATGTGAACAAGTGGCCAATATAAGTACTTGGCTCTCCACCCCTGCCTGCAGCCTTGACTCAAAATTCTGTCTCAGCAAAAAGTTCAATTAAAACACTTTAAGCATATTTGGGTCACTGTTTAAATTACCAAATTCTGGGAAAAGTAAGCCTTAAAAGGTCACAGGTCCAGTTTATAAACTATTGTTAAGGCAGTCCATGTTGTTGTCCAAATACATAAAGTTGCATCTCTTGATGAGTGACAAAGTATCCCAAAGGAGAGGTACTTCTGGGCCCACTTTGATGAATGGATGAGCATCATCATTCCTTGAAGATCAGGGGAATATCCTCAGCACCCCCTTGCATCTTCTAGTATAACACAGAATAGCAATCTAATAATTTTTGTATTGAAATAAAGGGAACAAAAATTAGTGAACATATTTTGTATGTTTAATGTCTGTGATTTCTAAGTAAGAAAATAACAACAAAAAGATAGTGAAACATAGACAGTGGGCAGTAATACTAGAGAATGCTTGAGATTAGAATCACCTAGAAAATTTCAGTCTTATACTCACCCTGTGTGTGAAACTCAGTCAATTGGATATTGTGCTGAGCTCATTGCACAAAGTAAGCAAAGTGGCCTGTCTGGACCTTCTTCTTTCTGCTAGACCAATAGCCAGGACTTTCACCTTCTCCATGAGAAGTCCCCAGCAGAGCCAACCCCATGAGGGTGCAACCTCTACAGTAGCACGGGGCCCCCCATGAGCGCCTCATGCTTGGTTTAATGTTCTGCTGTTACCAATTGATGTTCTTAATGATTTTTGAACAAAGGACTCCACATCTTCATTTTACACAGGGCCCCACAAATTATGTAGCAGGTCTATGCCCCAGGTCTACCACACGAGGGCTGATTTTTCTGAAATGAGTTAAAGCTGTAGATTGTTCTTTTCCTAATTCACCTAGGATTTCTTATGTGCTGCCCCAGACTCCTGAGTTTAAATTTTTTTAATGTTTAGTTTTGAGAGAGACAGAGACAGAGAAGAGACAGAGAGCCCAAGTGGGAAGGGGCAGAGAGAGATGGAGACACAGGATCTGAAGCAGGCTCCAGGCTCCCAGCTGTCAGCACAGAGCCCAATGCGGGGATCAAACCCATGAGCTGTGAGATCATGACCTGGGCTGAAGTCAGATGCCCACCAGAATGGCTACCCAGGTGCCCCATCCTGAGTTTAAATCATAGGGATTCTATTCTCAGACTCTATCCCCATATTTTCCCCTTAAGTGAGGCTATCTATGACAGGACAGCACTTACTGTGATAATGCCAAAAGCTCTCCCTTAGGATCCCCTTTGTTCTTTGCTGTGACTAGAAATCTCTAATCCTAGATGCCTGCTTGGCTATTACCTACTGGTTGCACCAGAAATGTGGGTTTAAAAATCCTGCCAGATCTTTGTACAACTCAGGAGGGAATGTTTGCAATTGCCAACTGTCCACACCATACACTGTTGCAAGGCAAATAAGCATGGCTGGCCTTCTGCACCTGGCCATCAGCATTCTGAGGGCTGCAGCCCAAAAGGACCCTATGATCTGTCTCATCAAATTTTCAGAATAGATGAGAAAGTAGAAGTTTGGGAACAGGAAAGGGTTAATCATAGGTTGACGCTGGTGATTTACAGACAAGGAGAACTGGCATTGGCTTCTAGGTCTCATCTAATTTCCTGTGCTTCCTCATCACCCATGTTGGAGCCTTAAGTGTATACAGCAGGTCTGATGATACTCCTGCTAATGGGGAGTGGGTCAGAAACCATCAGTACTGAAGGAGTGTCAGATCCAATGCCCTATATTCTGAGCAAGTATTCATGGAGATTCAAAATGAGACCTGGAAGCTGGAGTCATAGAAACATGTATGTTCACCTTCCCATGTAGCAGGCTCCAGGCATTACATAATCATGGAGACTGTCCATAATGGAGGACTTCTGTTAAATAGCTTCTCTCTGAAAGCCCAGGGTCAAGAAGAGGTCTTTTAATCCTTCAAGGATTTAATCCTTCAAGGATAAATTCCACTTTGGTCTCAGTGATGGCCCTGAGCCCTCACTACTATGGGTTCCACCAGCATTTGGTATCTATACCACATGGCCCAGAACTTGACTCTTATACTCTTGTGTTATTAATCCATTATTGATCTGCCTGTGCTAATTTTTACCCAAGCTTATGTTCTTTGAAGTCAGCAAGCAATCCTTATATGTCTTCTGGGTCTGAGCAAGTATTCTTGTTAACTGATTCACTCATAGAAATGGCTTCAAACAATGGATAAGAAAAAGGGTGTGAGTGAAAAACAGCCTGGGTCTACTGATGCTGCTCCCCACTTCAGTATCCCCTCAAACCCACACACAGAAGCATGCATACACACACACTTGCAAGGAATTAGGTCTCTGATTCACAGTCAGAGCTCTTAAGCCTTACCTGTGTTCTATCTCCTGGAGTCCAAAAGTGAAAGAGAAAAGAATGGGGGAATTACAAGTGTGTTGTTACAGCCCCTAAGCCGTTCCTTTGTACCTGTTCTGGTTCTGCTTTAACCAGGCAGGAAATATAGACTGCTGGCCACACTGAGCAAAGCAAACTAATAAAATCTCTCCCATATCCCTATTCCCTGGTGTCTTCAGGTTGCTTTAAGAACACTTGTCTTTGGACTGAATTCACATATCTTGTCTTTTAAATTGAGATTGATGAAATGGACTGAGCTTCTAAATGTAGTTAACTCTGGAAGTTCACTTTCATTAAATCCTAATAGAGAAAGAGAGAGAGATCCCAAAGACAACAGATCACCAACAGGAAAATGAAAAGAAAAAAAAAGAAAATACCATGAAAGAATGGCTGTGGGTTTTCTTATTTTTGTAAGAGATTTTGAAAGCCAAAGAATAAGATAAGGTAGAATATTCTAAGGAACAACCACGCAGCTGGAAAAAAGGAAGGCACAAAATGCAGTTATTCCCTCTTTGGTTTTCTCAATTCAGAACAGAAAAAAAAATGAATGAGAAAAGCAGAATTATTCTCAAAACCTCTCATGATACAAAATCAGTTGTGAGGAGTATTACTAGCTTGGAGCTAGGAAAAAAAAATGATTTCTGAAGTGCATGTTTAGAGAGTGGTTTTTTAATGCAATAAAAATGGAAAAGAATTTGGGGGTGGGGCAGGGGGAGGCCTTCCTGCAGGAGCAGCGCTTCTGTCTTCAGGCTCTGGGCAAAGATGCCTCATCCCATCCTTACTGCAACCCATTACCAGGCTGCTCTCCTTCACATTATTCTCCAGCAACCTTATCAGACACAAGCATCGCCTCAGATGCTGCGACTGGAGTTAGAGCTCAATAGCACCTTGAACCATCAGAGCAATCTCAGCTTTTAAGAAAAGGTCTCCACAAGGAGATGCGTGAGAGAATTTGCCTGTGGCTATGCGAGTTCTTTAATAGGAGCTCTCCTCTGCAGCCCTCACTGCAGAGCCAGTGGAGAGATGAGAAGTCTCTTTATTTATCACAGGGCTCTTCTGAGTGCCTGTTAGGCAATGATCATATTATTTATTACCAGGTGTGCAGTGATGGTGGGGGCAGGGTGGGAAATGATTTCTTTAATGGGCCTTCAGCAGACGCAGAGCTTGGGAAATCCAGGTGGGGAAGAGGAGGAAGAAAGTGGGAGTACTGGAAGGAGTTTGCTGTGCTGCTTAAGGGTGATGCCTAATAGCCTGCCTGTACTAATAGAAAAATAGTGTTTATAGCAAATATGTGTTATACACAGTTAATTATGTTAATTCAGGAGTAAGGGGAAAAGGAATGTGTTCTTCAAGTATCTGCAGTAACATGACCTAGATCTTGTAGAAAATTTGAGAAAGGCTTTTAACTTTTAGCATCTCTACTCTGTTTCCCCCGTCACCCCTCAGTCCCACAAAAGCAGGGCTTTTCCTGCTGGAGAACTGGCAGGACTAGATTGAGGGCAAGAGAACTAAATTTCCAAAAGTTGAGAAGACCCAGATCTTGGGACACAATCTAGAATACCAGGCTCTTGGGATGCCTGGGTGGCTCAGCAGGTTAAGGAACTGATTCTTGATTTCGGCTCAGGTCATGATCTCACAGTTCTGAGATGGAACCTGCTAGCTGTGGAGGCTGCTTAAGATTATCTCTCTTTCCCTTTCCTTCTGACCCTCCCATGTGTTCATCCTCTCTCTCTCTCTCTCTTTCTCTCTCTCTCTCTCTCTCTCAAAAACAAAACAAACAACAACAAAAATGAGGCTTTCAGGGTGCCTGGGTGGCTCAGTTGGTTAAGCAACTGACTTCACTCAGGTCATGATCTCATGGTTCTTGAGTTTGAGCCCCATATTGGGCTCCGCACTGATAGTGTGAAGACTACGTTGGGTTCTCTTTCTCCTTTTCTCTCTGCCCCTCTCCAATTTGCATGTGCTCTCTCTCTCTCTCAAAAGTAAATAAATAAACTTAAAAAAATCAGGCTCCCAAAAGCTCACACTCTCCAAACCAGTTCTTATTTTAAAGAAATCAGTCACTATTTTTTTCTCTCAATACATAAATAAGAGACTGATTATGTGACATGGACTTTGGAGTCTTGGAGAAAACACTTTGTCAGAATCTCTTCAGAGTGGGAAAGTTCATCAGGCTTGCTAAGAGCTGGGGTCAGCAGATCCAGGGGTCCCTGGATCAGCAGACTTCTCGGGGCAGGCCAAGAGGAGGGCAGCAGGGCAGTGTTGAATTCTGGATGGACCTGCCTGAGCAGTGTCTGCTTCTGCTTATTCTATGCTGGTTGTGCGGTCCTCCAGACACTGTTTTCTCCCAAATTCCCACCTCCTCCCAGTCCCCTAGCTGAAGAGGACAACTGAGTTAAGGAAGTCATCTCTAACTGAGGGTTATGGGAGGGCTTGTGGGAGAAGGGATGGGCTAAATGGGTAAGGGGCACTAAGGAATCTACTCCTGAAATCATTGTTGCACTATATGCTAACTAATTTGGATGTAAATTTTAAAAAAATAAAAAATAAAACAAGTTAAAAATAAAAATAAATAAATAAATAAACATTAAAAAAATCTTTAAATTAAAAAAAATCTTATTACTCATCTGTGGTGACTAAAGGCAACAGATCTCCTAAAGAGACTCTTCCTCCATCCTACCCCTACCATAAGCGATCCAGCTGGAAGAGATGTGCACTAATCAGGATTAGAGCCAGCAACAAAATACTGATGCCCAACTATAGTGACTTGGATAAAGAGTGAGTCTCTCATGTGAAACCTGGAGGTTGGCATCTAGGACTGTTGTTGCTAGTTCTCTGAAATCCTTAGAGCATGATTTCCTTCCTTGGGGTTGCCTCATGCCTCATGGTTGCAAAATTATCACTGTAGGTCTGGCAGTCACATCAGAGTTATAGGCAGGAAGCAAGACGAAGGAAGAAGAAGGAGTAAAGGGAAAAGGAGGAGACTGAAGGAAAAGGTTAATAGGTAAATAAGGGCATGTAGAAAGGCATATGCCCAGAAGATCAACCTCCTTTTGAGGCTCTTGCCCAAGAGCACACTACTCAGCAGCTTCCAGTGCGCAGGGAGTCTTCCCCCATTAACTTTAGCTTATACTTCACTCAACAGAACATCATACGGCTATGCCTATTCATTAAGGGACTTGGAAATGGGTTTGGTTTGGTTTTTAGCCAGGCATACCATCAGCCCCAACAAAATCAGAGTTTGCTGGTAAGTTAGAAGGTAAGCATGGATATTAGGTAACAATGAGCCATTGGCCACAAGACAGAGATCCTAGCCCTGCGCAACAAGCCTAGAACCATGCAATCTGGAAACCAAAGACTCTTGTCTAAATGAGAATCATCTCTTCCAGGAGATCTAGAGCATCTTTGGCTACCCCAGGACTGAGGTCCCTGGAGGAAGGTCCACCATGGGTAAGGCTAGAGCTCCATGACAGAAACAAAACCTGTCCTTCTTGATACCAACTCAGACCATGGGGACCCTACCTTGCCCTCTCTGTGACAAGTCTAATTTAACTTGTCCAGCCTTATCTCACTTTGTTATCCTGGCACTGACCATCCAGCCACTGTAGGGCCTGCCCTGCTACACTAGCCCAGGCTTATGCTGTGTGACCATTTCTCTGGAACCAAGTGATGCTTGAGAATCTACCTTTAGGCAAATTATCCTCCCAGCTATCTTTCACCTGTTCCCC
Organism: Acinonyx jubatus; assembly: GCF_027475565.1. Taxonomy (NCBI): domain Eukaryota; kingdom Metazoa; phylum Chordata; class Mammalia; order Carnivora; family Felidae; genus Acinonyx; species Acinonyx jubatus. The sequence goes on from NC_069384.1 coordinate 123,688,888, forward strand.
CCTAAGGCTGAAGCCTGGTTTTTTCTCTTTACCTATCAGGCTTCAGCAGTTTCCTAGATTTCATAGCCTCATGGGACTTGATACTGTTTACATCCTGTCCTGAAATCCAGGTTCCAGGAATGTAGCTCTCATCTTGTTTTGTGTGTCTGAATTCTCACCTGGTACTCGAAGGCACTAATCTATTCCATGGTGCCTGGTCTTTGTCTGAGCTTTCTTCCCAATGCCTACCTCATACTCCAGTCCAGTCATGCTCAGTCTTTTGAGTGGGAGTTGTCTGGCATCAGAACATGAATGTCACACCTTCCCAATGGCACCGCTTGGAACTCCCTGATGTTGCTCCTATATGGAAGACCTGCTACCAACCTTTGGGCTCCCCTAATACTATACTCTTGTCAAATGCTTTTATATTACTTCCTGAAGGACTCTTTATACCTGCCTTCCCCATCGTGATGTGCTTAAGAGGCCTCCAGGACCTGGTGCATTCCAGCCTGGTGACTTACTTCTAATGGAGAATCAGGTTTTGCTGGTGGGGTTTGATCTCCTGAGATAGGACAGTGACTGATAATCTGGGCCTTTTTTAGCTGCAGCCACTTCCAGCCAGCTGTGCCTGGAAAGTCCTGTTAATTAAGGGCCCTTGCTGCCCACAGATCCTCTAGTATTTAGTTTGTAGTGTTTTGTACCATTCAGAATGGTATTAAGTAAGGGGCTGCTCACTTTGGGCTCCTTGGAAGGGAGTCAGTTCTGATGTGATGAGTATCTGGCTTAGCACCCTCTCAGAAGACTACTACATAAAAACTACTTAATGGACTCAAAAACTGATAAATGGTAAGATATAAGCATGCGCATGAAAAATGCTCAGAGAAATAGCATTACATATAATAACATAATTTTGCATTTCTGTCAATAATAATAGAAGTCATTTTTCCCCAAGCCCATCATCCCTATATTATAGGGATGAATGAAAAAAAAGTCTCCACCACATCTGAGATTTTGGATGATTACACCTGACTTAAGCTCTCTATAAGAAGTTAATACTTTAGACAAGTCTTTGAACTTGAAATATCCAAATTGTGCCTTTATATCTGTTTCATTGTTCACTAAATTTCCTGAGGAGACCAAGATTCTCTATTGGCTGACAAAGTAGATAACATAGAATTGAGGATTAACTTGTCTAACACAGAAATCTGGAAAATGCTGAGAAAACTTAAGTATCAAATAACATTGTTATCTTCATGTAAAATTAGTTATTAAGCACTTACTTAAATATAATACCTTGCATGTGTGTGGTACTTTACAAGACTCCTTTCCATCCATTATCTTACAGCAAAACTCTAAAACACCAGTCAGTCACATTAAGCTCCATCTCTTCACAGAGGAAGAAGCTGAGACTCCGGGAGGTTAGAAGTCACGTGTTTAAAGTTGGGAATCAGCAGAAGTTAGGGACCAAGCTGTGGAGAGGTACAGAGGGAATATGTTCAGGAACCCCCAGACCCTCCTCTTAACTCTGGCATATCTCCCTTACACTCCAGTGGAATCTAGGGTGCTATCAGACCAGTGTGGTCAAGATACAGAACTGTCATCTTAACTTGCTTGCTCATCTGTGCTTTCAAATCATGAGGCATACAGATTCTGAAGGTGAGGACAACCATTCTGTTTTTATTGGTGACTATGTTTTTCAGGTTTCACTGGTTACTGCGAAGATCTAACTGGTGTGACCCCAATGTGCTCTTTCTACCATGAAAACATTCAATAAAGATTCAGCAGTATAGACCCCATGATTATTCTTCCTCTGTGATTTGACAATGATGTATTCTAATTCACAGTTGAGGGTGCAGTGTATCACTGATTTGGGAAAGCCTCTAGCACCTCCTTCAACTGCTTTCTTTTTTCAGCTTTTATTGATTTATTTTTGTTGAAGAATAATTAACACACAATATTGTGTTAGTTTCAGGTATACAACATAGTGACTTGATTTTTATACACGTTAGAAAATGGTCACCACTATACATCTAGTTACCACCTATCGCCATAGAATATGGTGACATAGAATTATTACAATATTACTGATTATATTACTTGTGCTGTATGTTACATCCCTATGACTTCTTTATTTCAAATCTGGAGTATTGTACCTTTTAATTCCCTTCACCTGTTTCATCCATCCTTTCATACTCCTCCCTCTGGCAACCAGCAGCTTGCTTTCTTTATGAGTCTGTTTTTGTTTTTTTTTTTCTCCTTATCTATAATTATTTATTTTTTATTGAAGTATACTTAATATACCATATTATATTAGTTTCAAGTATACAACATATTGATTCAACAATTCTGTACATTATTCACTGCTCCCCACAATAAATGTAACCACAATCTGTTACCATATGATGTTATTACGATATTATTGACTATATACTCAATTGCTTTCTCATGAAAGTGGTCCCCACACAATTTGAGCATTGTGACATGAAGGTAGAAGCACATTAACAGAAAGACAGCTCCTTGCATCCTGACATGGCACTTCTTTGACAAATGCTCAAGGTGTTCGTGTGTTGAAATGTGCAAAGTTGCAAACAGTGGGCCTTGAAAATGGAACCACGTAATCCCATTGAACACGGAGAGTCTCAGTGGTTGCTGCCCAAGAATACGAGCTCTCAGAATGCCTGCTCTTGGAAATTAAGAGGGTGTAAATCTTGATAGAGGGCTGAGTCCATCCATAGCATCAGCTCTATCTGACTGATAGAGTCTAGCTACAGCTACTGGAAAAACATTGCAACCCCAAAACCAGCCCCAGGAATGCATGTTGCCACAGCTTAGTTGAGGGGCCTAAAGTGGAATGGTGATGATTCTGTCTTGTTAAAATCCATCCTGGTACAGTTTACTAGTCAGAGATTATGGGTTTATGGGTGTGTTCAAGCTCTGTGCCTATTACAGCTCTTGCTCTCTCAGGGTTGAGGGCTACCATGAAAATACCCTCTGCTTGCTCCCTCCCCTCTAGCTTAGCCCCTTTCCATGGTGGATTATGTGCCTTGTTTTCATTTCAATTTCACCCCAGACACAGTCTCTCAGATTACCATTGGCTCCATGCCCACAGCAAAAACCATGTAATCACTGCCCAGCCCAGGCCCCCAAGGCTCAAGACCCCAGCCTCCTGTACTGAGGGAAGAGTTTAAGCAGAGTACAACTTCAAAGCAGACAACCCAAGTCAGAAACTAAAATTGGAAAGTGAAAGAAGTCTCAGAACAAAGGCAGATTAGGTAAACTGGAAACCAAAGTCACGAGGCACCGAATGAATGTAGGTGGCAGTGGACGTCCTAGCATCAGGTGGGTGTGGCCCAGCCACAAATGCAATGGCGAGAGCCATAGGCTCTCAAAGGGAATCACTGGTAGCATGTTGAGAGCTGGCTGGAAGCAGATGCAGGCCATTGGCCTGTCTTCTCTTCCCATTCCCTACTGTGAATGGACCTGACACCCCTTTGGTGGTACCTGTACTTCCTACCTGGCCCTCTAGCATCTGAGTCCCTACTGTCATTGAGCAACTGTCATTGCAGTCTCTAACTCTATCGGTGGGATTCCTATTCTCTTCCACCCCTGTTCCATGGACTCAGGGTCACCTCTACCTATCAGATGCCCACCTCGGGTCAGAGGACTGATTGGTGGAGGCTATTACAGACCTCCTGATTCCTGACTCCAGGATCCACCCTCTCTTCACAAAGGAGACCTGCCACCTCTTCATTTAGCATCTCTCTGGCTTGGAGCAAGGCACCTTCCATCTCTACTGGATTCATGCTAGGCCCACATTCTGAAGCACAACTTTCTGAAAAATCAAGCAAAGACTGAATGTGATACCAAGTTCTTGGGAGCCCTAGAAGAAATAATTCAGTGGCCCACACTGTAGCTCAGAATAAACTTGGATTTCTGAACAGTTGAAGGTAATCACATATAGTTCAGATAAAATAATCAGTTCGTACAAATAATATTGACACTTATTTGAAAGAGACAGAGCAAACATTTACTGGGCTTCCAGAAAGTTCCAGGCATTATGCTAGACACACTAGTTAGAGTTTATCAATTAATCCTTATAAGTATCCTGTGTCTTTGGACAGTGCTCTTCCATCTCACACATGAGAGAACTGAGGCTTAGGTTAAATAATTTGCATCATCTCACAAAATTAGGAAGTAGCTAGAATCCAAACCAAGTTCAACCTAACTTAAAAACCTATGTCTGTTCCATGATTCTCTGTATTCTGTGATGACTATGTATCAATTCACTGCTAATGCTATGCCAGTGACACCCACCCATGTTTGTCTGCCTGCCTGTCTCAACCGTTAGCTTATAAACCTTTGGAGGGCAGGGGTCTATCTCATTTGCCTCTTGACAATCTACATCTAAGATATAGATAGCTGTCTGATGCCAGTGAAGCTTTGTAAGCATTGATTGATGCATGACTATCCTCTGGAGACCACATCTATGTCCAGGAGATGATGCATTTTTTTTTCATACTCTGAAGAAACCCAGTATCAGATCCAGAGCAGGTCCAAAAGGAGCTTAGCAATTGCAGTTTAATCCCAAAAATCTGTGAAAGCCACTGTGCAAAACATCTTTGGAAAGAATTGATTCTTTTTGTGCAAATGGCTTGTTTTTGAAAGATAATGACTCTTGTGTGGTTACCAAAACACTTCTTTCCCTTTTGCTAAATTCATGAAAGATAAAAATCTGAGATTCTGGAGCAATGCTTCTAAGAATTTTGCAGATTAAAACAGAGTAAGCACAGTCAGCATTTAAGAACTCTCTGCTTGCCTCAAGAACAGAAATACAGATATTTTGAATCTTCTCACTTTTCAAAGGAAAAAAAAATTCTTATGTTCTGCTTTAGAAACTGAGATGTGGCTTTCATCTTGGCTTCTTGGAAAAAGAATCTTCTTTTCTATAATAATGTCACCCTCTACTGAAAGTTTAGGATGTTGCTGCTTCTGTCTCTTAAAGGCAAAGTTTTTTGGGATTGAGAAAATGCAATTAGTACCATTCATGTTCAGGAACACTTTTCTCTGTTTTTCTTAATCTCTCTCTACTGGGCTTAAAATAGGGCTGTGCTAATGGTTTATGTTTCTAAAATGTAGTTAGCTGGTTAATTCAGGCAACTCTGTGTCTGCAGAAAAACTGTTGCCTGGCCCATAAATGTGCATATCACAGCCTTTGCGTTCTTTGCAGACCCAGCACCCTTTGTTCTGCCATAGAATTCAGAGAGTAGAAGCATATCTGTCTTTTCTTCCACTCTGTCTGCCTAATGCCTAGAACAGCGCCTGGCATCCAGGAGACCTCTCTTGAATGTTTGTGAAGCAAGTTTATAAGTAAATGGAAAATCAGGTTTAAAGTATAGAATAATTTTCCTAAAATGAAATTATTTCCATCTATATTAGTCAGCACGGATTGCCATAACAAAATACTGTGATAGGCAAGCATCCCAAGGGGGGGGGGGGGTTTCGGGCAAAATGAATTCTTAATATTTTTTTTTTCCTCTGCAGTCACTGGCCGCCTCTCTATTTGGTTTGGGGCTGAAATAAGACAGCTTGTAAGTAACTGGAGAGGGTGTTTACCCAGTGAATTAGTTCGGCTTTCATTGTGCAAGGGATTAGCGTTGAGCAGTGGATGAGGCTCCGTTTCAGGTTAGAGGGGCTCGCTGTTGGCTAGCTCCAGGCCAGGACTAATTATCATAGGACTGAGGCCATTAAAGGGCTTAACTACCAGTGCCCCCTTCCAGGACTGGATTAGCTGTTCGCCTGCAGCTCTTGGCCGATAACCATTCCCAGGTCTGTCTGCTCTCTGCCGTGATGTGAGCTGGAAAATGCCGACTCACAGCTCAGAAATGTCAGGCACGAGGGTGCCCAGCCTGGAAAGCTCTGTGACTTTGAGGGGCCAAGAGTATATTTACTTACCTTTGGGAAGAACTGGAGACCACCGGAGGTCACTCTCATAACGGGATGTTTCTGGGAAGATGGACTGAAGAGCCTGGGCGAGGAGAAGGCTGGGAATGTGGCTCCTGCCCAGTTTCTGAAGAGCCCAGGCGCTGTCCTGGGTCTTGAGAACCCTGCGGGACTGAACGGGCCTGGGCCAGCATGGGGGGGGGGGGGGCTGCCCCTTCCACTGCAGACTCTCAGAACACCTGACATGTGGATCTGCATGTTCACATGCACAACCTAGCACCACTGCAGCCTTTTTCTTTCAGAGCACAGGTGGAGTCTGCACAATTGTGGGAAGGACAGGGCTTTTTTTTTTTGTTTTTGTTTGCTCTCTGGGATGAGGCAAGTAAGTTACCTTATTTCCCTAAATCTTGGTTCTTCATCTGTAAAATCAGAATAAAGCAGTGCCTAGTCAAAGGGCTGTTGTGTGGGTTATAGCATAGGAAGGGCTGGTTTATTTCAGGGCTCAATATGGGAGAGCTCCTATGCTGATGAGTACTATACAAGGAAGAAAAAATCTAGTTCTTTCCTTAAATCTGCAGGAAGGAAGGAGGAGATCCTAAAGATTTTGTAGTTTTCTACGTCCTAAATTTCCCAGGATGAGAGCCAATTTTAATGTCAGCAATACTTGTAACATTCATCGAAAGATAAAATAAAAATAAATATGGACCTCACCAAAAAATATATACATGTGTGAGGTGTTGAATATGTTAATTAGCTAGATGGGAAGAATTCTTTCACAGTGTATATGAATATCAAATCATCTCAATGTATGCTTTAAGTATCATACAATTTGTCAATTTTTATTGACAATTTTATTTGTCAATTTTATGTTAATAAAACTAAAAAAAAATCTGTTAAAGGTGAGACCATCCATATGAAAGTAGTAATAAAACTGGTGAGTGTGAAAAACATGTGTATATGTATGAATCAGAAGACCCTCACAGTCATGGCATAGGTCCCCAAGGATCCAAAGCCCTAGAAGGGCTTATGTGTCCAACTCTCCACCTAAAGCCTAGACAGAGAGGTCAGCTGCTGCTCACACACCTCCAAAGATGGGATACCCCAACTTCCCATATAGCGCAATACATTTTAGGATTGTTCTAAAGAGAGAAAATTATTTTCTTAAAATAGTACTTATAAGATAGTCCCTAAAATAACAGTGATTCTTTCCAGTTTACAGGACTATGAGTGACTTTTTAAAACTTTTTCCCCCTTCATGGTCAAAGTTCTATATTTACTATTAGAAATAAGCCCATGAGCATAAGTAAATTTTTGGTAATTATATAATTTATAATAATTAAATATTTTGTAAAATATTAAACCAAAAACTGTATCTGTGTAACTTCCACTGATTTGGTTTTCATTTTAGCCCCTGGTCTGCATAGACAAGTCTAATATTGCCCATGACAACTGCACAGGTATGTGAAGTCAGCAGCCAGGTAAGAGCCTCACAGAGAATACCAGTTAAAAAAAAACTGAATCAGAGGTAACTGCATTCTTCAGATGTACATTGCTACTTCAGTTCTCAGTAGGGGCATCTAGACTGCTTGCAAAGATACTTTGGTAACTAACAGTCAAATCTACCTAAGCCACTTGGCCATAATCATTCCCAAATATATTGGTTGAGGTTTTTTGAAAAATCCATTTCAGTAATTATTCAGATACCAAATACATACCAAGAGTATTTTCAGTTGGTTAATTATTACTTTTTTAATTTTTAAAATGTTTGAATGTCATTAAGATTTAGAAGGGATTTCATGGGGCACCTGGATGGCTCAGTTGGTTAAGTGTCCAAATCTTGATTTCAGCTCAGGTCATGATCTCCACAGTCATGGGATCAAGCCCCAGATCAGTTTCTGTGCTGGGCAGTTTCTGTGCTTAAGATTCTCTCTCCCTCTTTCTTTGTCCTTTTTAGGACTCATGCTCTCTCTCTCTCTCTCTCAAAATAAATAAATAAACATTTTTTTAAAAAAGAAGAAATTTTATATAGGAAAATTTGGATTTAGGTTTTAGCAGAACAGAACCATGGCAATATGGTTTAATTTGTGGTTTTAAATAAGATTTCTCAGACCCCACATTCAGCCTGGGATTAGTTATGAATTAGAAGCCTTCTCTGGCTATTTGCTGAGTGATAAACCCATTATCATAAAGTTTTCTAAGACACACTTTGGATTCTTGTAAATGAATCTAGGAACTAAGAGTAATTCAACTCAATTCATTAAATATTAATTGAGTGCCTACTACATAGCACACGGTGCCAAGGGCTGATAAGGTAAGAAATTTCCAGGAATCACAGTGAGCAAGTGAAAGCTCATCATGGGAAAGTTAGAGCATTTTTAAGTCAATAATCTCCAGAAATTCACCAGACTCTACTTGCCTCTCACCACTAGGTTTTGTGAAGAGTTAGGTTGATTGATTGAGTTCAATGCAACCAAAAAAGGCAAAGCAACTATTGGTATACTTGGAAAGATGCTAAGCTCTGGGATTTTTTATAAAGTGTGTATCGTTTTAAAAAAAAATTAGAAACTGAAAGAATGGAATGTTTTCAGGCTATTATTTCAAAAAGGTAACTATAATAATCAGGTCTTGATAAAAATGAAAACTGGAATAAGAGTTAGTGTTCAATATTGAACATTTGGATCACTGCAACAAATATTTGTTGAGCAAACTCCATATACAAAGAATGATGCCATAAGGGACCCAAAGAAATGAGTAAGTAAGAGGGACACAAGGGTCTCATGATTTGGGGAGGGGAGGGGCAAATAAATAATTTTAATAGAAAGTACACTGTGAAAAAAAAAGAAAGACTGTGTTAAATACTGAACTATCAGTAAGTTGCTATGGGAGTTTGAAGGAAGGAGAGTAACAAGGAAATCAGAGCTTTCATGGATGTGGAATGATTTTAACTGCATCTTAAAAATTTGTTAGTACAACTTTATAAATCTAGGCTAATATATGTTTCTATAGCATAGTCATTTATACCCCAGTTCTCCATGTTCTGGGAGGTACATACAGGGTAAAATAAATGACATCAGAATTTCTCACTAATCACCTGACAAAAACTATTATTTGACCCAGAAAAATTGGCAAGGGATAATTTCTGAAGCTACAATGAAGACAGATTCAAAATGTATGTCATTTTATTAAGAGCTAATTCAATTACAGTTAGGTTATGGTAAGAAGATTGAGTCAGAGGTTTAACAAGAGAAATGGAAATTCTGCCAAACCATTTGAATACCCAAGAGGTACATGAACACTGTAGTGGTGACTCAGCAAGAGTCATCCTCATTCGTCCCTGGAACATTCTCAGACATTCCTGAGAACTCAGATCCTTACTTATATCCTAACCTAGAAAATGCAGGAGTCCCAGGTAATCTTAAATGCACCTCCAGGGCATATGATTGTATAGCCTGTTTGAGGCTATTGGAAGGTGGTGGTCAAAATGTTCTTGACTCTGATGCAAATATAGTTCTCTCACTTACTGATGTGTAAATTTGAACATGTTACTTAGCTTCTTTGAAGCTCAGTTTGCTTTCTTTAAAATGCCTACCTTGCAAGCTGTTTGCTAAGGATCAAGGGAGAGCATGTTTATTTAAAGCACCTAGTACAGTACCTTGTATACTACACACTCAACAAATTATAGCAATTTGTTATTGTATCTTGCTGACATTCATTGTACCTTTGATATTGGTTGAGTACCATCAAAGTGCAAGGCCCTTTACTAGGAAAGAAAGAGACTGAGATACTGATACTGGGAAGTTGAATCTGTTTCTACCCACTCATTTGGATCTCTACTCAGCTGAGTAACAGGTGATAATGCTTAGATCAGTTAGGGATATACGTATAGTATATTTTCATTACATACTCAAGTGGTAGTGGATTCAGATTTTGATTGTGTGAGGATTAAATGAAGACTTAAATAGAGTTGTATGTTAAGTAGGACTGTGTAAGGATGTAGTGAAGTAATGTATTTAAAATGCTTAGTGTGGTGTCTGTCAGCAGTAAGTACCAAACAAATGTCAGCTATAACTACCATATGTATATAACTTTACATTTGTTGTTTGTATACATCTGTATATATTTTCTTGGGAAGCACTCATTTTTTTGGATTATTTTGGTTTAATTAAAAAATGGTATTGACTTCTAGTTATAGCAAAAATACATATTACCATATTTTATTAATTCTAAGAGGCATATTTTTCACATTTCACATTGACATCTGAAAATCATGGTATTCTCATTGCCCGTGCATGTACAAACTTGGTGGATATTCCTGATGACAGGACTAGATAACTGTATCCTCTTAACATTTCAATTAGCAAGTGATTTAAGAACATTTGAAGAAGTAAAATGAGTCCTTGTTGTCATCAGAAAACCTTACTTTAACACATTATGGTAATATCAAGAAGACATTAGCATCAAACTTTGCACAATGGACAACAGCAACTTTGAGTACAAAACACAAGTAATAATAAAGTACTTTCTAAAAACTGGCACATTACCAGCTCTCCTAATAAAAGAAAATAATGTCGTGGGGAAAAATACAAACATCAGTGCTTCTGAGTCAAAAGGTAGTTTAGAAGCACCAAACTCTGAATGTGAAGCAGTTTTAAGACTATTTTGACTGATTTTATTTCACTTATTTTTCTTTTTTTCCCCTTTTTATGTATGCACGTGAGTGATGATAAAATTCTGTATCTAAAAAAATCTAAATATAAAAAAATTTCTAAGTGATAAGATAACTTTGTGTTATAGTTTAATTGACAGTGTTATTATTACTACCCTGTCCCCATGGTGGCAAGAAAAATAAGTGTGGCTTATAATCAGTGGCAATTTGTTTTGTTTACATTTTTTAATTTCTTTTTTAAATTTATATCCAAGTTAGCATATAGTGAAGCAATGATTTCAGGAATGGATTCCTTAATGCCTCTTACCCACTTAGCCCATCCACCCTCCCACAACCTCTCCAGTAACCCTCTGTCTATTTTCCATATTTAAGAGTCTCTTATGTTTTGTCCGCTTCCCTGTTTTTATATTATTTTTGCTTCACTTCCCTTATGTTCATCTGTTTAGTGTCTTAAAGTCCTCATACGAGTGAAGTCATATGATATTTGTCTTTCTCTAATTTTGCTTAGCATAATACTCTCTAGTTCCATCCATGTAGTTGAAAATGGCAAGATTTCATTCTTTTTGATTGCCAAGTAATACTACGTTGTATATATATACCACATCTTCTTTATCCATTCATCCATCGATGGACATTTGGGATCTTTCCATACTTTGGCTATTGTTGATAGTGCTACTATAAACATGGGGGGGGTGCATGTGCCCCTTTGAAACAGCACACCTGTATCCCTTGGATAACTACCTAGTAGTGCAATTGCTGGGTCGTAGGGTAGTTCTGTTTTTAATTTTTGAGGAACTTCTATACTGTTTTCCAGAGTGGCTATACCAGTTTGCATTCCCACCAGCAGTGCAAAAGAGATCCTCTTTCTCCACATCCTCGCCAACATCTATTGTTGCCTGAGTTGTTAATGTTAGTCATTCTGACAGGTGTGAATTGGTATCTCATTGTGGTTTTGATTTGCATTTCCCTGATGATGAGTGATGTTCAGCATTTTTTCATGTGTCTGTTGGCCATCTGGATGTCTTCTTTGGAGAAGTGTCTATTCATGGCTTTTGCCCATTTATTCACTGGATTGTTTGTTTTTTGGGTTGTTCAGTTCGATAAGTTCTTTATAGATTTTGGGTACTACCCCTTTATCTGATATGTCATTTGCAAATATCTTTTCCCATTCTGTCAGTTGCCTTTTAGTTTTGCTGATTGTTTCCTTCGCTGTACAGAGGTTATTTTGATGAGGTCCCAATAGTTCATTTTTGCTTTTGTTTCCCTTGCCTCCAGAGACGTGTTGAGTAAGAAGCTGCTGCGGCCAAGATCAAAGAGGTTTTTGTCTGCTTTCTCTTCAAGGATTTTGATGGCTTCCTGTCTCAGATTAGGTCTTTCATCCATTTTGAGTTTATTTTTGTATATGGTATAAGAAAGTGATCCAGGTTCCTTTTGCTGCATGTCTCTGTCCAGTTTTCCCAGCACCACTTGCTGAAGAGACTGTCTTTATTCTATTGGATATTCTTTCCTGCTTTGTCAAAGATTAGTTGGCCATATGTTTGTGGGTCCATTTCTGGGTTCTCTATTCTGTTCCATTGATCTGAGTGTCTGTTCTTGTGCCAGTACCATACTGTCTTGATGATTGCAGCTTTGTAGTATAGCTTGAAGTCCGGGATTGTAATGCCTCCTGCTTTGGTTTTCTTTTTCAAGTTTGCTTTGGCTATTCGGGGTCTTTTCTGGTTGCATATAAATTTTAGATTTGTTTATTCTAGCTCTGTGAAGGATGTTAGTGTTATTTTGATAAGTATTGCATTGAATAAGTAGATTGCTTTGGGTAGTATTGACATTTTAACAATATTTGTTCTTCCTATACAGAAACATGGAATATTTTTCCATTTTTTTGTATCTTCAATTTCTTTCATAAGCTTTCTGTAGTTTTCAGTGTATAGATTTTTCACCTTTTGGTTAGATTTATTCTTAGGTATTTTATGGTTTTTGGTGAAATTGTAAATGGGATCAATTCCTTTATTTCTCTTTCTGTTGCTTCATTATTAGTATATAGGAACGCACCAATTTCTGTGCATTGATTTTATATCCTGCCACTTTGCTGAATTCATGGATCAGTTGTAGCAGTTTTTTGGTGGAATCTTTTGGGTTTTCCATATAGAGCATCATGTCATCTGTGAAGAGTGAAAGTTTGACCTTCTTCTGGCCGATTTGGATACCTATTATTCCTTTGTGTTGTCTGATTGCAGAGGCTAAGACTTCCAATACTACGATGAATAACAGTGGCAAGTGAACATCCCTATCTTGTTCCTGACCTTAGGGGGAAAGTTCTGAGCTTTTCTCCATTGAGGATGATATTAGTGGCTCTTTCATAAATGGCTTATATGATCTCAAGGTATGATCCTTCTATACCTACTTTCTTGAGGGTTGTTATCAAGAAAGGATGCTGTATTTTCCCAAATGTTTTCTCTGCTTCTACTGAGAGGATCATGTGGTTTTTGTCCTTTATTTTATTGATGTGATTAATCACACTGATTATGGATATTGAACCAGCCCTGCCTCCCAGTTGGTCATGGTGAATAATTTTTTTAATGTATTGTTGGATCCAATTGGCTAATATCTTGTTGAGGATTTTTGCATCCATGTTCATCAGGGAAATTGGTCTATAATTCTCCTTTTTAGTGGGGTCTCTGGTTTTGGAATCAAGGTAATGCTGGCTTCCTAGAAAGAGTTTGGAAGTTTTCCTTCCATTTCTGTTTTTTGAAACAGCTTCAAGAGAATAGGTGTTAACTGTTACTTAAATGTTTGGTAGAATTCCCCTAGAAAGCCATCCGGCCCTGAACTCTTGTTTTTTGGGAGTTTTTTTTATTACTAATTAGATTTCTTTACTGCTTATGGGTCTGTTCAAATTTTCTATTTCTTCCTGTTTCAGTTTTGGTAGTTTATATTTTTCCAGGAATTTGTCCATTTCTTCCAGATTGCCCATTTTATTGGTGTGTAATTGCTCATAATAATCTCTTATTATTGTTTGTATTTCTGCTGTGTTGGTTGTGTTCTCTCCTTTTTCATTCTTGATTTTATTTATTTGGGTCCTTTCCTTTTTCTTTTCGATCAAACTGGCTAGTGGTTTATCAATTTTGTTAATTCTTTCAAAGAACCAGCTCCTGGTGTCATTGATATGTTCTACTGTGGGGTTTTGTTGTTTGTTTGTTTGTTTTGATAGCATTAATTTCTGCTCTAATCTTTATTATTTCCTGTCTTCTACTGGTTTTGTGTTTGTTTGCTATTCTTTTTCCAGCTCTTTGAGGTGTAAGATTAGGCTGTGTATCTGAGACCTTTCTTCCTTCTTTAGGAAGGCTTGGATTGCTATGTACCTCCATCTTATAACTGCCTTTGCTGCATCCCAGAGGATTTGGGCTGTGGTGTTATCATTTTCATTGGCATCCATGTACTTTTTAATTTCCTCTTTAACTTCTTGGTTAGCCTATTCATTCTTTGGTAGGATGTTCTTTAGTCTCCAAGTATTTGTCCTCTTTCCACATTTTTTCTTGTGGTTGATTTCGAGTTTCATAGTGTTGTGGTCTGAAAATATGCACGGTATGATCTTGATCTTTTTGTATTTGTTGAAGGCTGGTTTATGTCCCAGTATGTGTTCTTTTCTGGAGAATGTTCCATGTGCACTGGAGAAGAGTACATATTCCGCTGCTTTAGGATGAAATGTTCTGAATATATCTGTGAAGTCCATTGGGTCCAGTGTGTCATTAAAAGCCATTGTTTCCTTGTTGATTTTCTGTTTAGATGGTGTGTCCATTGTTGTAAGTGGGGTGTTTATGTCCCCTACTATTATGGTATTATTATCAATGAGTTTCTTTATGTTTGTGATTAATTGATTTATATATTTGGGCCATGCCACATTTGGAGCATAAATGTTTATAATTATTAGGTCTTCTTGGTGGAGAGACCCCTTAATTATGATATAATGCCCTTCTTCATCTCCTGTTACAGTCTTTATTTTAAAATCTAGATTGTCTGATATAAGTATGGCTACTTTGGCTTTTGTCTGCCATTAGCATGATAGATGGTTCTCCATCCCCTCTGTTTCAATCTGAAGGTGTCTTTAGGTCTAAAGTGGATAAACAGAATATAGATGTATTGTTGGTATGTATTGTGTTGTGTTGTATTGTTGTTGCTCTTGTAAACAGCGTATAGATGGATCTTGTTTTCTTATCCATTCTGTTACCCTATGTCTTTTGCTTGGAGCATTTAGTCCATTGACATTTAGAGTGAGTACTGAAAGGTATGAGTTTATTGCCATTATGTTGCTTGTGCATTTGGAGTTTCTGGTGGTGTTCTCTGGTCCTTTCTAGTCTTTGTTGCTTTTGGTCTGTGTGTGTGTGTGTGTGTGTGTGTGTGTGTCTTTTCTCCCCTCAGAGAGTCCCCCTTAAAATTTCTTGCAGGGCTAGTTTAGTGGTCACAAACTCCTTTAATTTTTATTTGTCTGGGAATCTTTTTATCTCTCCTTCATTTTTGAATGACAACCTTGCTGGATAAAGAATTCCTGGCTGCATGTTTTTCTGATTCAGCACATGGAATATATCCTGCCACTCCTTTCTGGCCTGCCAAGTTTTTGTGGATATGTCTGATGTGAACTTGATCTGTCTTCCTTTGTAGGTTAAGGACTTTTTTTCCCTTGCTGCTTTCATGATTCTTTCCTTGCCTTAGTATTTTGTGAATTTGACTGTGATATGCCTTGTTGATGGTTGGTTTCTGTTGAATCTAATGGGAGTCCTCTGTGCTTCCTGGATTTTGATGTCTGTGTCTTTCGCCAGGTTAGGAGAGTTTTCTGCTATGATTTGCTTATGTAACCCTTCTACCCCTTTTTCTCTCTCTTCATCTTGTGGGACTCCTATGATTCTGATGTTCCTTTTTAGTGAGTCTCTGATTTCTCTGATTCTTAAATCGTTCTCTTTTGCCTTATTCTCACTCTTTTTTCTGCTTCATTATTCTCCAGAAGTTTGTCCTCTATATCACTGATTCACTGCTCTGCCTCATCCGTTCTTGCCGCCAGGGCATCCATTCTAGATTGTAGCTTAGCTACAACATTTTTTATTTCACCTGACTTGTTTTTACTTCTTTTATCTCTGCAGAAAAGGATTCTAAAATATTTTCAACCCCAGCTAGTATTATTTTTATTGTGGTTCTAAATTCTGGTTCAGACATCTTGTTTATATCTGTGTTGATTAAGTCCCTGGCTGTCATTTCTTCTCTTTCTTTTGGGGTAACTTCCTTCATTTTGTCATTTTCAAGGAAGAAAATGAATTAATAAGGTAAAAAAATTAAAATTAAAAAATTAAAAGCACACACACACTCAAAAATCAAATAAATGATGCTAGATCCTGGGTGTGTTTTGGTCTGGTTGTTGAAAGGAGCTTGATAGATTAGAGAAAAAAGGATGAGGGGAGAAAAGGAAAAAAAGAATATAAGGAAAACATTTGAAAATTTTAAAAAATGAATACAATGAAATAGAATAAAATGAATTGATGGAAGTAAAATAGAATTTGAAAAATTTACAAAAAAGTAAAATATAAAGTAGAAAAATATTAAAGAAAAATATTTTAATAACAATTGAAAATAAAAATAATCTTTTTCTCTTTCTGTATTCAAGAAAAAGAAAAGGAACAAAAAAAAAAAGAAAATCGAATAGATGGACCAGCAAACAGATTGAAATACGATTGAAATTGCATAGTTTTCCTGTAGAAGTCAAACTCTGAAGCCCTTATAGTCCTTAAACTAAGCAGGCAGAGAGACCTGTGGTGTTTCTGAAGAGCGAGGTTGGCCCAGTTGGTCGGGACTTAGTGTAACAGCTCCGTTCTTCACTAGATGGCACTGCTTAGCTCACTGAGATTGATTGTTGTGGCGCTTGTAGGTGTGTATGTGTGTGCGTGGGAGGAGTGAAAATGGCATCACCCAGCTATCCAGTCTCTGGTATAGGAACTCTGTTCTCCCCAATCAGCAATCCCGCACCCATCCTTTGTCTCCGGCTTCCATCCACTCCCTGCTTTTACACTGTCTGTGACCAAGCCATCAGTTTGCCTGGCGGTACCTCCCTCCTGAGTTTTATCTCAGATGTAGCTGTTTCCCAACCCCTCAGTTCTGAGGGACTGTGGCTCTGACCCACTCAGACCTTCTAGGGGAGGGTCTCACCAAGCAATGGCCAGGTCCTTGCTGAATCCAGGAACGTTCACTGGACCATACTGCTGCTGATGCCCAGAGACTGTAGCAGGGTGTCACCCCACCCCAAAAGAAGTTCACACTATCGTGTAGCAGCAGCATTTCAGGGATTATGGAAAATCACAATACACATCTGGCACCAGGTTTTACCCTTAACAACCTTGTTCCAGCACCACTGAATGTGGTTGTTCTCTGGGGTCTGCTGGGACCTTTGCCTGTGGGTGGCTGCATAGCCTCTACCAAATGTCCTTCCAGCAGGGGAACTGCCTCTCCCCGTGTGGCCTGAAGACCTCCTAGACCTCACTCTCCTCCTAGGGAATTGCCCTTCCTACCAGAGCACCACCAGGCATCAAGCTGAGGAGTTTCAGACTCTGCACTCCCCCTGTTTATAGAGTTTTAATGGAATTTAAACCCTCTCCTTTCTTCTTTTTTCCTTTTTAGTTCAGTCCCTGTGGCTGTTACCACTTTTTCACTTTCTCTCCAGCTGCTTTTGCTGGGGGTGCTTTTCCTGTACTCTCCCCCCCACATCTCCATCCTCTCTCCACAAACAAAAACAGCTCCCTGCCCTCCAAGGCTTATCTCTTCCCCATTTCACCTCTCTGCCCCATGTATCTGCTGAGTCTGTTGTTCAGGTTGTGCAGATTGTTGTGTTAATCTTCAATCAGTTTTCTAGGTGTTCAGGATGATTTAGTGTTAATCTGACTGTATTTCATGGACGTGAGACGCAAAGAGAACTTCCATGCTCATCCACCATTTTGGCTCCTCCTAATCAGTGGTAATTTGAATTCAATGAAAACCTTTCTATGACAAACATCAAGAAATGGTGGATACAATATTTACCTCATTGTGAAATGAGTTTTCAGTAAAGAAAGAGAAATAGATAAATGTAAGAAACCACAAAGAAACTTGACTTGAGATGATCAGCAAGTGAGTTTATGTTGAGTTTGCCTAAATTTAAGGATGGAAGGTGTTGTTCTTATGAACCTTGGCTCTTGAATTTTACCCAAAAAGGGAACATGAAATGAAACTCTGGTGTTGTGTCAGGTAGAGAGTTAGACTAAAAACCCCTCATATATTCAGGATTCATGAAGGGTTATATTCTAATGAAATGAGGAAAATAATTCACCCAGTGGCACAGGAAGATGGTAAAGATTTTCTTTTCCTATTTCAGCTCATGTAGGAAGTCAGGGACATGAAAATTCCAAAGCCAGTGCTTAACTTCATCTTGATGTGGGATTTGAATTTACACTGTCAGCATTTTCTTAAAACTAAACTTAGAAACTGACATATAAATTGGTTTTCTGGAACCCTTGAAAAAAGCAAATGCACAATTACTCTGAAGGAAAGTTCCCAAAATGCAAGCCACATAGATTTCTCACAGAAAAAGAGGGTTTCAGTGTTATAAGTTGTGTTACTGTTTTCACTTCTTTCTCCCTCCCTGTATTTACCCCCACTGAAGTGTGACTCTGTAGTCCCTCCCATAAGAAATGGAATGTAATTCTTCACCTCATTGATGCTGAATTTGACCATATGGCTTGCTTTGGCCAATGGATTATTGATAGACATGAATCAAGCTAAGACTTGAAATGTATTTGATAAGCTCAGATTGCCCTATTGCCCTTCTTTTTTTTTAATTTTTTTTTAATGTTTATTTATTTTTGAGACAGAGAGAGACAGAGCATGAACAGGGGAGGGTCAGAGAGAGAGGGAGACGCAGAATCTGAAGCAGGCTCCAGGCTCTGAGCTGTCAGCATGGAGCCCGATGCGGGGTTTGAACTCACGGACCGTGAGATCATGGCCTGAGCCGAAGTCGGACACTTAACCGACTGAGCCACCCAGGCGCCCCGCTGCCCTATTGCCCTTCTTATGTCGCCATGAGGAAACCATCCCTTGCCACTTCAGCTTTGGCTTCAAAATAATATGTGTAGAACTGACCTGAGTCTAATCTGCAGTTACAGCCTGAAGTATATTAGCACCCAAGCTATACCTCAAAGTCATAACTAGTAAGAGTCCAGCCCAGATTAGCCAACCCTCAGAAGACCCACAGATGTGTGAGCAAAAATAAATGCTTAATAATTATCATTAAGTCTGCTTTGGACTGAATATGAAAATAGTTTATTATGAAGCATAGGTATGTGACAATACCTAACTGATTATAATCCAATAATAAGTAAACTTACAATTTAAAACAGTTGAGTACATAAGCAATCTACCATGAGTAAGAATCTGCAGGAACAGCACATAAAATGACTAGAATACAATAATCTGAAATAAGGGAGCAATCTGAAAAACTACTGTAAAATAAGTATGCTTAAATGATTAAATATTTAAATAATGACTTTCTAAAACCAAATCAAGTTGCTATGAAAAAAGTCAGATAAATTTGAAAGAGGACCAAATACAAATTTTAGAAATGTCATAGAATGTTGAAAATAAATTAGGCACAGATGAAGAGAAAGTTAGACTGAGAAAGTAGATCTGAGGAAATTACTCAGAATTTAGTACTAAGAGACAAAAAGAGATAGAAATAGGAGACAAGAAACAGATTAAGATATTTGTATTTTTTCTTGATAAATCTCTATACTGTATTCCACAGTAGCTGCACCAGCTTTCATTCCCACCAACAGTGCATGAGGGTTCCTTTTTCTCCCCATTCTTGCTAACACTTGTTTCTTGTGTTTTTGCTCCGGGTCATTCTGACAGGTGTGGGGTGATATCTCATTGTGGTTTTGGTTTGCATTTCCCTGATGATCAGTGATATTGAGCATTTCTTCGGGTGTCTGTTGGCCATCTATATGTTTTTAGAAAAATGTCTATTCATGTCTTCTGCCATTTTTAACTAGATTATTTGTGTGTTGAGTTGTATAAGTTCTTTATATATTTTGCATACTAACCCCTTATTGATATATCATTTGCAAATATCTTTTCCCATTCAATTGGTTGTCGTTTTGTTTTGTTGATGGTTTCCTTGGCTGTACAAAAGCTTTTTATTCAAAAAGATATATGCGCTCCTATGTTTAGTGCATCATTATTTTCAGCAGCCAAGAAATGGAAGCAACCCAATATCCCATCCATAAATGACCGGATAAATGAGGTGTTATACAATGGAATATTATTCAGCAAAAAAGAAAAAAAAAGAATGAAATCTTGCCATTTGCAACAACATGAATGGATCTAGAGGGCATAATCCTGAGTGAAATAAGTTAGTCAGAGAATGACAAATACCATATTATTTCACTTGTATGTGGAATTTAAGAAACACAACAAATGAACAAAGAAAAATAGAGACAAAACACACACACACACACACACACACACACACACACACACATAAAACAAGACTTTTAAATATGGAGAACAAAGTGATGGCTACCAGAGCGGAGGTAGGTAGGGGATGGGTGAAATAGGTAAAGAAGATTAAGAGTACACTTATCATGATGAGCAATGAGTAATGCATAGAATTGTCAAATCATTATATTTTACACCTGGAACTAATATAACACTGTATGTTAAGTATACTTGAATTAAAAAATAGAAAAGATACATGTAGGATATAACAGATATTCATATATGAACAGATAGGTTCTTCACTGTCAAAGAATAATATGATAAGGGGAATAGGAAGAAGCAATATTTTAACAAAATGGGAAGACAAGGATGAAATTTTCCAGAATTTGTGAAAGACCTACATCCTCTATTAAAGAAATATTGTGTGAGAATGCAAGCTGGTGCAGCCACTCTGGAAAACAGTATGGAAGTTCCTCAAAAAACTAAAAATAGAACTACCCTACGACCCAGCAATTGCACTACTAGGCATTTATCCACAGGATACAGTTGTGCTCTTTCAAAGGGACACATACACCCCAATGTTTATAGCATCACTATCAACAACAGCCAAAGTATAGAAAGATCCCAAATGTCCATTGATGGATAAATGGACAAAGATGTGGTATATACATACAATGGAGTATTACTTGGCAATCAAAAAGAATGAAATCTTGCCATTTGCAACTACGTGGATGGAACTGGAGGGTATTGTGCCAAGTGAAATGAGTCAGTTAGAGAAAGACAAAAATCATATGACTTCACTCATATGAGGACTTTAAGAGACAAAACAGATGAACATAATGGAAGGGAAACAAAAATAATATAAAAAGGAAGGGGACAAAACAGAAGAGACTCATAAATATGGAGAACAAACTGAGGGTTACTGGAGGGGTTGTGGAAGGGGGGATGGGCTGAATGGGTAAGGGGCATTAAGGAATCTACTCCTGAAATCATTGTTGCACTATATGCTAACTAATTTGGGTGTAAATTTTAAGAAATAAAAAATAAAATAATAAAAAAAGAAATATTGTGATTCCCAATCAGGATAAATACAAAGAAATCCCACCTAGGTAAATGGTGGTGAAGTTTCAGAACATTGTATATAAAGAGAAAATTAGCCACCAAAGTAAAATACAAAATATCAGAAGAGGTATAACCATTAGACTGTAATGAGCATGCCACAAAAATGAGAGCTTGAATAAAAGAGAACAATAATTTTATAGCAATAATATTATACCCAGATAAATTATTATTCAATAGTGAGGCCAAATTGAAGAAATACTTTAGAAAAACAAAGATGGAGAGACTCTATCACTCCTAAGCTCTCTCTGAAAGAATGAGTAAAGGATGTATTTCAGGAAGAAGGAACTTAAAACCAGAAGGAATGTGTGATGCAGGAAGCAATGATGTTTTGAGGAAATGGTAAATATTTGGGCAAGTCTAAACTGTACTGACTAAATAAAATGATCATGATTATAAAGACTAACTTGGGGATTTTACAAAAAATATGGAACTAAAATACTAGATAATATTAATAGAGTGGAGAACATTTAAATTAATGCATTTTTAGTAGATTTGTATTACTTAGCTTTTGTCTTCGTTAATAAGTTTACAGTAAAAGAACAGGAATAGACATGAAAACTTTAAAAATAGTAGAAAGAAAAGGAAGTTAAAGAACTCAATTTAGGAAAGTAGAAAAAACAAAGGAAATAAAGTAAATATAAAAGACAAAATAAAGTTATAAAATGGTCATGTATTTCAAGTAAATAAGTTTATATAAACTAGATACACTACTTAAGGAGAGAGACTCAGATTGGATGTTTTTAAGTCCATATATGCAGTTTCAAAAGACACCTTAAAATATAGTGACATAAATGTTGAGTATATCAGGGTAGAGATGGTAGATATTCCATGTCAAATTCTGGACAAATGAAAACTGATAAAATTTTATAAATGTTAGCAAAATAGACTTTGAGGGGAAAAAGAGATAAAGATTCATTAGAAAATTATAAAAGGAACAATTTACTATGAAGATAAAAGAATCCTGAACCTTCATTCAACTAACATAGCCTTAAATGTACAAAACAAATTAATATAATTAAAAGAATTAAAAATCTACACCGTTATAGCTCTCTCAGTAATGAATAGATCAACTGAAC
Organism: Acinonyx jubatus; assembly: GCF_027475565.1. Classification (NCBI taxonomy): domain Eukaryota; kingdom Metazoa; phylum Chordata; class Mammalia; order Carnivora; family Felidae; genus Acinonyx; species Acinonyx jubatus. Next base: position 123,711,175 of record NC_069384.1, read on the forward strand.
AAAAGAAAGTAGCAAAGATATTGAAGAGTTAATAATACAAGCAAAAGCCTAATTTAATTGAGATATAGAGTTTTATTTCCAACAGTTGGAAAATATATTTTCATGGACACATGGAACACTTATAAAAATTGGACTACACATAGACTACAAAGTAAATTTCAATACATTTCAAATAATCAATATTATATCGAAAACATGCTTTGACCAAAGTGTAGTAAGAAATCAATAAGGAAGATATCATCAAAGCTAAAATATTTTGAAGTTTATATAAAGTTAAAAATAATGGGCAAATGAAAAAATTATAATAAAGTATTAAAATATTTAGAAGTGATCATAAAAATACTGCATCTTGAAACTTATGAGATGTAGCTAAAGTTATATATAGAGGCAGACATATAGCCTTAAATACATGTATTTTATAATAAAAGAGTTAAAAGTAGTTAAAAATTTCTGGACAATAATAGTGGGTTGAACATTACACTCTCTCTAAAACATCACCAAATCTGATGCATGAGATCAAAGAGGAAAAGAAAACAACAAAAAGCAATATAAGGTTATAAGCTAGAAAGTTAGATGAGGAAGTAATAATGACTTAGCAAAGCCAAGAGATTAATATCATAAGCTTTCATAAAGAAAACAGAGAAGAAGACTTATTTATCCCACAGATTCACAGAAAGCTCAGGGATAGGAAGAACAAGCACCTCTGGAAATGGGGTTGAAGGTGAGATTAAAACAGAATCATTTGTAAGTGGGTTTAATAAATAGTTTGAGATTGAGAGAGGTTTTTACTATAGGAAAGGCAGACAAAAATGGATTAGCTAGTTTTGGACCATCCCTTCCATATAGAAAAAAAACAGAAATGCTAGAGTATCTATCTCTCTACCTACCTGTCATCTATCCATCTGTCATCTATCTAATCGGTTTGAAAACATGATAAATCTCCAAAGTCAGTAAGACACTCAAGACTTGTGAGGCCAATACCTTAAAATAAAAAAAGTCCAGGAAGGTGAGCCTTACTTTTGGCACTGCTTTTTCCCTTATAACATTCGCTTATTTGAAAACGGTAGCTGGAAGATTGAAAAGATAAACAGAGGTAAGTAGCTGAGAAGCTGAGAAGTTGAGTAAAGCTTGTGGCAGTTTGATGGCATCACAAGAGACAAAAACTGTAGTCAACAAAGATGAGGGACCCTAGTAAACACTCTAAATTATCTGTTGGAATATGAATGGTTACTCCTTAGGAGTAAGGATGAATCAAAATATATAAGTCCTATACGAACTGAACACAAAGGACAAATGCTTCAAAGTTCTGAAGGAAAATTATTTTTTTATAACCTGTATGAGGTTAGGGTGAAAATATTTTTAGTTATTCAAGGTTTCAAAATTTTTACCTACCTGCCTCTTAATGGCAGATGTACTCCACTGAAATGGGAATCATGAAATCAAGGAACAGAAGTCATACAGGATTGTGGCAACAGAGAGTCCTCTGGGGAATGGTAAAGAATGCTCCTGAGAAGCAAGGTCAACCTGTTCAGGTTAGAAGAGGTTGGAAGTCCCTGGGAAATATTTACTCAAGAAGTGAAACTAGTATCTAGTGTGTCTGCATGTGTAAAGAATACAGTTTTTAGATAATTCTTTGGGAGTATGAATAAATGATAAGTAATAGACAATTGAGCGGATGAAAACCCAAGAAAACCATAAAATCTAGATTTTACTTTTTTTTCTTTGTTTTTCTTATTGTGGTTTGACGTTGGTACTACCCATTTTTTAAAAATGAAGATTTTAAAGAATAAATTGAAATGTTTCAACTCCTTCATATTTCAGGTTAAATCTACTTTTCCCCCCTTTTTTAAATTTTTAATTATTTTTTATTTAAATCCAACTTAGTTAACATGTAGTGAAATAATGGTTTCAGGAATAGAATTTAGTGATTCATCACTTACATATAACACCCAGTGCTCATCCCAACAAATGCCCTCCTTAATGCCCATCGCTCACTTAGCTTATCTCCCCACCCAACACCTCTCCAGCAACCCTCAGTTTGTTCTCTGTATTTAAGAGTCTCTTATGGTTTGACTCCTCTCTTTTTATCTTATTTTTCCTTCCCTTTCCCTATGTTCATCTGCTGTGTTTCTTAAGTTGAACATATGAGTGAAATCATGTATTTGTCTTTCTCTGACTGACGTATTTTGCTTAGCATAATTCATTCTAGTTCCATCCACGTTGTTTCAAATACAAGATTTCATTCTTTTTGATTGCTGAGTAATGTTCCAGTGTGTGTGTGTGTGTACAACATCTCTTGTTTCCTGTGTTGTTAATTTTAGCCATTCTGACAAGTGTGAAGGGGTATCTCATTGTGGTTTTGATTTGTATTTCCAGGTGATGAGTGATGTTGAACATCTTTTCATGTGTCTGTTAGCCATCTGAATGTCTTCTTTGAAACAGTGTCTGTTCATGTGTTTTTTTTAGGTGTTGAATTTGATATGTTCTTTATACATTTTGGATACTAACCCTTTATCTGATATGTCATTTGCAAATATCTTCTCCCCTTCCATTTTTTTGCCTTTTAGTTTTGTTCATTGTTTCCTTCACTGTGAAGAAGTTTTTTATCTTGATGAGGTCCCAATAGTTCATGTTTGCTTTTGTTTCCCTTGACTTCAGAGACATATTTAATAAGAAGCTGCTGCAGCCATGGTTAAAGAGATTGTTACTTGTTTTCTCCTCTGGGAGTTTGATGGTTTCCTGTCTCACATTTAGGTCTTTCATTCATTTTGAATTTATTTTTGTATGTGATGTAAGAAAGTGGTCCAGTTTTTCCAACACCATTTGCTGAAGAGACTGTCTTTATTCCATTGGATATTCTTTCCTGCTTTGTCAAAGATTAGTTGGCCATACATCTGTGGGTCCATTTATGGGTTCTCTATTCTGTTACATTGATCTAAGTGTCTGTTTTTGTGCCAGTACCATACTGCCTTGATGATTACAGCTTTATAATCCGGGATTATGATTGAAGTCCGGGATTGTGATGCCTCCAGCTTTGGTTTTCTTTTTCAACATTAGTTTGGCTATTCAAGGTCTTTTGTGGTTCCATACACATTTTAGGATTGTTTGTTCTAGTTCTGTGAAGAATGCTGGTGTTATTTTGACAGGGATTGCATTGAATGTGTATATTTCTTTGTATAATATAGACATTTCAATCATATTCTTTGAATCCATGAGCATGGAATGCTTTTTCTATTTATTTGTATCTTCTTCAGTTTCTTTCATAAGCTTTCTACAGTTTTCAGCATACAGGTCTTTTATCTCTTTGGTTACATTTATTCCTAGGTATTTTATGGCATTTGGTGCAATTATAAATGGGATCAATTCCTTGATTTCTCTTTGTGCTGCTCCGTTTTATTGGTGTGTAGAAATGCAATGGATTTCTCTACATTGATTTTATATCCTTCGACTTTGCTGAATTCATGTATCAGTTCTAGCAGTTTTTTGGTGGAGTCTTTCAGGTTTTCCACATACAGTATCATATCCTTGTGAAGAGGGAAAGTTTCACTTTTTCCTTGCTTATGTGGATGCCTTTGATTTCTTTTTCTTATCTGATTGCTGAGGCTATGACTTCTAGTACTATGTTGAAACAAATCCTGATTTTAAACAGTTTTGGAAGAAAAATTCATCTTGGTACACTACGAAATAAATTATTGGTTCATTTAATAAGAAAGTTGGGGTAATTTTAAAATGCAAACATTGAATAATGATTTAGCCAAATTAAAATAGAACTATAAATGGAGGATTGGGTGTGGAAGTCAGGAAACGATGTGTATTTGAAAATAATAAACCCTGAATTTTCATATAAGGAAGTCATAGGTAATGTCTAAAATTTTTTAAATCAAAAGTAGCAATATACAGACATGTCATTTGGAGAAACAGAAGTAAAAGCAAGCAAACAACAACAACAATAAACCCCAAACACCTAAAAAAGCTAAAAGGGAAGAAAACATGGATATACTTGCTGTTTTTCTTATAATGACTTCTAAGAAAAAAATTGACTCTTTTAACAATGTGCATTTTTATTTGATAAATTTAAGAGTATAATACCAAGTATAACTTTACAAAAATTAGGTAAACATACCACTAAATGAATTAGAAAATTAAGTTTCATAAAACCACAGAAAGTAGAATGAAAGCAATAATAAAAATAAGGGCAAAAGTTAAACTAAAAACAAAAAAAATAGACACCATTACTAAAACTGCAAGCAGATTCTTCAAAAAGTCTATAAAACATTCTATAGTAATATTGATAAATTGGGGAGTAGAGAAAGAAATAATATATTGCATTTGAAATAACTATGTGTGGGAGATAAGCTTAGGAATCCCCTGGGCTTACACCAATGGGTTAAGAAGGCACAAAGAAATACAAAGTCAATAAAATGCTCACACCTGAGTTTGGGTAAACCAGAGTGGCACTCCAAGGATAGGGAGGTGCAAAGGTGCCAGGAATAGGGAAGTGCAAAGCCACCCCAAAATTGGGAGGGGGTGCTGAGCCCCCAAAAATAGAGGCAAAGGCCTGAAATAGTAACGGTGCAAAGGTGCCCAATACATAGGAATAACAAAACTAGATATTCAGGGTGAAAGCACCCCAAATTTAGTACTATAGCGGAAAGCTGCTTTCATAGGAGAATAGGGCCAGGTTAGGTAAATTGGTGAATTGGACTTTGGACTGCTGCGCTGCAGGCAAAGCTGCCCAGAGTGGGGATGATTAACAAAAGAAAAGGTGCCTTATTAACCCTCAGGTTATTCCCCCTATCTTTCTCATCCCCTAGGCTGGCAAAGATAAACAGGCACAGTGCCTCCTGTCTGCTGTTAATAACCAACCACCCATCTGGCTGGTGCCTGGATTTTGTTTTATATTAACCCAAACCCCAAACACTGTATATCTTCACAATCCCCTTTTCCCCCCTCACATCCCCAAGTTAATGTTCCTAGTTTCTTTGTCTCTTTGTACATGCCAATCACGTTTGCAAGCCTTCTGATCTGAATAAATACGGGGCAAGGACCCTTTTTCAGGGCTCTTGTCTTTTTCCTAGATATTAGCCATCTCTTGTTTTAATCCTGCATCTGCTCTTTAGCTGGCCAAAAGATAACTTTAGACTTAGAGTCTACAACAACTATGGGTACAGAACCACAGCTACTTCAACCTCATACTGTTCTCTTATGACTTTAAAAATTATTAACTTCAGGGGCACCTGGGTGGCTCAGTCAGTTCAGTGTCCAGCTCTTGATTTTGGCTCTGGTCATGGTCTCATGGTTCATGGGATCAAGTCCCACATTGGGCTCAACACTATCAGGATTCTTTCTCCCTCTCGCTCTGCCCCTCCTCCACTCATACTGTCTCTCTGTCAAAATAAATAAACATTTTTTTAAAAAAAATTTTAAACGTTTATTTATTTTTGAGACAGAGAGAGACAGAGCATGAACGGGGGAGGGGCAGAGAGAGAGGGAGACACAGAATCAGAAGCAGGCTTCAGGCTCTGAGTCATCAGCCCAGAGCCCGACGTGGGGCTCGAACTCACAGACCACGAGATCGTGACCTGAGCTGAAGTCAGACGCTTAACCGACTGAGCCACCCAGGCGCCCCAATAAACATTTTTAAAAAGTAAAATTATGAACTTTACACCAATAAATTTGAAAATGGGTAATTTTAATGGTGATTAAATAAAATGGGTAAATCTAGAAAAATATGACAACAAAACTGACTCAGGAAGAACTAGAAATCATTAAAAAACTAAATCTGTCTGAAGAAACACACACAGACCAAACCTAAATATAATTATAAATATACTGTTAGCAGACAAAATATAGTATTGTGCATAAAAATCATAAAATGTGCACAAGCAGGAAAGAAAGAAATTAGTTTAATATTAGAAAATGTACTCATTTAATTCATTATAGTAACAGAATAAAGGAGGAAAAACCATATGATCATCACAATAGATGTAGAGAAAGCATTCAAAGGAATTCAATAGTCATGTATGAAATTTTTAACAATAAAAACTTTTTAGTAAACTAGGAGTAGAAGGATGCCTTCTTAATCTATTAAAGCATATATGCTACAGTAGACTGAAAAGTGGCCCCTTAAAGATAATCATCAGATCCTAATTCCAGGCACCCATAAGTGTTACTTATTTGGAAAAGGGTGTTTTGCAGATGTGATTAAGTTAAGGATCTCATGCTGGGGAGATAATCCTGGGTTATTGATGTTGGCCCTAAATCTCAAGTGCCTTTATAAGACAGGGTCAGAGGGAGAGTGCACGTACGTGCACACACGCACACACTCACACAAGAAGGTGAGGTGTAGATGGAGGCAGAGATTTGAGTGATGAGGCCATAAGCCAAGGGAGAGATTCTCCCCTAGATCTTTTGGAGGGATTATGTCCCTGCTGAATCTTGATTTCAGCCCAGTGATGATGATTACGTATTTCTGGCCTTCAGAACTATGGGAGGATAAATTTCTGTTGTTTTAAGTCATCTAGTTTGTGGTCATTTACTATAGCAGCCTCAGGAAACTAATACATCTACCAAAAAATTTAAAGCAAGCATTATGTATTAAAAAAATTTTTTTACGTTTATTTATTTTTGAGAGACAGAGCACTAGTGGGGGAGGGACAGAGAGAGAGAAGGAGACACAGAATCCAAAGTAGGCTCCCGGCTCCCAGCCATCAGCACAGAACTGACGTGGGGCCTGAACCCACAAACCGCGAGACCATAACCCGAGCTGAAGTCGGACGCTTAACCGACTGAGCCACCCAGGCTCCCCGTAAGCATTATATTTAATGATAAAATGTTAAAAGCATTCCTTTAGTGAGCAAGACAAAGATGTTCTCTTTTTCAATATTCTTCTGGAGATTTTGAACAATATAATAAGACAAGAAAAGAAAGGACATAAGAACCAGAAAGAAAGAATTCATTATTCATAGGAAAAATGGTTGTCCATGTAGAAAATCTGAGAGTATCTGCGAACTGTTAGAACCAATAAAGAGGACAGCAAGTTTGATGAATTCAAGAACAGCAATATTGTTATACAGTGTCCATTTATATCAGCATCAAAACCTGTGGAGTGCCCAGAGATAGACCTAATCAGTATGTATAAGATCTATATGGAGATAGTTATAAACTTTTATTGAAGCCTATAAAAGAAGACCTTAGTAAATGAAAGCATTTACCATGTTCATAAATGGGAAGATTTAATATTATAGAGATGGTACCTCTCCCAAATTAATCTACAGTCAAAATCCTAACAGGATTCTGTGCAGACCTCTTCTAAAGCACGTATTTCTATTTGACAAACTTAGAGAGCACTATATATAGTGCTTATTATGTGTCATGCAGTTTTAAACAATTTACAAATATTTATTTAATCCTTAAAACAACCATATGAGATAAGAACTGTTATTATCTATAATAGTTATTTTATGTCAACCTGACTGAGCTAAGAGATGCTCAGGTAGCTGGTAAACATTTCTGAATGCATCTGTGGGAATGTTTCCAGAAGAGATTAGCATTTGAATCGCAGACGGAGTAAATAAAACCAATTTGAGTAAAGAAGGCCTCTCAACAATGTGAGAAGATATCATCCAGTCTGTTGAGAGCCAGATTAGAACAAAAAGGCAGAGGAAAAGTGAATTTGCCCTGCACTCTTGAGCTGGGACGTCCATCTTCTCTGGTCCTTGGTCCAGAATTCATAGGAATTCATAGCATCTGCTCCCCTGTTTCTCAGGCTGTTGGGCTCAGACTGAATTATACCACCAACTTCCTGGTTCTCCAGCTTGCAGATGGCAGATTGTGGAACTTCTTGGGCTTTATGACTAATCACATGAGCCAATTCCTATAATAAAGATATATCCTTTTGCTTCTGTTTCCTTGGAGAACCTAATACATTAATTATCCTCATTTTGTTGATGAGGTAAAGGAGGTTGAGCGGTTAAGTAATAACAAGGCCGTGTATTTAGTAAGTGATGGAGGTGGGATTCAGATTCAGTCTGCTTCAAGAGATCATGCTCTTAACTATTGCACCATATGGAGCTCATGATAAAATTTTCTCATACATAGAATTTCAAGATATGACAAAAGTAGCAAGCCAAATAAATGAGGCTAAGAAATTTGACTATTCACCTGAGAGAGATAAAAATTAGATCTTTACCTCATACTACACACAAATTCCAGATGGATTATAGACATGTGAGTAAAAAATGAAATTGTAAACTTTCAGAAGAAAAATGGAAAAATATCTTCATGATTTTCAGAAAAGAAGGATATCTTAAACAGGACAACAAAACATAAACCATAAAGATAATTTTTGATAAATTTGAATATCTGAAAATAAATAACCTCTGCGTCGTAAAAGAAACACAAAAATTTTACAAAACATGTCATCAACTAGGAGAAGAGCTCTACCACCGATATAAAAATAAGTTTCCAGAACATAAAAAGATCTCTTACAAATCAATATGTAGAAGAAGAAAAAACAATAGGAAGGGTGAGGAGCATAAATAGGTAATTGAGAGAGGGGAAGAAACTCAAAGAGCTAAGAAATAATGTTCAACTTTATTAGTAATCAGATAGATGCAATGTAAAACAGTGATAATTTACTACACATATATAATATGTATAAAGATATATGATAATATATGTTTAAATGTGTATACTTAAATCACATGAATACAGCAGACTCTACGTATCTTTATCTTCCATTTCTCTCTTAATAAAACTTACGTACTGTTGCTTACTAACACATACATTGTTTTTTATGGCTGAATAGCATTCTATTGTAGAGATTTGCCTACTTTTTATACTAGTCATGTAGTAATGAACATTTCAATTGTTGCCTTTGGTTATTTTGGTTTTACTGACAATGCTGAAATAAACATTCTTGTACATGCAAAAAAGTCAAACACCTCTGAAAGTTAAATTCTTACACATGGAATTTCTGGGTTAAAATTACCGAACTTCCCTGTAAAAAGTTTGAATTAATTTATAATCTCACCAATAGGCCTGAAATATCTATTTTTCAACTATACTGTATACTTAAAGTTTTTTATCTGATGGGCAAGACCTACTATTTGGTTTCATTTCAATGCATATTTTCACAATTATCAGTGAGGTTGCACAAGTGTTACAAACAAATTTCTTCATGTTTATTATTTTTTTATGATTTTATTTAATGTTCACATTTTTGATGCAAGTAAATCACTTTTGATGTAATGAATAAGATACTGATCAAGGTTTATTTTGTTCCAAATGGCCAGCCAGTTGCCACAACATCATTTGCTCACTAATCCATCATTTTCCCACTGAATGGTAATGCCACATTCTGTGAATTAAATCCCCATATGGGCTTGGATCCATTTCTGAACTCTCTTTCCAATGGCCTGTTTATTTATGTGCCAATACCAGATTGTTTTAATTACTGTAAGTTTATCATATGTTTTACTACTTGGTCTGGTGCCCTTCATAATTCTTTCACAAATTTGTTCTGGCTATCCTCAAATATTTATTTTTCATCTGAAATTTGGAATACTCTGAAAGAAAATTTCTTTTGTGTTTTTATTGGTTTTTATTGAAATTATAGATTAATTTAGAAAGAATTAACATTTTTATCACAGTCCTTCTAAGTCAACAACACAGTAGATCTTCTCATTTAATCTAGTCTTCTGTGCCTTTCAGCAAAACTTAAAAGTTTTCTTCCTATAAGAATGGCATATTTTTCAGAGTTTTTCTTTAGTACTTCATATTGCCTACTGCTATTTTAAATAACATTTTCCCATCATCGTTTGGAGCTTGCTTGTCTACTGAAAAACTGTTTTTTGACATTAATATTGTAACAAGGCAAATTTTGAATTCTCTGCTTTCTTTAAAATATTTTTTCCATGGGTTCTCTTGGATTTTGCAGAGTAAAAATCGTATCATATGCTAAAAATAATTATTTTGCCTCCTGTTTTCTAAACGTTATACCATTTGTTCCTTCTTTTGCTAAATTACATTAGCCTGAATTTCCAGAGCAATGTTAAGTAAAAGTGTTGATGGATACATCCTTCTTTTGTTTCTTATTCTAATGTAGATACTTCTAGTATAATTAGCCATAACACTGTATATACAAAATGAGCCATACACTTATATACATACAATTTTAAGAATATTTCTATTAATTTTATTATAGTAAGACATTTCAAATCTGGAGTGTACATCATGTTTTGTCTGAAAAATCCTTTGATCATCTCAAACTTTCTCTCTTTGTCTACTAGTGTAAATAATTCTATTAAAATGTTTCCTAGTACCAAAATATCCTTCTTTTGTGGTAGATTCTACTTTTATTGTGCTGCTGAACTATATTTGAAAGAAGGCAAATAATATATTATTTATGGTTTTTACAGTGATAGGGTAAATTGACATGTACTTTTCTATTTTTGTGTTGTCTTGGTTGAGCTCTATTATCAAAATTATTCTCATTTTATAGACAGAATTTTTAAGAGTTATTTCTCCTCTTGTGGCTTAGGACAGTTTGTATAGTATTGGAATTTTATTTGTCTTGATTATTTGATTGCATTCACCTCTGGAACCATTTCAGTTGCACATTTTTTTTTCTTTGAGGCAGATTTTGGGAATGGATGTTTTCATAGGAAAGCCATCATTTCATTCACATGTCTTATTTATTTGCATAGCATCAAAGAAGTGTATGTTATATGTCATTGAATTCCTTCATTATTGAGGTTGGTTCCTCACCCTCATTTTGTGCTGGCTCCAGTTTACCTGATTACACTATGTAGCTTCATCTATTTTATAGCTCTTTTTAAAAGATTGGCTTCTAGATATAATCTTAGTTTGGGTAAAAGTTAATCTGACATAACAAAAAGGGCCCAAAGTGGCTTAACACAGAGTGAAGTTGAGTGCTCGGTCACAGAGCAGTCCAGCTGCCCTGGGGTGGCCAGAGCTCTGTTTCACAAAGTCATTTAAGAAGTGAGTTTCCTCCCTTGCAGTTCTTTCCACCCAACAATCTGTTGGCTGAAGTGGGATCTTCATCTGTTTGGCTGAAGTGGGATCACTGTCAAGTCTGTGTTCCATAATGGGGAATGGAAAAGGAAGGAAACCCAAAGCAAGACATTTCCTTTAAAACTAATGGCATAGATGGGGCACCCATCATTTCTCCTAGCATCTATTAGTGAGAGTTTAATCACATGACTCACAGAGCTCTGGGTGAGTCTGAAAGTTTGGTCTTTGCAGGGCTGTCATGTACCCAACTAAATGCTCTTGCTAGGAAAGAAGGAGAAATCAGATTTGAGGGAGATTTGGAGTCTGTAATAGACATGTGTATTTATTTCTCTTTTGTTATTAATTGATCATATCAATCTGCCTTGCTTAATTTTTGTTATTGTTACTCTTTTGCTAACTTCTGGAGTTGAATTCTGCCTGTAGCATTAAAATGTTTAAATGTTTAAGTGTTCCTTGTGAGCTCATGGTAGAATTACATCTCTCCATAGCCATCCAAGTTAAGTATGAAAATCCTATTTGCTTTACATGATGGAATGTGAATGGAAGTGATGTGCCTTGCTTTTTGGGATGGGGGTAGTTTAAGGGCCATTGCATACTTTTCATGTCTTCATCTCTCTCTCTAGTGATCATACCCTTATCATTGTGCCACCTCCCAGAATTTTCATGTGTTCATCAACCTGGAAGCTCCCTGAACCCCGTAATTGTGGGATTTTTATGGAGGCTTCTTCAGAGAAGCATAATCAGTCATTAACTCAATTTCCAACCCCTCTGCCCTTCTCAGACAATGGAGGTGGAGCTGAAATTTCCAAGCTTCTAATCATGGCTTTGTCTTTCTGGTGGCCAGCCCCCCTCCTGAAGCAATTCAAGAGCCTACCAAGAGTTGCCTCATTAGAACAAAAGACACTCCTGTTTCCCAGGAAATTCCAAAGGACTTAGGAGCCCTCTGCCAGGAACTGGAGTCAGAGATCAATATATGTATTTTCTGTTATTTCATACTCATATTTAAAAAAATTTTTTTTTCAACGTTTATTTATTTTTGGGACAGAGAGAGACAGAGCATGAACGGGGGAGGGGCAGAGAGAGAGGGAGACACAGATTCGGAAACAGGCTCCAGGCTCTGAGCCATCGGCCCAGAGCCTGACGCAGGGCTCGAACTCATGGACCGCGAGATCGTGATCTGGCTGAAGTCGGACGCTTAACCGACTGCGCCACCCAGGCGCCCCTTCATACTCATATTTTAGAATGAGGTCCTTATTCTTAAGGTGTGAACTTTCTACAGTTTCAGTGTAAATCCCAAGATAATTAACCTCATGGGAATGGTGGGTGGCTGCCAAAATCTCTGCTCAGTTTTTTACATCACCCATCTGTCACTCTTTGCTGGACTCCTTGCTGGCTCGCTTGCCCTGTATGTGTGCATTTCAGGAGTCATGCAAATATTTGGGGAATATTTATATGAAGATTTTTGAGTTCACCCACTTTTCTGGGATCTCCCACCTCAATTTTCAATCATTTTACACTACAAATTCTGATTCTTCAGCCCAGCAAGACTCCTGCTTTCTTTAGCGCTCTCTCTGATCCCTTTACTGTATGAACTGGGTAGCGCCATCGTGGGGAGGAGGTACTGAATAAACGTAGATCTCAACTAGTTTTGTTTCTTTCAGGGGTCATATTTCCTCTAGTTTCTATCTACTGTTTATTATTTTCCAGTATCTTTAAATAGCGTTTTAAGTAACAGAAAAATTTTTTTCCAGAGTGTATTATTTTTATCTGCCGAGGGTTTAAGTTCTGCTTGATTAAGTTAAGCAGGGAATTTATGATTTTCTTTTGATGTTTCTTTTTATTCAAGAAGGTTTTGGTTTGCTATCTTAGAGTATTTTTCCTATTACATGACTTTATCCTATTTGTTTTTATTGATGTAATAGGTATAATTGGTCTTGTTTCTTTTGTCTAATATTCTATTTTCTGCTTTTAATGATCCCTCCATTTCGTTTTTTGCTGTAGTTGTTTGGTGGCATTTGTGTGATGGTGTTTATATTTACTTGCTGTAACGTATGTGTGCAAAGAACACAGCTTTATTTATTGTCCATGGCTGATTTCATTGTGCCTTCATTCCTCCATTCCTAATCATATGAGGCAAACAAAAGTTTTGTCAATTAGATATGATTCTGTCTTTTTCAGATAATTAATCACAGGATTCTAGAGTTAAGCTCAGTCAATTGGGAAATTCTTCTGCCTTCTCCTTCCCTTCTTTCCAGAGTTGATATAGGTCCTGTGGCTGTGTGATAAGGGAGAGGGTGTGGAGAGTGCCTTTTACCCTCCTGCCATATTTTGATTACCCTGCTGCCTAAGTGTTCCCAGCTAGTGTGCCTTATGGTCTTTTCTGCTGACAAAGTAAAGTCCAGTGCTGCCCATTTGTTCACCCCATTTGTTCACATGGACTTCAAGGCAGCTCTCAGTCTGTTGATCTTCTGAGAAATGGTCAGGAGTCTCAATTGATTATTGGCTTGGGTTGTCTCATGCTAGCTCATATTTTGCGACACCATTATTTACCCTGGTGGCATTACCAATCAATACTTTTAGTTATCCCACCCACCAGGCAGGGAACTTCCAGATCATCTACCTAACTTTCTAAGGCTTTTTTTTTTAAATTTTTTTTTAACATTTATTTATTTATTTTTGAGACAGAGAGAGACAGAGCATGAACAGGGGAGGGGCAGAGAGAGAGGGAGACACAGAATCGGAAGCAAGCTCCAGGCTCTGAGCCATCAGCCCAGAGCCTGATGCGGGGCTCGAACTCACGGACCGCGAGATCGTGACCTGAGCCAAAGTCGGACGCTCAACCAACTGAGCCACCCAGGCGCCCCTCTAAGGCTTTGACAGAAGGGCTAAGTGAGGGGTAAGTGTATTGTCTTAAGCCCGTGTCCCTTGCATTTCCTTTAACGGTTCTATTATCGCTCAGTACAAGGTATATACAGAACCATGAAGAGTGTGGTGATTATCTGAGAAGCCCACCATCTTCCAGGCCATACCAAGAAACACATCATTTACACCAAGTAAATACATCATTGTCTTAGAGATTAGCATCAGATATCTCTCTAGATATTTTTATAGGTTCTTATTTTAGAAAGGCCACAGTTCTTTTGTTGAATTGTTTTTCGTTTTGTTTGTATTTTACTTTCATGAGAAAATATCTATATCTGATTTTTGTTTGCTTTTGGTATGATTTTTTGGTGAAAATTATTTTTTTATGTTTTATTGGTCATTTTCCCTTTCTTTTTTTTCTGGAGAGAATTTAAAATTGGGACCTGATATCTACTGAAGAACAGTGTGAAGGAGGGTCAGGAGCATGACCTGGGCAGTGGCAATGTGCATTTCCTTCTTTTGTCTTGGGACAGGTCTGCCTGGTTCAAGTGAAATTCTGAATATGAAAAATTCTGTGAGAAGTGGTTCTCAAATTTGAGTTGCATCAGAACATTGGTGGGCCTCTGAAAGCACAGATTATAATGGCTTGACTCTTCTGATTCAGTAGGCCTAAGGCAGGGCCCAAGGATTTGTAGTTGCAATAAGTTCCCAGGTGATGTGGGTGATGTTGGTCTGGGAACACAGTTGGGAATCACTGATTTAAACTTTCTTTTCAGGTGAATGAGATCAGCCCCTATAACATCAACATCATCTGCCACCCTTTCTGCATGCTTCCTCCAAGTGCAGTGTGTCTGTGCTTCCTTGTTGAGTCATTACTGCCCAACCCATGCATCAGACGGGGTCTAGAGATGCCACTGTAGACTGCCTGCACACTTGAGCTTGTTGTTCCAAGGAAAGGAGAGGATTTTGGTTCTGTGGGATGAGCCACCTCTTTTTTTTTTTAATTTTTAATTTTAATTTTTATTTTTTAATATGAAATTTATTGTCAAATTGGTTTCCATATAACACCCAGTGCTCATTCCAACAGGTGCCCTCCTCAATTGGGTCACCTCTCTTAAAGAGCACCAAGCATTTCCTGATATCAGCAAAGTCATGTTGTTTATTTTCCTCTACCCAGGTCTCAAATTTTAAGATAGTTGGTAGACACTTATTATGGATTTCCTTCAGAGTTGCTTTATGAGTTTTATCTAATTTTGAAGGTTTTTCTGTTTTGTTTTGTTTTTAATTATTCCCTGTGTTATTTTCAACTGACTTCATACAGAAGAGCAAGCCAGAAATACTTTTTCTAATAGGAAATGAAGCCCTGAGTAACTTGTTCCCAAGGCCTATTTTAGTTACAAATAGATTTTTCTGTTTAAATATTTCAAACATTTGGCTCTGCTAATGTATCAGTCAGCATTGGTTAGGGTATACACAATAACAAATACTCCTCCCAAATCTCAGTGATTTAAAACAACAGAGACCCAGATTTATGGAGCAGCTACAGTTTTTAAAATTGTTGTTTACCATGCCAGATGGAAAAGCAGAAGCACACACTGATTCTTAACATTTCTGCTCACATCTCACTCAGAAAAGCAAATGTCTTGGCCACAGCTAACTTCGTGTGGTTAAGGAAATACAGTCCTATCATAGCCCCAATGATTTCCACATTCAGATTTCCCTAAGTTAGACGTTGGGTTCACAGCCTGGGTTCATACCTCTTTCCATTCTGGAGTTTTTTTTATCCCTTCTCTCCTTGCTTCCAGGTTCTCAAGAAGTCCCACACATTTCCACAGTTCTGTTCTATCCCACCTCTGACCCCAGCCCACACTGACAGAATGATAGCCACATCCCTAAGACTCATTCTTTTTTCAGACAAAACCTTTTCTTTAGAACTGAATCTAAGTGGTTGTTACATGGTAAGCAGAGAAGCTTTTAGCAGCTTTAAAACCATTCTTTCAGGTCTTCTGCGTTTTGCTGCTTCTTTGGCAAGTTTAAGAGCATGTCATATGCTCTGGTCTTGCTTGGATAGATCTAGAAAATGTGAATTTACATCAAAGTAAAAAATATTCTGAATTCAGATTTCTTGAAAATGACTCTATGATGGGGGGATGTGAGTGGAGTGGTCTTGTGTCCCAAGTGTGAATAAAGTCTTATCTGAAGGAGACTATCATCAGGAAATGGTTTATCTTGTATGTGGCTGCCTCTGGGATAGATTTGCCAGTCTAGATCATAACTGGGAGATGTTTCAGTCAGATAAAGTCAGTCTTAGATTCCTTATCCTCTACTATTCAAAATATATTCTCACCCTGGTTTTATTTTCCATTCACATTTAACTTTGTTACATGTAGGCTCTTGTGTTGCAAATACTCAGTAAACTTAAATATGATGCCTATAAATCCCATTTCATCTTCTGCACGAATGCCCTAATTCAAATGCCGGCTTCCCCTTAAAGTCTAGGATAAGTCCACTGTAGAGGTTCTGTGTGATCGACTTTATAAAGGGATGAAAATCAGGCCAATAAAGCTGTCTACACGTCTCTTAACTTGAGGCCAGTTCAAGAGTATAAATTAATCCTGATCTTGGGTGAAGCCATATTTCAGCTGAGACTAAAGTTGCTTCTCATCAATGCATTTATGGATCTAAGCATTCTTGGCTATTAAAAAAGTGAGTCCTTAGCATTATTGGGGTGAAAAAGCATCATGCAGACCTGGGAAGCTTACTGGAGAATGTGGATCTTCACAATCCTAGAAATCCTTGTGGCAGCAGAGAAGATGTTGCTGTGTCTTTGATATATTCACCTGGACTGTGGGGGCTTGTTTAGAGTCAGAAGAATGCCACTCAGCACCCGTGGGCCTTTCCCAGTCCCTGTGGTCAGGCATCACAGTGATCAGTCTGACCCATACTATGTCAGAACAATTATTTGAGCCATGCTACCAATGATGGAGAAACTGTCTCAGGTTCCTCTTATTAATGGAAAATAAACTCAGAATTTATATCAAAACTCAGCTTTGAGAATATTAGGTTCTTTAAATTGCAATATTTTCTAATAGAAAAGCCAAAGAAAACTTTAGATAGAAGGGAAAATGTTCAGTTTCAGGATTTTAAGAGTTGGTATTGTGCAGTGGTCATAAACATAGGCTCTGAACCAGATTGCCTGGGTTCAATTCCCAGCTGTGCCCTATAATCTTGGGAAATTTACTTAACACTCTCTGCTTTAGTTCTGTCATCTGTAAAATGAATGTAATAATCCTACTGTCTCATAAGATTGTTAATACAGAGAAAACACTTAAAATAGTGCCTGACACAGAATGTTTAATACATATGAGCCATCACGCTGTTATTTTTATTATTACCACAGCTACTATGATTTCCCACATGTGGGACAAGAAGCGGACTAATGATAGTTTACAGTTTACTTTCTTTCTGGGCACACCTCTAGTTCATTTTACTTAATTCTCTCAACAATGCCCTGATGTAAGTAGTGTTCATGTGCTCATTTATCCTCACTTGTTTATTTCAGTCCCCTATTCAGTCCGTATTTATTGAGTGTCCATTATATGGCCAGGCACTGCTCTGGGTGCTGAGAAAGAAGCAGTAAAGAAAACAGGGAAGCACGTGGCTCTGTCTTCATGGAGCTTACATTCAAGGAGAGGGATACAGAGACTAAAAACGAACCAGGTAAAATATAGAGTATGTCAGATCATAGCAGGTGCTGTGAAGAGTAGCTACACAGGGAGGTAAATCAGAAGAGCTCAGGATGAGAGTGTTGCGGTTTCCAGCAGAATGTAAGTGAGGACCTCACTGGAAGGTAGGGTTTGAGCAGAGGCCTGACGGATATGAGGGCAGCAGGTCTGCATCTGTTAGTAGTCCTGGCATCCTGGCCAGCCAGAATGCAGAAATCAGAGTGATAGGCGGATTGGAGTACTTGAGAAAAAATACCAAAGTCAGCGTTGCTGGCGTGAAGTGAGTGAAGTAACATACCCATAATAGGGACACAGGAGGAACAACAGATTTTGTATGGCCTTGCAAAGCTTTATAAAGACTTCGGCTTTTGTTCTGAGTGGCTAGAAAACCATTGCCTTTTTTTTAAGGGACTAGATTTGTTCTGATGAAGATTTAAATACGTTGCGTAAAAAAGTTTATCAGTTATGAAACTATCATTTCATACATTTTATCTGTTGTGTTTTTTGGTTTGGGTATTTTAAAATTATTTTAGGCGAGAAGGTAGATCTGTAACTTACTGCTCTCTATTGGTTGGAAGCAGACATCTGCCATTATAGTTTTGCCTTTTCTAATAGTTCATGTAAATGAAATCACATACTTTGTAGTCTTTTCTATTTTGCTTCTTTCATTCAGCATAATGCTTTTGTGATTCATCAGTGTTGTTGTGAGTATCAGTAGCTTGTTCCTTGTTACTGCTGAGTATAATTCCATTGTTTGGATGCACCACGGTCTTTTAATTAAAATTTTTTTAATTTATTGTTTTATTTTAATTCTAGCACCACAGTTTTTTAAACTAATTCTGAGTGATCATTATTTTTAAATTTTAAAAGCTTTACTGAAGTATAATTAATACTCAATAAATTGCTCACAACTGAAGTTAAAAATTTAATAAGATTTGACATACATACATACCTGTGAAATCATCACCACAATCAAGATGATAAACATTTTACCCCTAAAAGTTTCCTTATGCCTCTTTGTAATCTCTCCCTTCCTCCCCTCTCCACCTCTAGCCTCAGGCAAATATCTGTTGGCTTTCTGCATTTTTTAGAATTTTACATAATGCAATCATACAGTGTGATTGTCCTTTTTTGTCTGGCTTCTTTCACTTAGAATGACAGCATATATATTCATTCAAAGACATGTATGTGAATTTTCATGGTTGCTAAATCTGCATCAGGCAAAGACTAGAAACAACCCAAATGCCCCTCAACATGTGAATGGATAAACCAATTGTGATATGTCCATACAAAAGAATATTACTCAATAAGAAAAAAGAACAAACTATTAAAACACTTAAAATATGGATGAATCTCAAAATAATTATGCTGAGTAAAAGCCAGACAAAAAACAGCCTATACTTTATGGTTTCATTTCTATAAAATTGAAAACTATAGAAAATGCAAACTGTGTTACAAAAGCAAACTATATTACAGTTGCTTCAGGATAGGGAGTGGTGAGGAGGGTGGGAAGGAATGATCACAAAAGGGCATAAGGAATCTTTCAGGAGTGATATGTTCACTATCTTGTTTACAATGATAGTTTAATGGGTGTATACATGTGTTAAAACTTAACTAAGTTGTACATTTTACTTATATGTATGTCAATTATATCTCAATAAATCTGTTAAAAACCAACTACAGAGCATTTACCCAATAAAATTGTTTGAATGAAGAGAACTACTAAAATATTTCAAAATTACACTGAGAAATTTTATACACACACACACACACACACACACACACGCACACACACACACACACACAGTGTATGATCCATGATTGCCAGTGGCCAGGGTGAGGAGTGGGGTTAACTGTAGAAGGGCATGACGGAAGTTTGGGATGATGGAAATGTTCCACATCATGACTGTGGTAATGGTTACATGACTTACACACATTTGTCAAAACTCACTGAACTGTACACTTAACATAGGTAAATTATTTTTTTAAGTTTATTTATTTATTTTGAGAGAGAGAGAGAGTGGGGGAAGGACAGAGAGAGAGAGAGAATCCCAAGCAGGTGGAGCTCATCGTGAGGCTCAAATTCACAAACTGAGATCATGACCAAAGCTGAATTCAAGAATTGGACACTTAATGACTGAGCCACCTAAGTGCCCCCATAGGTGAATTTTTTGTATGTGAGTTGTTCCCCCTAAAAAAAAGGCTGCCTAAAAAGCAATTAAATCACTCTAATCTAGTCGCTTGGGACAGAGTCAACATATGTCCAGGGATATAAACTCAGTGGAGGAGGCAAATCATAAACATGTAAACAAGGTGGAGGGGGGTGAAATAGGCAAAGGGGATTAAGAGTACACTTATCATGATGAGCACTGAATAATGTATAGAATTGCTGGATCACTATATTGTTTACTGACACAAATATAACATCATACATTAACTAGACTGGAATTAAAAGTAAAAAATATAAATATGTAGGGGTGCCTGGGTGGCTCAGTTGGTTAAACGTCTGACTTTGGCTCAGGTCATGATCTTACAGTTCATGGGTTTGAGCCCCATGTCAGGCTCTGTGCTAAGAGCACAGAGCCTGGAGCCAGCTTCGGATTCTGTATCTATCTCTCTCTCTCTGCCCCTCCCCACCCCTTGCTTTGTCTCCTCTGTCTCTCTCAAAAATAAATAATAGACACTAAAAAAACTTTAAAAAATATAAACATGTAGACAATGAAGATCAAGTCATTTCACCAAGAGGTATACTAAAACTGATGTGTGTGTGCACACATGCATACAAAGTCTACTGCAGCCTGAGAGTCCAGGGAAGGCTTCTCTGAGGAAGACATATTGGAGCTGACACCTGAGTGCCATGAAAGGACAACATGTTAAGAACAGGACAGAGCCTTCTAGACAGAGGAAGCAGGTTGTATAAAGGGTCTCAGGAACTGTTAACACATTCAAGGAACAGGAAGAAGGCCAATGAGGTTGGAGCAAGTGATAATGGGGAAAGGCTGGTTGTGTTGCAATCATGCAGGGCCTTGAGGTCCTGCAAGGAAGGACAGAAGGCTCTGTGGTCCTTTCCTCTTCCAAGATTCTACTCCATTCATTTCATCATTAAATATTTTATAAAATGTTTGAGGTCAGTGTCCATGGCTTTTTCTTTTGTTTTAGATCCCAGCTCAGTTCATATTGGATGCTTGGTTTAGTGCTTGTTAATTTATTTGCTTATCATGTGAATTATACCTACAATATACTGGGTTCACTCTCCTTGAAAACTATTCTATGTTCTTTCTTAAATCAAACTCCTTATTCCTCTCCATCACAATAAGAGATCTTTTGACTTTAAGGGTCTGATGTTCCCTGCATCACTGCTACTCTTGATTTCTGGAAGTTTTGCTTTTGACTGGCAGAATAATGTTTAGAAAGGAAAGCTGAAGCTTGCTGCAAAAGATTCCCTTGGATAACAAGATCCTTAGAAAATATATCACTCATCCCATTGAAATTCACCAGCCATATATTGGGTGCCTGCTGTGTGCCAAGTCCTGTGCTAAGTTTGGCTGGCATCACAGTGTTGAGTCACAAGCATAGACCTTGGAATTATACTGTTGGGGTTCAGGTCCTAGCTCTTCCAATTATAAGCTGCAGGACTAGGAACAAGTTAACTAACCAGTCTTATCTTTCATTTTCTTTTCTGTAAAATGGGGATGATAATAAAACCTGTTTTGTAAGCAGTGATGAGGGTCAGAAACAGATGATGTATATAAAGCCTAAAATATTTTTGCATAGGTACTCAAAAATTTGGCTAGGGCCTAAACATTTGACATATCTGTGTTTAACTCAAGGATCCTACATAACGGTTGCAGCCCTCCAAAAGGCAAGGGATTGTCCACGGTGGATGTGCTCTGAGGCCCAGGGGCAGGAGGCGGGCAGGCTTTGCAGAATGTCAGCATGAGCTACAGCTGCACAGAAACATCCCTGCACGTTGGGACATCTTGAAGTGGTATTGACCTCGGCCCTCATTACTTGCCCATCTTTTCATTTGACATTCGATTAAAATCATGGCAGGAAAGAACCAGAGGTTAGGGTTTGTGTCAGTCCTTACTTCTCTATCATTACATTATACTAGCACCCTGGGACTAGAGCAATAGAAAGACAATTTTTATAAGACCAGTAAATAACCTTCAAGCAGATAAAGAATTATTACATAAGGAATGGTGTATCGTTAATTATTCTCCAGTTCTACAGGGGACAGACAGTGGAAGTAGGTTTGGCATTCCACAGGAGAGAGAAGTTGGCTAATGGGACGAACTTCCTGACAAGAGGGTTATTAAATACCATAATGTGTTATTAAGGATAGTGGAGAATTCTCTTACTAGAAAACATTTTAAAAGAGCAAGAGGTAGTCGCCTACCTGGAATGATTAAGTTAGTCCCACTTGGTGGCAGTGAATGAACAAAGGAAGATTTCCAGCAGCCTGTGGATGCAGTGAAATGCACAGTGGTACTGAACACCTGTTTCCTGAGCTCTCATTCTGTGCCAAAAGTGCTGGTGCTGGGGATAGAGAGCTGAACCAGAAATGGGCCCTGCCCTCAGTGAGATCAGGGTGTGGAGCCAAGTATCCTGGGGGACTGATGGGTGCGTGGAGGTTGACGACCATGGAGAACCATGGTGACTGACCACATGTCTCCTATACCAGACCTTGGATACCGGGTAGATATGCCCCAATGCTGTGAGCCTATGCACGAATCTTCCCATTCAGCATACCCAGGTGATTGAGGCAAATCCTCCTGGTTCCTGTTGAATAGATGGCCATGAGGGTAACCCACAGGCTGGTCGCTTTGGTTCCTGGCCTGTGGACTTAGAACTGCAGTCCTGTCCAGGAAGTTCTCTCTCTCCCTTCTATAGCTCACAGTTATTGTCTAAGATCTAAGATTTTCCACTCCCGCCCTTTCATCCCTGTGAGAATTTAATGGACCTAAGAAAGACTGATTGCAAAGAAGGGATGATCGGGAAGCCTGAGTGGCTCAGTCAGTTAAGCGTCTGACTCTTGATTTCAGCCCAGGTTGTGATTTCATGGTTCTCGAGATCGAGTCTCACGTTGGGCTCTGTGCTAACAGCACAGATCCTGCTTGGGATTCTCATTCTCTCTCTCTCTCTCTCTCTCTTTCTGCCCCTCCTCTGCTTGCATGCATGTATGTGTGCACTTACTCTCTTTCTGAAAATAAGTAAGCTTGAAAAAAAAAGAAAAGAATGGATTATCTACTTGGCTTTGAGAATGAACTGTCCTGAAGACCTCAGCCCCTCGTCTTACTGGGATGATACAGTCCTTGTTAGGAGCACAAGCTTAGGAAACAGGCAGAAGGATCGACTCTTTTTCTTTCTTTCTTTTTTTTTTTTTTTTTTGAGAGAGAGCACGAGTGGGGGTGGCACAGAAGGAGAGGGAAAGAGAGAGAGAGAGAGAGAGAGAGAGAGAGAGAGAGAGAGAATCTTAAGCAGGCTCAGTGCAGAGCCCCACTCAGGGCTCAATCTCACAACCATTAGATCATGACTTGAGCCAAAATCAAGAGTCTGATGCTTAGCTGACTGAGTCACCCAGGCGCCCCAGGACTGTCACTTTCTACCTGAGTGCCTGGGCCTATCTATTTAACTCTTCCACAAATCAGTTTCTGCATCTGTAAGGAAATGTGATGGTGCTTATTATAGAACCTGGAAATAATAAGATCTCAATAAATTGAACTTATGCTTCTATTATTATCAGTGTTCCATTGGCAAATGGAGTAAGGCCCATGGAATCCTTCCTTCCCTCTGATTTGTCTGTGGTGTCTCCTGATTCACTGTTGCTGTGGGAGGAGTATGACCAACTACCTTTAATTTGCCATGGGACACAGGATCCATTTTATCCATATCCTCTAAAAAACAAGAGGTTTGTGGGCACATCCCTAAGTTGCCTGATCTGTGGGTAAATGAACCCACACAATGGAAGAGCCAGTGAGTGACTGGAAGGGGAGAAAAAAGTATGGAGTCCTAGTGATGCCAATATTTTATGAACAAGTTTGATAATTACAAAAAGATGTTTCTTTGTGTTGATTTGTGCCTTGCTAATAATATTTAGTACTAATTAGGTTTTAAAATCTATATTATAAACCCTGTAATCATTGGGGCGCCTGGGTGGCTCAGTCGGTTGAGTGTCCGACTTCAGCTCAGGTCATGATCTCTAGGTTTATGAGTTCGAGCCCCGCGTCAGGCTCTGTGCTGACAGCTCAGAGCCTGGAGCCGGCTTCAGATTCTGTGTCCCTCTCTCTCTCAGCCCCACCCCTGCTTGTGCTCTCTCTTTGTCTTTCAAAAATGAATAAACATGAAAAAATTTATATAAACCCTGTAATTATTAAAAATACTTCACACCACCAGTCCTGTGTGTGTGTGTGTGTGTGTGTGTGTGTGTGTGTGTGTATGTGTGTGTATACCCTATGACTATTTAGGGATGTTTTGCTAAGGATGCATCTAGAACATGGAACAGTGTTTGAAATACTAAATGTAATTTTTGGACTCCCACAGTAGTTATTATCTGTTTTTTCTTAATGTCATTCCTTTCTTTTTTAAACATTATTTATTTACTTAAGTAATGTCTATATCCAAGGTGGGGCTTGAACTCATGACCCGGAGATCAAGAGTTGCATGTTCTTCTAACTGAGCCAGCCAGGCACCCCAGTTATCTGTTGTTTGCCCTAGGTGTACATAAAACTTTTCAGACAGACACTCCTCTGGGAATAGCCTATTTGATTCTAGCATTTCTTTAAAACTACTTGCAACTGCTGCAATGTTTTCCCACTTTCCCTCTGGAGATCTCACCAGTTTCCTCCTCTCCTCCTTCCTCCATATTCAGACTCCTCTCCTGTTATCTCAGTCTCTCTCTCTCTCTCTCTCTCTCTCTCTCTCTCTCTCTCTCTCTCTGTGTGTGTGTGTGTGTGTGTGTGTCTTTCTCTCTCACACACACATATCCCTGTCAGTCCTGCAGCTACATACGGCCAGCATGTCTGTCATTAGTTTTTTCCTGTTTCCCACCAGTTCTTGTGCTTGGGACCCTGCAAATGAGTGGTCTTGGTGGAGCGTGGACAGTCAGGAATATTTCATCCCAGGATATGTGTGTGTGGAGGGTGTGGGAAGGAGGTGGGGTGTGACATTCAGGAGAGCGGCACCACCCAGGTAGCAGCCTTTGCTTCCTATGCTCACCACAGATGGGGCGACGGGTGTTTTGTTCTCTATCCAGCTGCTCCTTCCGGTAACATGTGGAACAAATGTCTCTTTTGGACCATGATGAGGTAGCGTAGATGGGTCTGTAGCATCGTTGCATTTGGACTCTCAGCTGGTTTTATTTCCTATTGAACCTTTAATGGAAACGCATACACAGCAAGTCAAGGCCTGTCCCTTTTCCCTTTTTTCTTTTTTTTTCTTTCCTTTTTTTTTTTTTATTTCTTCCAGGAGTGCTGATGATAAGGAAAGCGATGTCTAAATCTTCTTAATGGTGTTTATGCAAGCAGTTTTGCTTAGCCGCAGACTGCACAGCCCCCTCCCCAGCCCCCTCCCCTCCCATCGCCCTGCTAATATTGCTGCTTCATTCCCTTCCCTGTTGGCTATTACTATGGACTACAGCAAATCTAAAACTAAATAATCCCCTTAGTGTCAAGTTTTCGGGGCTGAGCAAATAAATCTAACGAAATGCATTATCTAGGCGGAGGAGGCTGTTGTAAGGGGGGAAAGATGAAAGCTATTTTATTTTAAGGCACAGAATAAACTGTCCATCGTTTGGGGCTCAATTGTAATTTTAACTATTGTTATTTTATTTTACTTAACTACTGTACATGCCCTTTTTTGATTGTAATTAAAAACCCCTGCAAAGCTTCTAAAGGCTAGAATTAAAGGGAGGAAGAGGGAATGATGATCTAGGGAGGGAGTTATGCAAATTCCCTCCAGTCCAGGTAGTTCTCATATTCTGAGCAGGCCAGGGGTGCTGTGAATGAACAATAGCTTCTTCTTTTCTTCTCTTTTGCACACTCTCACATCTAGGATGGGGACAGGAGTGAGAGCAAAGACACTGGCAGAAGAGAGAAATGGGAAGTTGATTTATTTAGGAGAAGAAATCTCAGTCTTTGTATTGTCTGTGAGTGAAGCAGCTTTCCATAGAAAGAAAGGAGGAGTTTCTTTTCCCTTTCTAGCCATGGTCAAGGCCAGCTTCAAGGTCTAGGAAGGCCAAGAAGGAGACCCTTGGTAGCTGGGCTGAGGTCTTGCTTACCAGGTTGATCCTGGTTCCTTCTTCTATTGGCTCTTCCTAGCTTGGCTTTTTCTTAAGCACCTCAGGGAGGCGCAGTTCAGTGAAGCTTGGTCTTTGAGCTTTACAACTCTGGAATCAGAGTTGTAGCCAGGATGGGTGGAAATAGTCACCAAATGCTCTCTATTTTCTCACTTAGTAATACATTTACTTATGAATTCATTCTTTAAAAAAATGTGATTGAGCATTTACCAAGTTCCAGACATTATTCTGGGCACAGAGGTTATATAGCAATGAATAAAACAAAATCATTGTCCTCATGGAAAGGGGAGACAGACAGCAAACAAAAAAAAAATAGCAGGTAAATATGGAGATTGACAAAAGAGGTGAAAGTATTAGGAAGAAAAACTGAATAAGAGTGATAGGAAGAGACAAGGAGATCAGAAAAGGCCTCCTGTCTCATTCATTCATTCATCAAATGTTAATTGAGCACCTACTAGAACCAGGCTCTGTTCTGGGCCCTGGGGATGCAGCAATGAACAAAGCACACAAATTTTATGCCCTCATTGAGTTTATATTCTGCTTAGAGAAAGTATCAACAAATAAGGCAAATAAAATGTGTGCTAAGAAAAAAAACAAAGTCTGAAGAGATAGGAGATAGGGCTTTGGGAAGTTGAGATTTTAGCTCTGCTCTTTGAGCAGAGACTTGAAGCGAGGGAGTGAACTGCATGAACACCTGGGAGTAGAATGTTCCAGACAGAATAGCCAGTACAAAGATCCTGAGGTGGTGCCCAAGCTCAGCATGTTGGAAGAAGAACAGAGACGCCAGTGTGGCTGCAGCAGACTGAGGGCAAGAAAGTGGGCTCCAGTATGGTGTTTAGCAAAGTGAGGCTCTCCAACCCATGTCCCAAAGACCTCTGCGCTTTCTTCTGTTCCTGTGGCCATCACTGTCCTGGAGTGTTTACACATGTGTCTCTGTGTCACAGAAAGAGACATCTTTTTACCCTCTGAATCCTCAGCACTTGGCACATTTAGATGAAAAGTGAAATGAGTAAATGACATCTGGCCTTTTTTCCTGCTTCAAATTTTTAATCTATTTTTTTTATGAGAAAAATCCTTCTCGGCAACCCACCTAAAAATCTCACTATACACAGAAGCTTCAATTTCAGTCTCCCTCCCTGCAAGGAAAGGCCCCTCCTCAAAGAAAGAAACCTGGTAAGAGATAAACTAAGTCTTAACTGCCCTACTGCAGCAGTAGGGAATAATACATACAGGAGATTCTGAAACAGTGTATCATTAGAAAACTCGGTGCACAATTAAAAATTTTTGTTAATATTTTTATTTATTTTTGAGAGAGCGGGAGACAGAACACAAACTGAGGAGGGGAAGAAAGAGAGGGAGACACAGACTCCGGAGCAGGCTCCAGGCTGTGAGCTGTCAGCACAGGGCCTGAGGTGGGGTTCATACTCATGAACCATGAGATCATGACCTGAGCTGAAGTCAGACGCTCAACCAACTGAGCCACCCAGCTGCCCCTGGCACAATTTTTACTGCTTATGGGTTGTGCTTGGAAGTTCTTAATGTGGGATATGAGAAGAGGGTGAGTCTTTGGGTTAGTTGTGTTTCTTAAGATGAGGGATGATGCCAACAAAGTGAGCAAAGAAGGAAGAGTTCTAAGAGTCACAGAATTCTGCAGTTGTGATAGCATAACTGATGGGGGTGGGTATGCTGGTTCTCATCCCTTTTACAAGGTAATTTACCCCCAATTGCTTTAGATTTTTCTCATCTCTGTTTAGTATTCCTTTAGGCAGAGCCACTGAGAGCGGTGCAGAGAAGTCTCAGAAATTCTCTTCAAGCTCTCAGCGTAGGGTTCTGAGATGGACACAGACCTGGGAGAAATGTAAAGACCTGCATTTCCTACATGATGGCAATGCCATGCCAAGACTTCTGGGAGATGTAAATAGAGCCACACACAACTGCCTCTGACAGTTTTCCGTGAGAAAGATTGTTTTCCGCTGATAGAGCCTCAGAGACAAAAGAGAACAAGGCATAGAGAAAAAGACTGGTTTGTTTTTTTATTCTGAAATAATTTTAGACTTACAGAGGAGCTGCAAAAAGTAGTTCAGAGAATTCAATTATATCCTTCATCCAGTCTAACATTAACAATTAATGCAACCATCACACAATTATCAAAACTAGGAAATTCACATTGGTGTTAACATTTCATGTTCTTATTGGTATCACATCATTAACTGAAGTACAGACCTTATTTGAAGGAAATTTCTTTTCAAGGCAGATTTTAGCCTCCCTCTGATAAGTGTTAAACTCTGGTAACAGCAAAATTCAGTATCATAGTAAAGTTGTATCACCACTATCTGTTGCTCTATAACAAACTACTAGAAATGTAGTAAATTAAAACAACAGTTCTTTATTGTTACACCCCATGATTCTCTGGAGAAGAAATTTGAAAAAGATGTAATGGGGACAGCATCTCTCTGCTCCATGATTTCAGACTCTCAGCTGTAAGACTCAAATGGCAGGGGCTGAAGCAAATGGGGACTGTCCGGGGATCAGCTTCTCTATTTCCACATGGCTAGCTTGGGCTTCCTCACAACATGGTGGTCTTGGGGTAGTGGAGCTTCTTTCATGGTGGCTCAGGGCACAAAGTAAGAAAACAAACCCAACAGTCCTCTTAGAATTTGGGCTCGGGACAGGCACAGCGTCACTTCTGCCATAGTCTGTGGGTCAAAGCAAACAAAGTGAACCTGGATTCAAGTGGAGTGTAGATACTTCCCCTCATGATCAGAGGAGTGTCAAAGAATTTGCTGTCAATTTTACTGTGCTACAGGAAACTGTTGTATCAGCTAATTTCATGTTTCAGAGAGGAGCAAGTTACCCTAAAGCAAATTCCCTTTGTTCTGATAAGAGTCACTTGGGAAGCCTTTACCCCTTACTCTGTAGGGAGAAGAAATGTAAAGAAGGTCTTTGTTCCTCCACATGGTTTAGCAAAATCTATCCTACTGTTGATAACCAGAACTCTGAAGGACCAGGCAAATCTATATAATGGATGGTAGTGATTCTGATCAAAGTCTATGGACAGAAAAAGACACTAAGACCATCTATAGATGAAAGGATAAAGAAGATGTGGTATGTATACACAATGGAGTATGAGTCATAAAAATGAATGAAATCTTGCCATTTGTAACAACATAGATGGACCTAGAGGATATTATGCTAAGTGAAATAAGTCAGAAAGAGAAAGACAAATACCATATGATTTTACTTATGTATGGAATCTAAAAAACAAATGAACAAATGACAAAAATAAAAACAGACTCATAAATACAAAGAACCAACTTGATTGCCAGAGGTGGGGAGGAGGAGGTGAGCAAAATGGGTGAAAGGGATAAAGAGGTACAAATAAAATAAGTCACGGGGATGATAAGTACAACATAAGGAATATAGTCAGTAATAGAATAACTTTGGTAACAGGTGGTACCTATACTTATCATGGTAAGCACTTCATAATGTTTATAATTGTTAAATCACTATGCTGTACACCTGAAACTCATATTATATAATCAAATAAATAATTTTAATTAAAAATAAAAAATAGAAGTGCCTGGGTGGCTCAGTCAGATTAAGCGTCTGACTCGATTTCAGCTTAGGTCGTGATATCATGGTTCATGGGTTTGAGCCCCATGTTTAGGATTCTTTCTCTCTGCACCCCACACTTCACTCTCAAAAATACATAAATAAAACCTTAAGCAAATAAACAACTAGGAAAAGAAAAGAACACTACGATCCCTAGGGACAAACTAACTGATAGGAAGAGCAGGCCATACATGATCCTATAGGTTTTGGGGAAAGAGGTGGTTCTGGAAGCCCCTCTGGACCCAGCCATCCTGGCATAACAGCTTTGCTCTGAAAATAAAAGGTTAACCATGTGCTTGTGACACAGAGAGGGCACTGTCCTGGCCTGTGTGGTGTCTGTACTAGTAAGAGAACCAAGGCAGCAATAGACAAGGACCCACCAGGGACAGAAGCAATGGACAGACTACCTTTCTTTCTATTAGAGATTAGAAGTAAGATTTACTCCTCAGAGTTGCTGGACAGTTCTGGGGAAGGGAGAACAGTGGACTTCCTGCTCACAAGAGCCATATGGGGCACATGGTCTCTATCACAACTACTCAACCATGTATGCAGGGCAGCATGAAAGCAGCCACAGAAAATACATAAATGAATGTGTTCCAATAAAATTTTATTTATGGACGCTGAAATACAAATTTTATATAGTTTTCACATGTTGCAAAATATTATTCTTTTTAATTTTTCTCATTTAGGCATGTAAAAACCATTCTTAGTTCACAAGCCATATAAAAATGAGGAGTGGACCAGATTTGGCCTCTGGGTCAGTTTGCCAACCCCTGAGTGATAGCAATAACTTACTATTCATTTGGATTTTGTTTTTTTACTTAACAGAGTGTTAAGTAGTATATTATTAACTGATTCAAGAAGTTAAAAGGTAGATAATTCCTGGGTTCAGAAACATGAGGATTCAGCCTCTGCATCACTCAGTGCAGCCTTTACAACTGGGGTCATAGGTCAAGGAGACTGCTGTCGCTCCAGACGTCACTCCTTACCAGTGACTCTCAAATGTCAGCATGTATCAGAATCATCTGAGGGAATTGTTAAAATACTGTAGCTGGGTCCCACCTTCAGAATTTCTGTTTTAGTAGTCTGGGATGGGACCTGAGAAGTGATTTTTTTTTCATATTCATGGCTAAGATTTATTACAGCAAAGGGAGACAAAGCAAAATTAGCAAAGAGGAAAGACACATGGGGTAAAGTCTAGAGGAAATCACATGCAAGCTTCCAAGAGCTGTCCCGTTGGAGTCACACAGGATGCATTCAGTTCCTCCAGCAATGAGTCATGATAATGCATTTTCTAAAATGGTGTCTACCAGAGAAACTCAGTAGAGACTCAGTGCCCAGGGTTTTTCATTGAAGGATAGTCACATAAGCTTTCTCTCTGCCTAGCGTGTACCAAAATTCCAGAAACAGGGGTTTAATATAAATGACATTATTTACAGTTTAGGCACAATGCACCATCCTGAGCAGGGGGTGACAGGAGCCTTCCTGAAATCCAGTTTTCAGACGTCAGCAAGGACCATCCTTGCAAGCAAGACTTTCTCCCGTCCAGGTACTAACCAGGCCCGACCCTGCTTAGCTTCTGAGATCAGACGAGATCGGGTGTGTTCAGGGTGGTATGGCCATAGAGTGAAGCAAGACTTTCTAAGAAAACCAGTCATCAAACCTGTTGTGTTACCTTTTGAGAATTTATATTTTTAACAAGTTTCCAAGTGGTACTAATGTCACTGTTTGGGGACCACACTTTGAGAACTACTGGTTCATTATAAGACCACAGTCAGGAAGCTGGTCGGTGCAGGGCCAGGGCTTTTTCCTGGTGGCTTTTCACTTCTTACAGGGGAGTGATATCTTTCTCAAAGGAGGGAAATCTTCTCTTTATGTTCACTGGCTCACTTCAAAACTAATCACTGGCTTTGCCAACCATGAGTTATTCCTTGAAGCTGGACAAATGGCAGTCCAACCAAAATTAAATTTCTGTCACAGAATCAATACATAGGGTTTCTAGCCCCAGCACTTTGCCAACTATGTCTTCTCTCTTTAACCTCACAACATGTGAGGTAAGTAAAAGCAGGAATCTTTAGGTTGAGAGACCTTTCCAGTGCCAGCTGTGATCACCTGAGATGTGGCAAAGTACTCTTCCCTGATTTCATCACTCCTTGAAGTCAGCTGGCCTTGTTGTACCACCTAGGGTAGAAGGGGGAGGAGATCAGCTCTGAACAGTATGAGCAATTTGATCAGCCTTTCTTTAATATTTTGTCTAAAAGGACCTGATTTAATTATGGAGCTTTTAACCGGGTTTTATTTTCTAGAGAGTTTTCTGTGAACACATAGGCAAAGTTAAATATTTGATCTCTCCAAATATTAAAATTGGAATCAGTCCAGTCCAAGAACCTCAGCTTCCAAATAAGAGAGAATCTTTAGTGACATAGTATCTCGTTCTGGTATTTTTATTTTTCTTCAACAGGTTCTAAGTGACTCACTAACATTTTTGTTAATATTCTTCATATCCGGAATCCTGGGTGGCTCAGTCAGTTAAGCATCCGACTTCAGCTCAGGTCATGATCTCACAGTTTGTGAGTTTGAGCCCTGCTTTCGAGCCCCAGAATCCTCTCTCTGTCTCCCTCTCTTTGCTCCTCCCCACTCACATTCTCATTCTCTCTCTCTCAAAAAATGAATAAAAACAAAAAAACAAAAAAAATATTTTTCATATCCTCTCTCAGTTGCATTATATTGAGTCTAGTATGATTGGGTAATTTCCTCAAGGCCACACAATGAAGCAAGAGTCATGAAGTGTTAAGAACGGTGACCCAAGAAATATTCTATAGGGAATAAACTGTGTCATTACCCGAAGAATCTCAAGTTCACTTTCCTAGGAATATCCACTCTATAAATTAAGAATCAATACCACAGTAGCTCTAGCCTTTATGCTGTGATTCCCAATGTGAACTGAACTTCAAAGAAATAACCCAGAAATAGTATAAAACCCTAGAAAGGCCGACCCTACTAAATTACCTTGGCTGCCCTTGCAGTCTCATTCTCTTGGCCTCCTTGAACTTGAAGGCAAACATTATCCTTATCTCTAGTAAACTAGACTTGGGAAGATGAATTTTAAAATGTCAAAGATTATGCTATGATTTCTGTCAAAGACAAAGAGATTAAAGAAATAGCCTGCAAGGAAGGTAATGATGACTGCTCAAATTTTGAAAAATAGTCTGGCTGTACTGTATTATAATACAACAGGTACAAATTAATCCCTGACACCTCTGGAAAAGAGGAAGACTATATGGTCACACACTCAGATAAAGGTTTAGATACCTGGGAAGATGCTTTGGTTACTAAAGATGTACCTCTTTTCAAGGATAATCTGAGTATTCCTTTAAAACTCTAGCTTAGAATAAGATATCACAATGATCAATTTAGAGGTATAAGCAAGAACAAGGATACAATTTGCTTTTCTTTTACTTGAACTTCCAACTATACAACTGAAGGCTGGGTTGGTGTTCACTCTGTCCTCACAGTGATGTAGCCAACTCATTTCATCAAAGGAATTCTTCTAATACAGAGAAACTTTTCTCGAAGGTAGGAAGTTGCATCTGCTAAGGAAAACCTGCTTCAATACCCCAAGACCCTAAACCCATTATTTTTTCAGTGAAAACTGAGATCTTTCTGATGTCGCCTCAGCAGAAGGACCCAAAGTTAAAATTATGGTTAAGTGAGGTCACAGGCCTGGCTGTGACCTAAGCCATGCTGACAAATACATGGTAACATGCTGTGGGTACTCTCCTAAAATTTATCCATTGTAGACACTGCTGACTGACCAAGGAAACTCACAGTCCTTTTCAACACAAGCCTCTAGACATGAATGTGCTGTTGAGTTTTGTAGCCACTAGCTACGTGTGGCCATTGAGCACTTGGAATGTGGCTAGTCTGCCCTTGCATGTGCTTACATGTAAAAAAAACACCACATTTTGAAAACTTCATTAAAAATATATAAGATATTTAATAATTTTATATATTGAAGACTTCAGATATATTGAGTTAAACTACACACACACACACACACACACACACACACACACACACACGATTGATTAATCCTAACTGTATCTATCTTTTTTAAAAATATGACTTCTAGGAAATTTAAAATTGCATTTGAGAAATAAACCCTCAGCCTTGTGGTCAAAAGATCTTTGAAAAGGGTACTAAGGCTGTACAGTGGGGAAAAGGATAATCTTTTAACAAATGGTGCTGGGAAAACTGAATAGCCACATGTAGAAGAATGAAATTGGACCCTTACCTTATACCTATCCAAAAACTAACTCAAAATGGAGTAAAGACATAAATATAAGACCTGAAACTGTGAAACTCCTAGAAGAAAACAGAGGGGGAAAGAGCTTCACGACACTGGATTTTCCAATGATTTCTTTGATATGGTACCAAAAGTACAGGCACCAAAAGCAAAAATAGGCAAATGAGACTACATAAAACTTAAAATTTTCTGCAAAGCAAAAAAATAGCGTTAAAAGGCAACCTATAGAATGAGAGAAAATATTTGCAGGTTATATATCTGAAAAATGTTTAATGTCTAGAATATATAAAAAACCCGTACAAGTCAACACCACAAAACAAATAATCCAATTAAGAAATGGGCAAAGGACTTGATTAGATATTTCTCTAAAGAAGACATGCAAATGGCCAACAAGCATGTAACAGATGCTTAACTTCTCTAATCATCAGGGAAATATGGATCAAAACCACAGTGAGATATCACCTCACACTAGTTAGGGTGGCTACTATCAAAAAAAAAACCCCAAAAACATAAAATAACAAATATTAAAGATGATCTGGAGAAATTAGAACCCTTGTGTACTCTTAGCGGGACTGTGAAATAGTATACACACAGTGGAAAACAATATGGAAGTTAAATTAAAAATAGAATTACCATATGATCCCGTAATTGTACTTCTGGGTATATATCCAAAAGAATTGAAAGCAGGATCTTGAAGAAATATTTGCATACCGATGTTCCCTGCAGCATTATTCACAACAGCCAACATGTGGAAGCAACCCAAATGCTTATCCAGGGATGAATGGATAAAGAAAATGTGTTATATACATTAAAATAGAATAATATGCAGCTCTAAAAAAGAAGGAAACCTGTCACACACTACAACACACATAGACATTGAGGACATTATGCTAAGTGAAATAAGCCAGTCACAAAGGGACAAATACTGATTCCACTCATGGGAAGTATCTGCAATAGTCAAAAATCATAGAATCAGCAAGTGGAAAAGAGGCTGCTGAGGACTAGAGGAGGGGGAACAGGGAAATACTGTTTAATGGGCATAAGTTTCAGTTTTTCAAGATGAAGTTCTAGAGAACTATTGCATAACAAGGTGCATATAATTAACCCTGCTGTGCACTTAAAATGGTTAAGATGGTACATTTTATGTCATGTGTTTTTAGTACATTTTTTTAAATTACCAATGTGGCTCACTTTTATGTCTCCCATATTTCTATCAGACAGCACTGTTCCAGATAGTCACTGCCTGTCACTCTGAGTTGGCACACAAGACAAAACCTATTGGCCATGACAGGCCTGAGCAATAGTGTCATGTTTTCCCAGATATGGAGCTAAATTGAGATTTTCCACTTTTTAAAGAATATTTATTAGAGTGGTTGGTTGCAAAGCATTTTTAAAATCTAAAATTGAAGAGTAATAACTATATATAGTTATGTATGATGTGTAATAATATATATCATATATATCAAATAACTAATTTGGGGATCAAATTATAGATTATGAGGACAATAAAAGGGATTTTAAGGACACTTTGGGAGAGACCTCATACTTTCTCAACTAGAGAGCTTGCGCCCTGACAGTGAGAAGCATTCCTAAAGTCACAAAGAGCTCTTGGAACCCACAATCCACCCCCACCCCACTTCTCCCCACTGCAGCCCCAGCAGTGCCTCATTGGTCTGACTCATTCTAATTCCTCATGTTACTTACAGACTGTGACCAGGTGGTTTCGTGACATCCTGTGCTTTTCCCAACTTACAGCCAGAAGTCCTTCCCCGGTCTTTGTTTAATCTTCCTGCTTCCCTTTCATTCTCTGCTTTCTTCCTAAGGACCAGAAAACAGATGCCGTTTCTCTCTCTCACCATCTCTTTACCCTTCTCTTCTCCTGGTCAGAGCAAGAGAATGAAGTTCACATTGGTCTGTCCCTCTCCAGGCTCAGAATGTGAACCACCAGGACTGATTTCCCATTGCACGTTTTCCTGCAAGTAAGCCATCCTAAACTCACCTTAAACAAAAGGAGAAATACACATCTCATTCCATTGCTTCTATCCAGATCAGTTTCCACCCTGGAAACTAAGGATGGCTGCAGTGTTTCCAGTGGTTCCCTTGGCAACAACTTGATTTAAAACTTTCTCCAAACACAAACTTCTTTCTGTTAAAGAAGAAAGGACACTATTAAAGTGTCCATTTCTACTAGGAAGAAATTTTATAGTTACATTTTAAACTGTTTATAACAGGTCTGTGACCCCGTTGTTTTGTTTTGTGGTTGTGTTATTGTTGTTTTTTAAGTTGGTTTCATTTCATTTATTTTTTCAAGACCTGGACACCTGAAGATCTGTATTCCTTAGAGGAATAAAGACATTTCTCTCACCTTGTTTTCCTTTGGACTAATTATCTAGGAGGTTCCCTCTCTGTGCTGAAGAAGGCTCGATAGGTTTGGCAGGAGACACTTGTGACAGTGTCATCTGGGGCTCAGAAATGGAGTTAGGAGTAAGGGGCAAATTTTTTTTTAAAGGAACAAAGCTTAGGTATTTTTTAAGATGCTGATTTAGTGGGTTATTGAAAATGCTGCCCACATAGCCTTTTAACCCTCAAAGATATCAGATAACTTTTTTCTTGCAGTGAGATGAAGTGGCTGTCATTATCTCCGAAGGTCTGTATCATATTGGAATCTGTCAGTGCAGGTCAGGGAGTCTGCGGTGCTCTGGGCCCAGCTCGGGGACTGAATTACATTTCCCCGGCACAATGGCTGCAGAATGGGTGGGTGCTTTGTCATTTAAACTGCATAAAGAGGCAGAAATTGATTTTTATTGTGGATCTTCATATCTAATAAAGCTCCAAGGGGCTCTTTTCTTCTCCGATTGAATAGCCATTGAATGCTTTCAATCTAGTTCTGTGTTTCATGCCTAAACTGAATAGCGGGAAGGCAGAAAATAGATGGGGGAAAAGAGGCCAAGTCACTTTCCAGATTGAAAAGGATATGGCAGAGAAATAAATAAAAAAAAATAAAATAAAATAAGACTATTTGGAAAAGCATTTAAGTGGAAAGGGGAACTTTCTTGATGCTCTGGGGGGAAAATTGCTTTCTGAGGTGTGTATGTGTGCGTGTGAGCGTGTGTGTGTCTATATACACATGCACACACGTGCAAATCCACTCGTAGGTGTGTGTGGGCAACTGGAGTACGTTATGTGCACTGCAAAAATCTATTTATGGTCAACTGGCCCGGGGCCAAAGTGCTAATCACAAACTTACC
The DNA here is from genome assembly GCF_027475565.1 of Acinonyx jubatus. NCBI lineage: Eukaryota > Metazoa > Chordata > Mammalia > Carnivora > Felidae > Acinonyx > Acinonyx jubatus. Next base: position 123,748,261 of record NC_069384.1, read on the forward strand.
TCTCAAAGCCCACCCCTCCCCGCACTCTCTGTCTTCAAGACTCTGACCCAAAGAAATCTCAGCTAGAAGAAGCTCCTGGAGTGGAGGCTCTGGGTTGGGGTGGGGAGGAATGTGCTGTTCCTTTTGCAGAGGCCCTGGAAGATCCTGGGCCCCGGATTCTTGTCCAACACATGCAGAAGTCCAGTAACCTCTCAATTTAATAATGCAGAAGAGAATTACAATTCTTCTGGATACCTCCACCTGCTAAATCCTGACATCCCTCCCTTGAATGGGGTTTCCTAGTTATCAGGGCTTTTGAATTTTTTCATCCCAGTCAATCTTCTAAAAGCAGCATTGAATCCTAAGAGCTCTATGAATGCTTGTGCTTTCAACCACAGACCCCGGATGTCCAGCTCACCACATGTGTAACTCAACACCTCCCCTATACACAGCCCTACACTAATGATAGAACCCTCTCTGGTGTGGACATCCAGACTTTTCAGTATTTGTCTCCCCAGTCTCCAGTTTACCTTCTTCTGGCAATAGCCCTCAGTATGCACTCAGAAATCCTCCTCCCCCTCTCTCAGGCCAGTGATCTGAATGGGATCCTCCCCTGTCTCCAACTCTTAGCAAATTAGTCATTTTCCTTTGGCCGCCTTGACTGGTCCAGGGAAGGCAAGGGACCTAAACTCATCAGAATAATACTTGCAAGAACTAGGAGAAAAAGAGACTCTTTTATCCTGGATTGGAACCTGGAAGACTAGGAGGCTGGAGCTGCTGCCACCAATTGGACCCCCTCCCGAGGAAGCTTCCTTGAGAGTGGAACCATTACACAGAGCAGAGAAGACCCCGGCCAAGAGCTGGAGCAAAATCAGGAATCCTTGGATCCAGCTGTACCTGAAGCTAGATCTTTCTCTAAACTTCCTATTTAAATAAGGTGATATGTTCCCTTTGCACTCAATTCAGTTTGCTTTAGGTTTTGCCCCTTGCAAAGAAAACAGACTTTACTTATATATTCGATAACTATTATTTGTAAAAAGATTTTTAAGATTCAGTTCAGAAAGTCCTTTTCACATACACAAGCTCATTTAATATAATCACATAAACACCTTCATGAGGTATAATCTTTATATATCATAAGCCTCAAAAAAAATCTTTTTTCAGATAAAAATGCCACATTTCAGAAATGATGAAACTAAGATCTAGGGAGAGTGACCTCCCAAACTGGAGCACCAAAACTCAACATTTAAAAAATAAGATTCAGTCCCCCCTCAAACTGGTTCTTGCTCCTATGAGCTCCGTCTCAGATTGGCATGTCCATCCACCGAAGGGACTGAAGCGACACTCCTTCCTTTGCACATCCAACAGTTCACCAAATTCCTGGGTTCCACCTCCTTACAGTCCTGGAATCTGTCCTTCCCCTCTGTTTTCACCATCACACAGATGCTCTCCTGCTTCTTCAAATTCCATGCTGACCCACTAACTGCTGCCCTCTCTCTGCCTCACTTCACCCTGGTCCATGCTTCTCACCTATTGGAGGAAGGTTTCTGCAAGTGAACCCTAGTCAGGTGTTCCTGCACTTAAAATTCGTCCCTGGCATTCTAGCAGGTTTAGGATTTATTTAAAACTCACTCCCTGATACAATGTTTTCCTAACTATTTTGCTTAGTTTCACATCCTGACCCAGCACGCATACATGTGTATGTGCACATGTGCGTGTGTGTGTGCGTGCGTGCACACAAACACACACACACACAGAGTCATTGAAACAAAGTGTTCAATGTTATACCCCTTCCTATGTAAGATATTTTCTTATATTGTCCATTTTATTAGATTCTGCTCTATTCCCTACTTTTCTTTAAAATATTGGATGTGACTATCTCAGTCCAGGGTTCTTAACACAGGGTCAATGGGTATTTCCATGGGCTGTAAATATATTTCAGAGGGTTTGTAAATTTTGATGGAAAAACTTACATCTTCATTTTCACTAGCCGAAACTGAAATTTAATGTTTCCTTCTATTATTAATGTAAACAACAAACTCCAGTAGTATCAGCAGTACCTGTGACTTTCTCACCCATAGAACACAAAGATATTTAGACCATTGAGTATATCCTGAGATAGTGTTCATGCTCATCACTTCTTAAGCCTTATGCCCCAATCTTCCCAGAGAATTCTTCCTTCCCTCTTTACCTATTGCATTTCCCCTTGGCCTTGTTCTATCCCAGCCTCCATGTTCTTTGTATTTCTGGACTGTGACATATCTGTATGCACACACAGACTCACACACAAACACATGATGAAGATCATACGTATATGTAAGTTTTGAGCACATCATCATATACATGGATTCATATTTTCAAGGTCACATATACACACTCATTCACACATAGCCACACACCCACTAGTAAGTGTCAGTACATATCCATAAATACATCCAAACTTAAATATACAATTTCCTAGATGTGCTTCTTGAGAAAGAATCCTCAGCTAGTTCTCTCCTTGACATGCTCCAGGGACTTGGATCCTTCCCAAAGTCATTTCTCCTTTGAGGCCTTGTTAGGGGTCAAGAGCCTCAATAATGAATGATCCAGAGAGATATATGATAAGGTCAGAGGGAAGGGACCTTAGTCCCAAACAGCCAGATCAGCTGAACCAACTCTCATTTTTTTTTTTAATTTTTAATGTTTTTATTTATTTTTGAGACAGAGAGGGACAGAGTATGAGCAGGAGGGGGCAGAGAGAGATGGAGACACAGAATCTGAAGCAGGCTTCAGGCTCTGAGCTATCAGCACAGAGCCTGATGAGGAGCTTGAACCCACAAACTGTGAGATCATGACCTGAGCTGAAATAGGGTGCTTAACCGACTGAGCTACCCAGGTGTCCCCCAACTCTCATTTTTAATGCTCAGTTCTAATTTACTATAACTCTTATGTTATAGACATCTTTGTAAATAATCTTAATTTTTTGGAACAAGGTGGGTTGTAAGCATGTACAGTTTACTAAGTCATTAACCCTTTTGGAACATGGACTATTTTTTAGAATCTAATGAAAGTTATTAACTGTCTCCTCAAGAAAAAAAAAAGAAAAAAGAAAATCCTCTCAGTCATGTAAGATTTTGCATGCAATTTCAGGGTGTTCTGAACCTCCTAAAGCTATACCTCAATTCTAGGAAATTATTTTCCACATCATGTCAAGATTTGTGGATTTGACATTCATGAATAGGAAAGCTGGCATTCCCAAAGATCCATGGCATCTAGTCAAATCTGAGATACTCTCTGTATCAGTGCATGCTGTTCTGTGTATCTGTGGCCTTGCCAGTTATATATGCCTAGACTTGTAAAGATCACAAAAACAAATGCCCACAGGGTCCAGGCAAGTGCCATAAATGAATGAGGCATGCTGACAAAGGGTGTAGCCCTTGTGGTCTCTCGTTTCTCCTAAGAGAGACACAGGAACAAAAAAGAGTCAATTTCCTCTTTGTAAGATGAAGAACAGCACAAGCAGAATAAGCAATGAATGGCAGGGATGGTCACCCTCTGTGAAGAGTGGTACCTAAGTATGGTGTGGCAGGTGGTAAGCGGTGTGTGCACCCACCTAACCTAATGGGAATGGCTGTCCCTGCTGTCCCGAGGATTGTCACAGGTGGAATGGATTCCAGGGTCACGGCACCTCTCAAATTTTCCACAAGCCAGGAATGTGGCTGTGATGTGAAGTGTACTCTTTCCTGCCCAGCAATGTATGAGCTAAGTCTTTGCTGAGCAAAGAAAACATACATGTAAGCTGGATCCCACCTATGGATGGCTGGGGGCAGTGATTTCTCTGGACCCTTTTCACCTCCGAATCAGTCCCAAGGGAAGAGAAGGTCCAGGCACATCCCTGAAAAGGAGAGGCTATGTACAACAGTCTGAAGCAAGGCTAACACAAACATGCACAAGTTTGCACAGAAAGTGTGTTCAGAAAGTGATTCATTCTTACAGACTGGTGCTACTCATGTGTCCCCTCCCAAAGGTTCAGGGAAGTAGGGACACCTTGTACCCTGACTGTGCCATCTTAGCACACCAGCAGCCCCACTTCTAGAAATGAGAAAAAAGGCAGCCACCTATGGCATCCTCCAGAGCACAGACTAGTTAGAGACCCAGGCTCAGCACAGTCTGATGGGGGTGTTCCCTTCAGATTCACAGATTCCCCAGGTATGTGATGCACTGTTTGGCTGAGTCCTACGTGCAGATCTGATGGGTCAGGACAGCTCTTTCTCCTTGAGTTGCATAGCTGATGCAGCTATCCCTTAGGGAGAATCTGGGCTAGCACAGCTGTGTCTGAGCTCGACACACACTACATGCATCTCAACAAACTCACAGTTACCCTCAACACCAGCACTCTTTGGGGTCATCATTTTTATTGGATTAGCCTGTTAGGTAAACATGGAAACTATTATCTTAAACCACTCTCTTCTCTCTTCCCATCCTTCTTTGTGTTTTCCAGCAGTCACATTATCGTTGGGACTCTTAATTTCCCTGAACCCTTTATTCAAAAGTGCAGGGAATTTAAAATATACCTCATCTGTGTGTGTGTTTTTAAAACCATAAAATATATGTAATAGAAGTTGAAGATAATTGCAAACTATTCTTGATTTTACTAGTGTTTTATTAACAAATCTGCCTTAATCCAGGATTAAAACTGAGTGAGATTAGAGGATTTCTCTCATCTGCAACTTGGAGCAAGAGACTTGGTAATAGATGTGCCTCCTTGCTTGCCATAAAGCTGTCCTATTATAGTCACAGCAGTGCTCAGTGCAAACCGGGGCCCTCCTGCCCTTATGATGTGCAGTGACAGGCAAGAGGAACACCCAGCCTGGTTAAAGACCTGTGCCCCTCAAAAAGGTGTCAGGATGAAGTCCACATTGTCTTAACACCTATGTTGTAAGTTGCTTTTTCCTACCATATGGACCCTTCCTCTGAATTTAGCATTTAATTTCAGCATTTACATCACAGGGCATGTTATTCCAGGAAAACAGTCAATGAGTATAAAGTATAAAGCACCCTCTGCAGGGTAAGACTTGTTTGCTCCATTGATTAGAGCACCATTAACAAGGCGAAGGTCACAGGACCTCCTTTCTCATGGGAGCCATTCAGTTTCCTTCTACACGAAGGTGTCAGGCTTACCCATAGTCAGGACCAGCTGCTGCTATGAAAATGTCATCATCCAAAGGAGGTAAGGACTCAGAGGGCTTCGCTTGTAGGCAATGGGTACTGGTTATATATCCATAGACATGGGATGTCACTTTATCTATTGAAAGTCACCATTGCAGGAAGTAGGTCATGCCAGTCAGAGGTAATTGAAGATAAAGCAGGTCTCAGTCATCTCACAACCCAATGACTATGCGCATAGTTTCTTTCCTCTCATCTCAATCTGAATCTTTTTGGGAAGATGCATCCTTCCTTTTGTTCATTTAAACCACCCATGTAACCTCCTCTGTCACTTTTGATGTTGTGTTTTCTGTTTTAATGTCAATGACTACCAGTAGGTGAATGGTGTGTATGCACATGTGTGCACAGGTTTATTTAACAGGCAGGTCTGTGTGTAACTGTACTCATTCTTTCTCCCCTACCCCCAGGGGGAACCTAGGAATATTTCCACCATCCAGTAGTTTACCCAAATAGGCACACTGGCTGTCACTTTCTCTACTACTTTCTGTTCTCAGTCCTTTATATACAGTTGATCTCAAAATCTTGTCAAATGTCCCATTAAAAAGTCTCCCAACTCTCTCTTCTTTTCCCTTTCCACTATTCCATTTCAGACCACAGCCACGTCTCTCCCAAATATTCCCAACAGTTTCCTATTGGTCTCCTTGTGTATTTTGTTATTTAAAAAATGTATTTAATGTTTATTCATTTTTGAGAGAGAGAGAGAGAGGCAGAGAGAGAGAGAGGGAGACACAGAATCTGAAGCAGGCTCCAGGCTCTGAACTGTCAGCACAGAGCCCAATGAGGGGCTCAAACTCACGAACTGTGAGATCATGATCTGAGCTGAAGTTACACACTCAACCAACGGAGCCACCCAGGTGCCCCTGGTCTCCCTACTTTGAAATGTCCCCACCTCAGGGCACTTGGGTGGCTTAGTCGGTTAAGTGTCAGGCTTCAGCTCAGGTCATGATTTCATGGTTCCAGGAGTTCGGGCCCTGTGTTGGGCTCTGTGCTTCAGATTCTGTGACTCCCTCTCTCCCTGCCCCTCCCCTGCTTGCACTCTTTCTTTTTCTCTCAAAATTAAATAAACATAAAAAATATATATATGAAATGCCCCCTCCTCTGTCTACTCTCACTATTGCATCCTCACTGATCTACCGAAACGTAAAACACTGCTGCTTTCTTACACAAAAGCCTTCAGCAGCTGCCACTGCCCTCAGAAGAGAATCTGAATTCCTCAGCATGGAACATAAGAACCATTGAGAGCTGGCCGTTGCCACCACACTGGCCTCTGCTCCTGCTTCCCCATGACCAAGCATTCTGTGCTCAGTCATATCAGACAATTTGCCATTCCCAGAACATCCCAAGATCTCTCAAGTCTCCAGAAGGTTACATGTATTGTCCTCATCTAAAGGGACCCTTCCTGTCTTATCCACAGAGTGGACTTCTAATCCTCCTCTGAGACCTCTCTCCATGACCTAAGAAGAGACAGCCAGGCCTGCCTCTCTGAGGCATGGGTTATAGCGTTTACAAGCCTGCCACCCGGACTCAACCAGAAGACTAGGACTCACTCATGTCTGCATTTCCAATTACCACTAGCACGTGGTAAGGACTCATTCACTCACTCTCTAATTATTTATTATCTCTACCATGTGCTAGGAACCATTGGAGAAGCCAATAATACAGTATCAATGAAAGAGAGGTCTGGTCCCCATTGTGGTACTAAATCATGGGTAAGTGATTTTTAAATGAATAAGGATATGTGTGTTTTGTCTGTGTAGTGAGTGAGAGTTAAACTTTAGATAGAAGAGAAATAGCAATCACCAAGAAAGAAAACAAAGGGGGTCACCTGGGTGGCTTAGTTGGTTAAGCATCAGACTCTTGATTTGGCTTAGGTCATGATCTCACAGTTCATGGGATCAAGCCCCATGTCTGGTTCTGAGCTGACAGAACAGAGCCTGTTTAGGATTCTTTCTCTCTCCCTCTCTGCCCTTCTCCTTCTCACACATGTGTGCTCTCTCTGTCTCTCTCAAAATTAATAAATAAACATTTTTAAAAAAGAAGAAAGAAAGAAAATAAAGTTTCCATTTCCAATGCCCTGATTTTCAGGTTATAATTTAGCAGGTGAAATATCCTTTAATGAAAAGGAATTTATTCATTTTTAATGAGGACCTCTGGTTTATAGAATAAAAATAGTAATAATAATGAGGAGGATAGTAACTGACAGTTTTGGAATATTTATTAGGTTCTAGGCCCCATTCTTTACATGTATCAGTTCATTCTTTCCTTACATCCATCTCAGGAGGTAGGTATTATTATTATCCTCATTTTTTTCTACTTTTCTAAAAAATGTAATTCCAGTGTGGCTTACATATTGTTATGTTAGTTTCAGGTGTACAATACAGTGATCCAGTAGCCCCATGTATTACTCAGTGCTCATCAAGATTAGTGTATTTTTAATTCCCATCACCTGTTTCACCCATCATCCCACCCACCTCGCCTCTGGTAATGATAAGTTTGTTGTCTGTAGTTCAGAGTCTGTGTTTGGTTTGTCTCTCTTTTTTCTTTGTTTTGTTTCTTAAATTCCACATATGAGTGAAATCATATGGTATTTGTCCTTCTCTGAATTATTTCACTTAGCATAATACACTCTAACTCCACCCATGTTGTTGTAAATGGCAAGATTTCATTCTTTTTGATGGCAGAGTAGTATTCCATTGTGTATATACAACAAATGTCAGTGGACATTTGGGCTCTCTCTACAGTTTGGCTATTGTTGATAATGCTGCTATAAACAATGCTATAAATACAAATCTGTATTTTTGTATCCTTTGGATAAATGCCTAGCAGTGCAATTACTGGATACAGTATTTCCATTTTTAACTTTTTGAGGAACCTCCATACTGTTCTCTTGAGTTTTTGATTGTCGCCATTATGACAGTTGTGAGGTAATAGCTCATTGTGTGTGTGTTTTAAAATTTAATTCCGTACAGTTAACATATAGTGTTATATTAGTTTCAGGGTACAATACAGTGATTCATCAATTCCCTATGTCACCCAGTGCTCATCACCACAAGTGCACTCCTTAATACTCATCACCTATTTTACCCATCCTCCTTCCCACTTCCCTTCTGGTAACCAGGAGTTTGTTCTCTATAGTTAACAATCTGTTCCTCTTTCTCTTTTTCTTTGCTCTTTTGTTTCTTAAATTCCACATATGAGGGGGAATATATGGTATTTGTCTTTCTCCGACTAACTTATTTTGCTTAGCATTATACTCCTGGCTCCATCCATGTAGTTGCAAATGGCAAGATTTCCTTCTTTATTATGCCTGAATAATACTCCATTGTATGTATGTATGTATGTATGTATGTGTGTGTGTGTGTGTGTATATGTGTGTGTGTGTATGTGTGTGTGTGTATGTATGTATGTATATATATATATATATATATATATATATATATATATATACACACACATACCACCTCTTCTTTGTCCATTCGTCTATCAATGGACCCTTGGGCAGCTTCTGTAATTTGGCTATTGTAAATAATGCTGCTATAAACATAGGGGTGATTGTATCCCTTTGATTTAGTGTTTTTTGTATTTTGGAAGCAAATACCCAGTGAGGCCATTACTGGATGGTAGAGCAGTTCTATTTTTAATTTTTTGAGGAATCTCCATACTGTTTTCCACAGTGGCTACACCAGTTTGATTTCCCACTAACAGTACAAGAGGATTCCTCTTTCTCCACATCCTCACCAACACTTGTTTCTTATGTTTTTTATTTTAGCCATTCTGACAGGTGTGAGGTGATATCTCATTGTATTTCTAATTTGCATTTCCCTAATGATAAGTAATGAGCATCTTTTCATGTGTCTATTGGACATCTGGATATCTTCTTTGGAGAAATGTCCATTCATGTCTTCTGCCCATTTTTAAATTGGATTCTTTGTTTTGGGGGTGTTGAGTTGTATAAGTTTTCATATGTTTTGGATACTAACCCTTTATTGGATATATCATTTGCAAATATCTTCTCTCATCCTATAGATTGCCATTTAGTTTTGTTGTTTTTTCCTTTGTCGTGCAGAAGATTTTTTTGTTGATGTAATCCCAATAGTTTATTTTTGCCTTTATTTCCAATGCCTCAGGAGACCTATCTAGAAAAACACTGCCATGGCTAATGTTACAGACATTACTGCCTGTGCTCTCTTTTGGTATTTTCATGGTTTTAGGTCTCACATTTAGGGTTTAATCCATTTTGTTTTTTGTGTTTAGTGGACAAAAGTGGTCCTATTTCATTCTTTTGCATATAGCTATCCAGTTTTCTCAAAGCCATTTGTTGAAGAGACTGTATTTTTCTTCTTATTCTTGCTTCCTTTGTTGAAGATTAATTGACCATATAATCATGGGTTTATTTCTGGCATCTCTCTGCTGTTCCGTTGCTCTATGCATCTGTTTTTGTGCCAGTACCATACTATTTTGATTACTACAAATTTGTAATATAACTTGAAGTCTGGGATTGTGATATCTCCAGTTTTGTTATTCTTTTTCAAGATTGCTTTAGCTATTTGGGGTCTTTTGTGGTTCCATAAAATTTGGGGGATTATTCTAATTCTATGGAAAATGTGGTTGGTATTTTGATAGAGATTGCATTAGATGTGCAGATTACTTTGGGTAGTATAGATATTTTAACAATATTTATTCTTCCTTTCCATGAGCATGGAATGTCTTTCCATTTCATTGTGTCATCTTCAATTTCTTTCATAAATATTTTATACTTTTCAGGGTACAGGTCTTTCACCTTAACCTCTTAGTTAAGTTTATTCCTAGGTATTTTATTATTTTTGGTGCAATTTTAAATGGGATTATTTTACTTTAAAAAAAATTATTTATTTATTTTGAGAGAGGGAGAGTAGGGAGAGAGGGACAGAGAGAATCCCAAGCAGGCTCTACGCTGCCAAGACAAAACCCATTGAGAGGCTCGATCTCACAAACCATGAGATCATGACCTGAGCCAATAGCAGAAGTCAGACACTTAACCAACTGAGACACCAAGGTGCCCCTGAATGGGATTATTTTCTTAATTTCTCTTTCTGCTGCTTCATTTTTAGTGTATAGAATGCAATAAATTTCTGTACATTAATTTTGTATCCTGAAACCTTACTGAATTCATTTATTCTAGTAATTTGGGGGTAGAGTCTTTAGGGTTATCTATTAATAGTATCATGTCATGTGCAAATAGTGAAAGCTTTACTTCTTCCTTACCAATTTGGATGCCTTTAATGTCTTTTTGTTTTCTTACTGCTGTGGCTAGGACTTCCAATACTATGTTAAAAAGAAGTGGTAACAGTGGATATATTTGTCTTGTTCCTGACCTTAGGGGAAAAACTCTCCATTTTCTCCCACTGAGTATGATTTTAGCTTCTGAGTTTTTCATATAATGCTTTTGTTATGTTGAGGTACATTCCATCTAAGCCTACTTTGTTGAGAGTTTTTATCATGAATGGATGTTGTACTTTGTCAAATGTTTTTTCTGCATCTATTGAGATGATCATACGTTTTGTTATTCTTTCTCTTGTTGATGTGATGTGTCACATTGATTGATTTGTGAATATGGAACAAGGCTTGCATCCTTGGAATAAATCCCATTTGATCATGGTGAATGATTTTTTAATGTGTTGTTGGATTCAGTTTGCTAATGTTTTGCTGAGGATTTTTGCATCTATATTCATCAGAAATACTAGCCTGTAGTTCTCTCTCTCTCTCTCTCTCTCTCTCTCTTTTTGTGGTGTCTTTACCTGCTTTTGGTATCCGGGTAATGATGGCCTTATAGAATGAATTTGGAAGTTTTCATTTCTCTTCTGTTTTTTGGAATACTGTGAGAAGAATAGGTATTGACTCTTCTTTAAATGTTTGGTAGAATTCACCGTGAAGCCTTCTGCTCCTGGACTTTTGTTTGTTGGGAGCTTTGGATTGATTTTTCTGGGGTGCTCTCTGTGCCTCCTGGATCTGAATATGAGATTCCTTCCTCAAATTAAGCAAGTTTTCAGCTATTAATTCTTCAAATAAATTTTCTGTCCCTTTATCTCTTCTTCTGGGATCCGTTAATGCAAAAGTTATTATGCTTGATGGAGTCACTGAGTTCCCTAAAATTATTATTATTTTGCATAATTTTTTTTTCTCTCACCTACTCAGCTTGATTACTTTCCATTACTCTGTCTTCCAGGTCACTAATTCATGCCTCTGCTTCCTCTAGTCAGCTATTTATTCCATATGGTGTATTTAATTTCATTTATTATGTACTACATCTCTGACTGGTTCTTTTTTATCCCTTTGTTAAGGGTCTCCCTGATGTCCTCTACTCTTTTCTCAATTCCAGTGAGTATATGATCATTACTTTAAATTCTCTATCAGGCATATTACTTCTATCTGTTTCACTTAGGTCTCTTGCTGTGATTTTGTCCTGTTTCTTTATTTGGACTATATTCCTGTCTCCTCATTTTGTCTAACTCTCTCTCCCTCTCTCTGTCTGCCCCTCCCCTACTCTCTGTGTTTCTTTGTGTTAGGAAAGTCATCTATGACTCTGCTCTTGAAAGTAATGGCCTTGTGAAGAAGAGGTCCTGTAGTGCCCTGTAGTGCAGTGTCCCCTGTTCACCAGAACTTGGTACTTCAAGGGTGTTGCCCATGTGTGTTGTATGTACCCAGTTGTTTTTTCCTTCAGGCCAGTCATCTGCAATGGCTCTCTTTACCTGTTGTGGGGCAGTGTTTGGTCCTTGTTGTGTTAGTGGATCAGTCTAGGCCACCTTGGGCTTCAGTTTAGTAAGACCAGGCATTTGTGAAAGATGCAGTAGCACCAAACTGCTGGGTGCTTTCCCTCTGTTGTCCCCTGAGAAGCTTTTGTTCTTGTGAAGACCAGCTGTCTGCTCCCAGGCCACCGTCTGACTGGTATATGTGATTTTTATCCCCTCAGCCCAGCATAGAAGTTACTTTGGAGTATTGCTGACCCCTGTCAGGCCTGCTTGCACATTGCCAGCATTGTGGCCCCAGTTTGAATGAGCTCTGGCCAAGAGCATACTAAAGGGGACATGGTGCCACCACAGGGACCAGGCCAGCCAGGTTGGGTGGGGCACACAGTTTTAATAAGACATGTGTCAGCCTTCCATGGGGCCTGCCACCACCACCAATGGGACTGAGGCCCCACAAAGCCTACAGGTTTGGAGATGCATTGTTGGCAAGGTTTGCGCCAGTCTTCTAGGAGAGGGGACCCTCAGTTCAGGACTGAGGCAAGTGTGACTGGAGGGGGTGGATTCCTGAAGCCCAGGGGGCAGGGCTTGGTGTTAGCAACTTAGTAGCGAATGTTGGCACAGAGCTGGTTCCTACAGGTGGCTATGTGTCTAGAATGGGGGATGGGGCTGGGAAATGGTATTCCTCGAGAAGTCTCCCAAACATCTCTGCCCTATCAGCACATGGTCTGAGATTAGTAAATAACTCTCTCTCCTGTATGCCCCAGGCATTTTTCAAACTGCTCCCTCTGTGCTATAACTTCACCAGGCTGTTGTGCTGTCTCTTTAAGTGTGGGGACTCAGTTTCTTCTCCAGGCTCTCCCAGAGCTCTCCCACTAATTTTAAAGTTCTAGGCTTTAAGTCCCACTGGTTGTAAGAACTCAGAAAATTCAGCCCCTCTAGTTTTCAAAGCCAGATGTTATGGGAATTCATCTTCCTTACATGGGCTCCCCAGTGTGAGGGTCTATTTCTCTATCATCTCTGAACCCACAGCTTCCTCTCTGCTATAGACAGTCTGCAGTCCTTTTAGCTCCCCACCATGTCTCTGTCCTTCCTACCATTTTCAATGTGGTCTCTTCTCTACCGTTAGTTGTGGAGTTTGTTCTGCCAGGTGTCAGGTCATTTTCTGAATTATTTACACTGATGTGAGTGTTATCTAGTTGTATCTGTGGATGAGGTGAGCTTAGGGTCCTCCTACTCTGCCATCTCCCCAGCTTCTTCAATTATCCCCATTTCAGAGAAAAGGAAACCAAGGCACTGAAATGTTTAGTAACTTAATTGCAGCCTCACAGGTAATAAGCACGGGAGCTGGGTATGTGCTCCAGCAGGCTAACTCTGCGACCCACGTGGTGCTCCATCACTTTACTACTGTGGATGGCGTAGCGACTTGCACATGCAGTATTGAGAGGGTGTGATCTGTGATACATTTAAGCCTGCATAATAAGGAGCTACCTGAATTTTAAAATAAATTAGACAAACATTTTTTTAAGTGTCTGTAAAACCACAGGGATAGAAAACAAATCAGTAGTTTCCATATTGGAGGAGAGGGAAGGTATGACCACAAAGGGCCACACAGGGGCATTTTGACTGTGTAGTACTGGGGTGATGGGTGCATTTGTCAGAACTTATAACACTGTGTATCACGAAACATGACTTCACTGTGTGCTAATTAAAACACAATAAACGACCTGTTGGGGGATCCTAGGGTAGAATGCCGACTGAGACAAAGGAATCTAACTGTGTGATCAGTGTTTGGCACTAGTTCACTAAAGGAGGTGGAGTAAAAAGGAGCTGACATAAGTGGCTTCAGAAATGGTGTCTGGACTGGATACTAAGGCTAGAGACAAAAACATAAAGTGCATAAACCTTGTACTCCAGTTGATAATTTATTTCTCGTAGGTATATAGGTTAGCAGTCATGAAAATACATGTATTCTAGTAATGAACAAATAAAGAAAGGCATTGCCGACAATAGGAGCCAGTTTCCTCACTGTCATGGAAAGGAGTCATGGATAAGCAAGAAGGGAGGGCTAGAATAGATCCTGTGGTACTGGGTTAGAGGCAGAGATACTAGTGTGAACTCCTGTTTATTTTGAGAGAGATTAGTATACATACATATATTTCTTACTGTCCAGCTACTAGGTCTGGGAGGGAAAAAAAATGAGTAAACGAAGGAGTCATGTCAAAAGGACCAAAGAGCCAACAAGAAAGAGCTCCCAATGGCCACACCTGGAACAACAAGCTTTACTTGTTACCCTGAGCAACAAAATTAATTACAGTAATATTGGATTACAACCCAAAGAATGAAATAATCTATGACTCCGTATTTACATAGACAAATGATTGAATAAATAAATGGAGGATAGGGACGAACTTCCCTTACAAAAGAATTTCAAGTAATATGTGTAGGTAGTCCCCTCTCCTAGAGTTGGGGCTGGACTCAATGACACAGGTCCAAAGGATAGGGTACAGAAAGGGAAAAATAATAAGTTTACAGAAGGGAAATCTAAAAGGCAACAGACACTACCTTAACCAAGTGAACAATGTTAAATGATGTTATATTATGTGCCTCTAATATGATACAATGAGAATGGCACTTCATCTCTGGCAGTCTACCCCTAAAGCCCTGATCATACAAAATATCAGGCAGACCCCAACTGAGGAACATTCTACAAAATATCTAGCCAGTATTCTTCAAAACGGTCAAGGTCATGGCAAACAAGGAAATACTGAGAAACTGTCACAAATCAGAGGAACCTAAAGGGATACAGTAACTAAATATCAAGTAATATTCTGGATTGGATATGAAGGAGACAAAAGGACATTAGTAGAAAAACTGATGAAATCTGAATAAAGTCTGTATTTAGCCAATAGCATTGTACCAATGTTAATTTCTTATTTTTGACAAAGGTACTGTGGCTATAGATGATGTTGATATTAGGGGAAGCTGGGTAAACGTTTTACAGGGACTTTACACTTTCTTTGCAACTCTTCCATAAATCTAAAATTATTCCAGAGGCTCCAGGGGTGGCTCAGTCGGTTAAGCATCCGACTTTGGCTCAGGCCATGATCTCGCAGTTCGTGAGTTCAAGCCCCACATCGGGCTCTGTGCTGACAGCTCAGAGCCTGGAGCCTGCTTTGGATTCTGTGTCTCCCTCTCTCTCTCTGCCCCTTCCCCGCTCATGCTCTCTCTCTCAAAAATAAATAAATGTTAAAAAAATTAATTTAAAATTATTCCAAGACAACAAGTAAAAAATTTTAAAAAGGTACCTGAAATTATTATTGCTTCAGGTACATACATATATTGTTTTGGTTTTTAAAACATGTAGAAATGTTACTTGATTCAAAAAAATGTTACTTGATTCAAAAAAATCAAGTTAAAGAATAAATAAGCACTACATTCATTATGGTATGCTTCTGCAAGTGGTAGGATTGCAAATTTGCTGCCTTTCTTATTTATTCTGCATTATTTTAATGCATTGTTTTTGTTTCCATACTAATTCAGATTGAAATCTGGGAAAATGGGAAATTGTTTGAGTTTCATACAGATGTTAAGTTTCCCTATTTCTCTTGTCTGGTTTAAGAGTTAAACTCCAATTGGGGTAGATTCAGAATTAATTGAAATTAATCCTCTTTAATTGAAATTCATTTGCAATGCCTCAGCTAGGGCCCCTCCCCTGGGTTTAACTGAGCCCAAAGGTTTACAGGTGGGCAGAAGAAAGAATAGAAACAGCCAGTGCCCCAACTAAATTTGCCACACAGAAACTTTTAGCTAAGGGGCCTGTTTTCATTGTGAAAGGTTGGTCAGAGAACTAATTTGGATATCTACCTCCTTCCAGATTTGTTTCATCCCCATTTCGACGGAAACATACAAATCATTGATGGCAGATAGAGGTGTGAGCTGCTCTGCCATAATAGGTAATTCTAGGTATATAATCAGGTGTTTTGTGGCTGTCACTTAAGCAGCCCCTGACAAACGTCATTGCCAATGAAGCCTGACACAAATATATGAGGCGCCTTCTGCCCATCTCTTGTGCCAACCCATTGGGTGAAACACATCATCTGTGACAGGGCACCATTAAGCAAATTAATGTTCAGGAGTTGTAAAAATTATAATGTTTTTTTAAAAAGCAAGGAATTTATTTTCCAGGCATGATTAGGGAGAAAAATTGTGGCAATCAAATGTGGGGATGGCTCTAAGCCACTGGAAAGGTTCCACAGAATTCGACTCACTCCTTGGAGCCATGTCTTCTATGTTCTGGAATAGCAGGAGGGATCTGGCGTATGAGTGCCATTTTTCCCTTGGAAATTCTGAGATGTGCAGTAGAAGGAAGACACACATCCCTTTGGTGAGCCCCCGACCCAAGGCAGGCCTTACCTGTGTGGATAGCCCAGTGAAGGCTAAGAGTGGCTCTGAGGGGCAGAAAGGTGCAAACTATCCATACTTGTCTCTGGGCTCCCAGGGCCAGAGAAGAGGACATGAGACTGACACAGTTGTTTCTGGAGTGGTTTCCCTGCCTTTACCTTTGCAGACTATGGTCTCTTCTCAGAACAGCCAAATGATCTTTATAAAAATGTAAATAAAATCCGTTACTCATTTGTTTAAAGATCCTCCAATAGCTTTTCATCACACTTGAGTTAAAATTTAAAACCCTAATCATGCCCTTCTAGGGCTCTTGTGGTCTGGCTCCCTCTACCCCTTGTGCACAGCCCCCCTCCCTTGCCTCACTCCACCCCAGCCCAGCTGGTTTTCCCAGCTGTCCGTCAGGCATATGACGTTCATTCCCACTTCCGGGTCTTTGCACTTGCTGTTCCCTCCTTCTCTTCACTAAAATGTTCTTTCTCTAGATTTTGTGGCTCATTTCTTCACTGAAACTATCAGCTCAGATGTCACATTCTCAAAGAAGTCTTTCCTGACCACCGTCTCTGACAAAGCTTCCTCTCCATATCACCTCCATCACTCTCTACTCTTCTGCTACTTCAATTTTTCATAGCTCTTAATTCTGCTTAAAATTATTCACAGATTCATTAACTGCCTGCTGTGCTAGAATAAAGGCTTTCCACAGTATCAGAGTGCCTGTAGAGTCTCATGGCTGTCATCAAGGGTGTTCACAGATCCTCCAATTCATGTCCTTCCAGATGCATTTGGTCATGTGATTTGCTTTAGCCAATGACATATAAGTAGAAGTGACATGTATCATTTCCAAAGAGAGCCATGAAGAGCCAGTGCATGATTAATCACATTTGTATCCCCCTGCTGTAGAGGCCAGGGAAGCACACATCAAGATGGAACCTGAGCAAAAGCCCTGACTACTCGTATTAAACATATATCAGAAAAAAAATGAATTTTTACTATTTTTAAAAAATGCTTATTTATTCATTTTGAGAGAGAGGGTATGTGTTCAGGAGGGGCAGAGAAAGAAAGAGAAAAAATCCCAAGCAGGCTCCATGCTGTCAGCACAGAGCCCAACGCAGGGCTCAATCTCATGAACCATGAGATCATGACCTGAGCCAAAATCAAGAGTTGGATGCTTAACCAACTGAGCCACACAGGTACCCCGAATTTTTGCTATTTTAAATCCCTGAGCTTTGGGGAGTGGCTTATTTTTTATTTCAGCATAATCTAATCTATCGTGACTAGCTCAATGCCTGAATGAATAAATTAATTAATGAACAGTAAATAGTCAAATGACCTGCTGAGCCTGGCAGCACACCTCTCTGTAATCAGTAACCACAGGCCAACTCATGCTCGTCCACACACAATAGGATAATAAGCACCGGCTCAAAGAGGGAGGACGCAGGGCAGAGTGCAGGTCTTAGCGACCATATTACAGGTCCAGCCTGACTCCACAGCCCAGGGTCACACACAGCATACTCCCTCTCCCTCTCCATTATTTTCTTAGAAAATAAATTCTTCTAACAGAGCCATGGTAGAGGGGTGTCTCTGGTTCAGGAGCCTAGTTGAGGCAATGTAAAGAAGGAGCCCAGCACCTCCCTATTTCCTGTTAGCTCCCTTTGGTGATTCTAAAAGCACAGCCTTTGACGTCCACTGGGCTTGGGCTCAGATCCCTGTTACTCCTGAGCTCTCTGGCCTCCAGTACTTTACTTAACCTCTGTGAAATGAGAACAATAAAATTGCCTGTCTCATAGGGTGGTGAGACTTAAATAACAAAATGTATTTGTAACACTTGACTAAGTGGCACAGAGTATGTGCTCAGTAAGGGCTAGCTACTAATAGGAGTCACTTTCTGAAACTCTAGATAGAAGTCTCTCAGGCAGGAACTATAGAACAAGTCCCAGAAAGAAGATGCTGCCACCATCTCAGAATGGATCAAACGTGGTAGAAACAAGTGAAAAAATATTCTCCTAAAACAACCAAAATGGCCCAGAGTCTTCAAATAATTTGAATTCCAATGAAAGCCTGGAAGAACACAGAAGCCAGCCACAGCCACTCCACGTGAGTCAGCACGCCGTTAAGGAACATGAACATTGGTCATGTCTGTTGCTTTTAGTGTTATCATATTTTTGCACAGACCTTTTAATCTCAGAAATTAAATGACTACTCTAGAAGGTTACAGGACTTCTTACCCTCCCTCCCCCTGGTTGTATTTCCTTTTGAGACATTTTAAAAGTTTTCAGTAAAAAAAAAAAAATGCTGTAAAAGGCTAGGTTGAATTATATGATACATTGAAATTAAAATGAAATTTTAAATTATCATGCAGTTCGGGATGATGTAGAATGAGTGATAATAAATAAAGGTTAAAAGGATGATGGCAGATTCTTTTTCATGGTTTTTATTTTTTTCCCTTTCTGTTGTTTATAAAAACCTTCTCAGAAGATTAAAAATAATATTTCTTTTCCTATTGATTTTTTCTTTTCCCATTTGGCAAACATTAATTTATTTCATGTGTTTCTAATGGAGCTGATATTAATATAGCTTTATTTATTTATTTCATCCCCTGGACATTGGTAATACTGATGATAGCGTAGGCATGCCTGAGGACAGCAGCCAGACAGCTCTGGAGGTAATAGGGCATCCCTGGGGACAATAGTGCAGGAGCCTGTTCCCACCAGCCTCTTCCCAGAATCTGCATAGAAACGCCTATGGCTTCTACCAACTGAGACTCAAGGGACCTCTTGCCCCCGACTGCCCTGTGAAGGCTGTTCTGGAATTTATCTCAGGCCCAGCCCACATGGTTCCCTCTGTTTGGAATTCCTCTTCCTTGTCTCTTGCTTCCTTCAGGCTCCAACTCAGCTTCTGTCTTTGGGATGAAGATGGCCCTAATCTCTTCTTTACGTGGGACACAAATCTCCAGCAGAATAAGTTTATGATGTACTCAGCACACCTTTGGTAGGCCAGACCCTGGGCCACATGCTGCAGATCCACCAGTGAGTAAGACATAGCTCCTACCCTTGAGAATATCCAGTCCATTTGGGGACACACAATAATGGTGCTATGGTACAGCACTCCTCTGTGGGAGCATGGAGGATGGGTAGGCCTTACCAAGGTACTTAACCCTGGCTGCAGTCAGGGAAGACTTCCAAGAGGAAGTGACATCAGGATTCAGTCTTGAAAGAAACAAAGGAATTAAAAGAAGTTGAAGAATGGAGCACCAAGAACTTGCTTAAAGTAACACATCAAGTTGGCAGAGCCAGGACTGAAACTGAGATTCCCAGATTGCTTGCTGGGCCCCATTTCCTCCCAGTTCACATCTAGCTTTCTCATATTGTGGACATTGCTTGTTAGTTAAACCATGCTTTGGGGTTTATTAGTCATGCTTTTTCATAATTTACATCCAATTTACCAGAGTCTTCTGGAATCAATGCTAAATCTCACAGGAACTACCATAGAAGTGAAGATTTCCAACCTGTGGCAGAGAAAATTTTGAAGGCACAAATGCCTCATATTCAACATGGCTGTTACCTACCTGTACACTCCCCTCAGCTCACCCTCACTAAGGCACCGAGGGTCTTTAGAGAGCCTGAAACTGTTTATACAAAAGTGAGGAGAATCCCACTCCTTACTCCAGATCATCAACCTTTCTCCAAAGGCATGGAATTGGGCTGCGGTCTGGGTATCCAGAAGAGAACTGCTCTTCCTCAAATCCTCCTCTCCTGCCGTCCTTTTCTGTAATTACAGAACCTTCTGTCAAAGTCTGCATGCAAATTGTCTCCTCAGAGGGCCTCTTCACCAGTTCACCAAGATCTTGGCAAAGATATTTGTATTCATTGAGGATATGATGATTGTTGTAATAATTGAACTAATACAAGGAATGGCTCAAACATGTTAGAAGTTTGTGTATGTATGTGTGTGTGCACAAGAAAAGCCCAAAATGACTATTCCAGGTGGGTAAGTAGCTTTCCTCCATGCAATGATTTAAGGACAGAGGCTCATTCCATCTTGTGACTCTGCTGTCCTAACCACATGCCTTCCAAGGCCACCAATGCTCGTCTATGTTAGGTTTGTAGAAGAAGAAAGAACAGAGGCTCAAACAGTCCATCCTGGATATGTTGCACATCACTTCCATTCTAATTTTAACACTTGAACTCAGTCATATGGCCACATATAACTGTATAGAGTCTGGTTATATGTCTGAGAAAAAGAGAAAAGAGCTATATTAACAACTGGTCTCTACCAAAACATGACTTCCAGTCTTAGACCCCATGGGGACTCAGCAAAAAACAGCTCTTATTCTCTGGATACAACTGTAGGCTTTTGGAAGTTGCTAGGAGATGGTGTGCTCCATTTTCCACCTAGAAAAAGCAGTGGGTTCACACAACCAAGAAATCATGGAATGGACTCTGTCTGATTCCAAAGCCATTGACTACCAGCAACATTCAAGATGGTAGATGCTCGATCAGCTTGGGCCCTGAAGTAAGACGACATGTGGTAGAGTCCCTAGCCAACATTGGGCCCACAGAATGAACATGAAAAAGATATTTAATATTAGGAACCACTAATCTTCTGCTGTTTTTGTTACTGCTGCATAAACTAGCCTATTTTAATACACCCTTCCCTGGGAAATAGGACACCTCAAAATTTAAAAGTATTATCATTTATTTAGTAGAGCTCTTTGTTTAAAAGAAAAGAATCCTTTTAGGCAAATAAAGTATTCATAGACTTGTAGTAGAAGTTCAAATAGAGTCCATATTTATGAATTTACTCCTGAATGGGATGGTGGTCTCTCCTTCCATCTTATAGTCATCAGAGAACCCCAAAGCTTAAAATAATTCTGATGATGTTCTGATCCGAGATGTTTAAAAGGCTAAGGAAGAAAAACAAACTGGCCTCTTTAAGCACTAGACAGTAGCAGACTGAAGAAACAGAAACACACATGGCTCAAAGCAGTAAGAACCCAATTCATGGGTTCCATAAAACCCATCCATAACTGCCACACTGTAAACAGATCAATTGAGGCAGCTCTTCCAAAAGGGATGAAAGGCCCAGAGGGGATTGTGTTCAGGAAAAGAGTTACAAAAACTCATGTCCTGCCACATAACCAGGAGCGTCTCAATCAGAGACTTCTGCTCTTAGACCAGAGGCAGGCAGGTTGAAGTTTGAGTCCCATTATCATCAATGGTGGGCAGTTACTACAAAACCTAAGGGAAAGGCCCTATTAATCACTTTTAACCTTAGCATGTTTCTGCCTCTTTTTTGAGGAGGAAAGAAATGCTGTGCAGTGCTGGATTTTGGAATCTCCTCTCCCTTAGTCAGAATCATGCTGTGTTGGTGAAACTGAGCCAATTTCCCCACCTCTTTTGATCCTCAGTTTTCT
Organism: Acinonyx jubatus; assembly: GCF_027475565.1. Classification (NCBI taxonomy): domain Eukaryota; kingdom Metazoa; phylum Chordata; class Mammalia; order Carnivora; family Felidae; genus Acinonyx; species Acinonyx jubatus. Next base: position 123,769,984 of record NC_069384.1, read on the forward strand.
TTTGTATAAAATGAGCATAATTATATCTCCTAGTGTGATTACATGGGATGAAATAGAGTTCTTTTTTGTTTATCTGCAGAAATTTTACTGTTCAAAGAAAATTTATTGTTCAAATACCTTAGAATGATATCTTCTCATTCTACCTAACATGGGCAAGAAACCGGAGATTTGTTTCTTATGACTCGGGCAAAATTTAAAGGTGACAGAGAGAGAAAAAGAGAGAGAAAGGTGGGGGGAGAGAGACTCCTAATAGGAAAATTTTTAGTAAGCACACAGGGCTTATGGATGATATAAAACTACATGCTGTTAGTAAAATTTCCTAGGCAAATATATGCTTGCAGAGAATTGAAGCTGTGATAAAATCTGAGAAGTACTAGGAAATTTTTATTTCTTTCAGAATTATTTCTTATTTTCTTACCTATCCACGGTATAACTTACGTTCTTTAGCTGACCCCTAAGAAGATCTGCATTTGGTTGACAGAGAAAGGAGAAGGAAGGGGTTTTTTATTGCAGAAAATCCTAGGGGAGAAGACAGTAGGAAGGAGGGGCTGGGTGAATGGGCTGAGGTGTCATCTAATCTCTGGCTGGTCTGGAGGGTTGTGAGGGAAGGAAACTGAAGGAGCTGCATGTAGAAAATCTGTGCAAAACTGGACAGCCCCATGGTTCTGTACCTGGGCTTGGGCGAGCCAGTGAAGCCCAGAGTGGAGGCAGAGGGGACCCTGCTCTGCCACATTTGTATGCACTGAATGATAAACTTGAGTAATTTCAATTACAGACACAGAATACATAAATCTCCAGGACTTTGACTACTGTGGTATAAACTGGGTAATTATGCATTCTATTTCATTAAGTCCTCCTTCCAGAAGTATTCCTTTTGAAATTAGGGTGTGGTGTTTCATAAATAGATTTTAATTTCTTAAACATCATTTATATGTATCTATAAAATAAAAGTATGAGTGGATTTTGAGGGCATCCCTAGCTACCTTCAGTTTTCTCCAACCGCAGCAATTCCAACAATAGAAAGCTGCTACCACACTGTGATGTTTCCCAAAAGCCGGTCTATGTCTAGGCACGAGGCTGGCTGCCTAAGAATTACTGGAGAGCTTGTCAAACATGGAGATTTTCAAGCTGTACCTTGAGAAATTCAGATTCAACAGATTGAGAAGATCCCACAAGTGATTCTGATATGCATTCTGGCTTGAGAACCACTGTCTCAAGCAATTATGTTGTTCACTTACAGCAACCATAGAATTGCAGGCATAGATACATAAAGAGAGTCAAATCCTGAGGACATAATTTGCAAATCCAATCTATTTCAACAAAATAAAGGGCATAAATGAGAGTTCAAGTACATGAAAGAGGAAGAGTTGCCCATACATAGGTATTTTGTTGACTCGATCTTGTTTCTACCCTTCTGAGGCTTGTTGAACATAACAAAACCCAACAGTATGTAATGGTGTAAGTGTGAGCATTTGGAAATCACATGGATAATATATTCTTCTGGCAAGAAATTAGAAGCAACTTTATATAGAAGCAACTTTCTAAACTCCAAGGGTAATTTAAAGAAAAACTGTCATACAACAAGTTCCTGGCTCTTTCATAATTAATCAACTGCCACATACTCTTTCAAAAATATTTACTGAGTGCCAATTATGTGCCAAATACTATTCTAAGTACTAGATATACAACAGTGAATGACACAGACAAAATTCCCTACTCCCTGAGCTTACATTTCAGCGGAGGGAGACACACAATAAACAAGTGAAATACATAGTATATTAGGTAGTACTGAGTGATATAGAGAAAAATAAAGCAAGGAAGAACAATGGAACATTCTGAGGAGAGTGTTGCAATTTTCATTGAGGTGGTCAAAAATGGCCCATACTGAAAAGGTTACATATGAGCAAAATAAAACCTAAAGGAGGTCAGGGAGTGAGCTATTTGGGTATTTAGTGGGAGCTTGTCTAGAGTCTTTGAATAGGAAGGAGACCAGTGTGGCTAACAGGGAATATGTGAGAAGAAGAATAATAGAAGATAAAACCAGAGAGGGTAGGAGACAGATCATATAGGGCATAGTATGACATTGTGAGGACTTTGGCCTGTACTCTAAGATAGGAAGTCCTTGGAGTGTTTTGTGCAGATGTGGCATGATCCAATTTAGGTATTCACATGATTGCTTTGGCTGCTTTTTAGAGAATGGACTACATAGGAGGGAGGAGGAAGAGCAATATGGAAAACACTTTGGTAAGAGATTCCAACGATTTTGGTAAAAAGTAATGATGGTTTGGACTGGGTAGTAGAAAAGGTAAAAAGTGATCAGATTCTAGATATTTTAAAAGTAGGGTTGATAAGATGTGCTGATAGAGTATCCAAAAGGAGGAGACAAAGACGATTACAAGATGTCTGGCCTAACAAATTGGAAGGACTGGTGGTTAATAACTGAGATGGGAAAGAATGGAAAATAGAGTATGGTGTTTGGAAATGTCACTGAGTTCTCTATTATTATGGAAGTTAATCAAGAGTTTATTTCATTTTCTAAAAGGAATAAGGAAAATAAGTGTTAGTCATGTGTCCAGGGTTGTTGGAAAATATCTAAATAAGCAGTTATTAATAATCGTTTCTTGTGAAGAGTATAAAGAAGAGAGTTCAGAAAATTTTTTTACTTTTGTAACTCCTACATGTCTTATTATGAACATGTTTTAATTTGTAATTATGTATTAATGCTGCTCAGCAATTGAATAAAAGGAACAATTGATACTTGCAGGAACGTGGATGAATCCCCCAAAACATCATGTTAAGTGAAAGAAGTCAGACGCACACAAAAAAATACACATCATTTGATTCTATTTATATGCATTTAAAGGACATAAAAAAGCTAATTTATGGTGATATAATTTGGAATGATGGTTGATTCTGCAAAGCAGTGGTTGGGGACTGACTGGAAAGGGCAGAAAGGAATTTTAAACCAGACTTAAGTTAATTTTCTTTTTGTTGTTATAACCCAAGATTATATGCTTTTTTAATTTTTTTAAGGTTTTATTTAAATCCCAGTTTGTTAACATACAGGATAATATTAGTTTTAAGTGTATAATATAGTGATTCGGCACTTCCACACATCACCCAGTGCTCATCACAACAAGTACACTCCTTAATCCCCATCACCTATTTAATCCATCCCCCACTTGCCTCCCCTCTGGTAACCATCAGATTGTTCTCTATGGTTAAGAGTCAAATTATGGAAGCAGCCCAAGTGTCTATCGATAAATGAATGGATAAAAACAATGTGGTATATGTGTGTGTGGTGTATATACATAAGTGTATGTGTTTTTGTGTGTGTGTGTGTGTGTATATATATATATCATATATTATATATAATGGAATATTATTCAGCAATAAAAAAGAATGAAATCTTCCCATTTCCAACATGGATGAAGCTAGAAAGTGTTAGGGTAAGCAAACTAACAAAAAGACAAATACCATATGATTTAACTCATGTGGAATTTAAGAAAGAAAACAAGCAAAGGGGGAAAAAAAGAGAGACAAACCAAGTTAATTTGCTTAATCACTGCCTTTGAAATATTGCCTGGAAGTAACTTCATGGAGTGTAAATGCTCTTCATTCCACAAATCACTACATAACGTACATCACTTCTCTTAAAATCTGGTCACTACACTATTCACACACAGATAACAAAGTGTGTAGTTTTGTTGCCTTCTCTTGCCCCAATAATAAAACTATGAGATTTAACAAAAATGGAAAATCCAAAGGGGATTTTTTTTAATGTATTGTTGGATTTGGTTTGCTAGTATTTTATTGAGAATTTTTGCATCCATGTTTGTTAGGGATATTAGCCTGTAGTTCTCTTTTTTAGGAGTATTTATCTGGTTATGGTAACAGGGTAATGCTGACCTCAGAATGAACTTAGAAGTTTTCCTTCCTTTTCTATTTTTTTGGAATAGTTTGAGAAGAATAAGCATGAACTCTTCTTTAAATGTTTGGTAGAATTTGCCTGTGAAGCCATCTGGCCCTGAACTTTTGTTTTGGGGGAGTTTTTTGATTACTGATTCAATTTCCTTGCTGGTTATTTGTTCAAGTTTTCTACTTCTTGTTTCAGTTTTGGTAGTTTATAAGTTTCTAGGAATTTATCCATTTCTTCTAGGTTGTCCAATTTGTTGGTGTGTATTTTTTCAAAATATTCTCTTAAAATTGTTTATATTTCTGTGGTGTTTGTTGTTATTTATCCTCTCTCATTTGTGATTTTATTTATTTGGGTCCCTTCTCTTTTCTTTTTGATGTCTCGATAGACATTTATTGATTTTGTTAATTTTTTTCAGAGACTTAGGTCCTGGTTTCATTGATCTATTGGTTTTTTTGGGGGGGTTATATATTGTATTTTTGTTCTAATCTTTATTATTTCCTTGCTTCTGCTGGCTCCTTCATCTGTTGTTTCTTTCTAGCTCCTATAGTGTAAAGTTAGGTTATTTGATATTTTTCTTCTTAAGGTAGGCCTGTATTGCTTTGTACTTCCCTCTTAGAACCACTTTTGCTGCATTCCAAAGGTTTTGGACCATTGTGTTTTCATTTTCATTTGTTTCCATGTATTTGTAAATTTCTTCTTTGATTTCCTGGTTGACCCATTCATTGTTTAGAGTATGTTGTTTAATTTCCAAGTATTTGTGGTCTTTCCAAATTTTTTCTTGTGGTTGACTTCTAGTTTCATAACGTTGTGGTCAAAAAAAGGTGCATGGTATGATTTCAATCTTTTTGTAGTTGTTGAGGCCTGATTTGTGATCTAATAAGTGATCTATTCTGGAGAATGTTCCATGTGCACTTGAAAAAAATGTGTATTCTGCTGTTTAGGATGGAATGTTCTGAATATATCTGCTAAGTCTATCTGGTCCGGTGTGTCATTCAGAGCCATTATTTCCTTGATATTTTGTGTTTAGATGACTTGTCCATTGATGTAAATAGGGTGTTAAAGTCTCCTACTATTATTGTATTATAGTTAATGAGTTCCTTTATGTTTGTTGTTTTATATATTTGGGTGCTCCATGGTGGGTGCATATGAATTTACAATTGTTACATCTTCTGGTTGGGTTGTCCCCTTTGTTATGATATGGTGCCCTTCATCTTTGTTACACTCTTTGTTTTCAAGTCTACTTTGTCTAATAAAAGTACTGCTACTCCAGCTTTCTTTTGACACCCATTTGCATGATAAAATGTTTCTCCATTCCCTCACTTTCAATCTGTAGGTGTCCATAGGTCTCAAAAAAAAAAAAAATAAAAGAAAAAAGTCCAAAGAGTAATTGACGAACCAAAACAGAAGTGAAACAAAGGAATGAAAAGTGGTAACATTGGAAATGAAATTCTAGTCAAATGAGAACAGTTACAGAAGAAATATCTGACCATGGCAATGCTGACACTGCTGCCATTCAAGAAAGTCTAGATATGCTGCCTGCACAACTTAATGGAGGCAAACATAAGGATATTAATGGGTGTTTGTGATGAAAAGGATGAAGATGTCCCAAAAGATCCCAGCAAAAACTTCATATTAAAGAACTCTCAGAGATATTTCATGACATCAAAAGTGAAAAGGATAAAATGTTGGAAACTGATTCAACTTAAAAAGGAGCATGACATTTCTGTCAAGACATAGAAAACATTCTCACTTCATATTGTAAGCAGAAGGCGATCACTATTCAACTTCTCTTGACAATTTTTAAAAAAGTAAAACACTTTGCTTCTCACTGTTTCTAAAGTTTTAAATTGCAGTGCCTAAATAAATATTAGTTTTACCATTTTTTTATTTCCCTATACATTTATAAACAACAGTAAGAGTTTTTAAGGTTTTGATAAAAACTTTGAGAGGTCTTATACCAACATAATTTTTCCCATGGATAATTAAGTTCACTTTGCATGATTTCAGTTTGCATAGTCATTTTTTGGTCCCAAACTACCATGCAAAGTGAGAACTACCTGTACTTGCATAATTTTATTTTATTTTATTTTATTTTTATGAATATAATTTATTGTCATACTGGCTTACATACAACACCCAGTGCTCATCGCAACAAGTGCCCATCAACAAGTGCCGCAACGATGCCCATCACCCGTTTTCCCTCTCCCCCACCCCCTTCCACCCTTACTTTGTTCTCTATACTTAATAGTCTCTTGTGGTTTGCCTCCCTCCTTCTCTGTTTTTATCTTTTTTTTCCCCCTTCCCTTCCTCCATGGTCTTCTGTTTCATTTCTCAAGATCCACATATGAGGGCAAACATAGGATATCTGTCCTTCTCTGACAGTTCCATCCACATTGCTGCAAATGTCATGATTCCATTCTTTCTCATTATACTTGCATAATTTTTAAAGAGATATACATTAAATTATATTTCTTATTTTATCAATTTTAGATAGTATCTCTTTTTTTAATTTCATTTTTTAGGAATGCATTTAATTTTACTGTGTATTACAGTTATTTAAACTATAGTTTTTTTTTTCATTCAAGCATAGTTGACACACAAGTTGTACACATCAAGTGAACAGCATAGTGGTTCAACAACTCTATATCTTATGCTATGCTCACCATAAGCGTAGCTACCATCTGTCACCATACAACACTTTTATGTTACCATTGACTATATTCCCTATGTTGTACCTTTCATCCCTGTGACTTACTTATTCTTCCCACAGCTGGAAGCCAGTACCTCCCACTCCTTCTACCCACTTGGCCCATTCACCCCTGAACCCTGGCAACCATCAGTTTGTTTATTCTCTGTATTTATGGGTCTGTTTCTGCTTTTGGTTTATTTTGTTTTTTTAGATTCCACATATAAGTGAAATCTTAGGGTATTTGTCTTTCCCTGTCTGACTTATTGCATTCAGCACTATACTCTCTAGGTCCTTCCATGTTGTTGCAAATGGCATGATCAAATTCTTTTTTATGGCTAAGTAATATTCCACTGTATATATAAACCACACCTCCTTTATCCATTTGTCTATTGATGGACACTTAGATTGCTTCCATATCTTGGGTATTGAAAATAATGCTGTGATAAACAGAGGGGTATATATATCTTTTCAAATTAGTGTTTTCATTTTCTTTGAATAAATACCAAATGATGAAATACTGGACCATATGGTGCTTCTATTTTTTATTTTTTGAGTAAACTCCATACTGTCTTCCACAGTGGCTATACTAATTTACATCCCCACCAACAATGCACAAGTGTTCCTTTTCCCCAACATCCTTGCCAATACTTGTTATTTCTTATCTTTTTAATTTTAGCCATTCTGACATGTGTGAGATAATATCTCATTGTGGTTTTGATTTGCATTTCCCTGATGATGAGTGATGTTGAGCATTGTTTTGTGTGTCTGTTGGCCATCTGTATGTTAGACAGTATCTCAATACCCCTTAGGTTGGCTGAGGAAATTAATGCTACTGCACTACACTCAACCTGTATTCCCCCTTCCTTCCCTATTTTTTTTTTACCATTACTTCACAATTGTAAGACTAATAAAATGGTAGTTTGAATTTTGTCTTTAATAGATTCTAAAAATTGAAATCCAATAAATAATATTTAACTTGAGTTAATTGAGTTTCTCAACCTTGGTATTATTGAATTATTGAATCAGAAAATTCCTTGTGGGGTGCTGTTCCATGCATTATAGAATGTTTGGCATCATCGTTGGCCTTTCTCGACTAGATGCCAGTAGCACTTCCTCATTCATTGCTACTAAGATGTCTGCAGGCATTGCCAAATGCTCCCCAGGGAAAGAGGGAGTCAAAATCATCCAAGTTAAAAACTGGGCTTATAGTATACACCTTTAATATTTCAGCCTATCTTCACATGATGTTATACAATTACACATTAGTATAAGAAACTTATGAAAGTATACTTCCCTTTTTCCCTCCCAAATTTTGTCCTATTTTTTCACACATTTTACTTTTACAAATGTTATATTCCCTCCCCTTAATTTTTTGCTTAAATTATCTGTTATTTTTAAAGAGCTTTTAAATAATACAGAAACAACATATTATCCGTATAGTTACCATTTCTGGTTCCTTTGTGTAGATTCAGAATTTCATCTGACATCATCTTCTTTTGGCCTAAAAGAATTCAGCAGTTCTTATAATGCAAGTCTGCTATTGAGAAATTCTTTGAGCTTTTGTACATCTGAAAAAGTCATCATGCCATCATTTTAGAAACATATTTTGGCTAGGTAAAGAATTCTAGGTGCAGGAGAAACAGTAGCAAATAATACAATGTCCCCACCCTCATAAAACTTACATTCTAACAGAGGTGGATATAAGAAAACATGAAAGAAAAAGTACATAAAGATACCAGCTAATGATAAGAAGTATGCCAAAAATTAAAATAGGGGTGGTTAAACAAAGTAATTGAGCAGATAGATGCTTTAGATAGATTGGTCAGGAAAGGTGGCATTTGGGCTGTAATCTGAGAGGAGGGGAGTTTGCTATAGGATAAATGACCAGAGGAAGCACATTGCAGCAGAGGGAATCATGAGAATTGCTTGTTTTTTTCTTATCAGTGGGTAGATCTTGATGCAATTAACAGTGTTAACCCTTTGACCCTGCCAGATGTTTGAAAAATGGTTTCCCCTTGCATTTAATTTTCTGTATGTTGTATTTTGCCCTTTACAATTTTTGTTACTCAAATATATACTATTTCCTTTGTGGTGACTAGTATCCTCTCTCTTTCCCTCTCACTCTTCCACACAGCAGGAGGGTATGCCTATTGAGGGATGAGACTGGGAGTAGGTACTGCACATGCTCACTCAGCTCCTGAGGGTTACTCCTTCCTTTCTTGCCTGACTTCACTTTGAGACACATGGATTTTATGACAGATCATGTGCCACAGCTGCCTGTTCTTGCTTCTTTCTCCAGCCTAAATACCCACTCCTGACATCTACAATGGAAAATCTCCCATATTGTTTAAAGACCTTCACTCATGGATCTAACTGAGTGACAGATGCTGCAACCAGACACTCTGGGAACAAAGAGCAGCCATTCATAACTCTGTAATTAAACATCCTGCTTTCTGCTCCTGGCTCCACTATCTCTGATCTGGAACTTTTTCTAAAAATTTTCACTATTTTGGAAACCTTCTTCTCTTGCTTTCATTTGTAGATTCCTGTTGAGTATTGCCATCAATTTGAATTTTTTTGTTTTATGTTTTACAGTAATTTCTCAATTTCCCAGTGTGCTCTTGCAGTCTTGTGGGATTCTTTGTAGGATTTGTATAATTTCCCTGTTATTTCCTTGGCGCATTGGCAGGAAAGAGAGGTCAATGCATCTGATTAGTTACCTCAACTAGAGTTCTCATATGAACATTAGGACAATTTTTTATTAAAGTTATACCTAGATTAATTTGGGGAGAATTGACATTTTTCAAAAAAGAGTCCTTATACTGTATAACTTGTCATTTATTAAAATTATATTTTACCCCATTTCCCCCCATGCAATTTAACTGTGTTAAAAATAAAGCTGTGTCACATTTGCATCAAAATATATCCTGAATCAAATTACTTATCAATACCTTCTCTTGCTACTATCCTACCCACAGGCTGTTTTAAATTCTACCTTCACCTGGTCATTGTTGAATTATAGGAAAGTTATTGATGTTTTTGTATGGCTTATAAATAAGAATTATGCAGAGAATTAAAGTTCAAAATGCCACTTTTCTGAATTTGTAATAGTTCTAACAGTTTATTTGATTCTTTGGGGTTTTCTAAAGAGACCATCATCCCCTGCAAATAATAAAAATAAGGCCTCTCCTTTCATTCTTAGTGATTTATTAAGGTTTTCTACCTTTAATCAGAAGAATTGTAATCACTTAATAATGGATTAGAAAAGTATCCAGTTTATTGTTTCAAATGTATATGTATCTATTGTTATAGTCCTCATTCATAATGTACATTTTTTTTCTTAAATTGACATTGGCATGTGATTTGTCAGAATGAGGCATTCTGAATGGCCTCAATGCCTATTTTAAATAATACTCTGTCATATTAAGAAAAAAACTTCCTGATTTTTCTTACCTTTAATATAAAATTTATGTCAAGTTTTATTAAGTTCATCCTCAGCATCTTTTAAGATGACTGTGTAATTTTTTTTAAATCCTCAAAAAACCCTTTGAGGGAGTTCCTATCTTTACTCCCATTTTAAGAGTCAGGACACTAAGGTCCAGATAGATTAAGTAATTTCCCCATGGTCCTATAATAAGCATGCCAAAACCATAATTCCAATTCAGATCTCTCTGACACTTTCCCTTCTTGACCACAACACTGCGTAGTAGTTTTGAATATGTATGCACACATACATGCATAAAACACATACACACGTATATGGTTTTTTTTTTACATTGTATCTCCATTTTGATGCAAAAGAGACTAGAGAGAGGAAGCGTTGAAGATTTAGGAAGTTGAGAGGATAGTGTCCACTTAAGAGGCTCTTGAGTGAGTAAAAAGAAATGGAACACAGAGTGATTGTTAAGTCTCTATTTGCCCCACCTCCACCAGGGGGCATGGAGTATCACTGGTGCTGCTTCCATGTTGGTAGAATTCAGATTCTTCTAAAATATCTCAATAGCAGTGTACTGGATTAAATGATGCTCCCACCCCAAACCTGTGAATGTAATATTATTTGGAAATAGGGTATTTGCAGATTTAATCAAGTTAAGATAAAATCATACTGGATTTGGTGAACCCCAGTCCAATGACTGGAAAGGGAGAGGAAAGGAAGGACTTGTCCCCAGAGCATTTGGAAAGAACATGGCCCTGCTGGCACCTTGATTTCAGATGTCCGGCCTCCAGAAGTGTGAGAGAATACATTTCTGCTGTTTAAGCCACCCAGTCTGTGATTTGTTAGGACACTAATACAAGCAGGAAGTCTCCCAGAACCATCTCCCAAATACCTTCCCTGACCCCCACACACCTAGCACAGTCACACAAACCACTTTCCTTTCTAAATATGGGCAAAAGGACAAACCTCCATTTTTATTTGGGGCTTACATGTGAAGTACTATTCTTCAGCCCTCAAAAAGAGACATGAAATGGGTAAGTGGAGAGATAACTACAGTTCAATAATTCTACATCTTGCTCTATACAGATTTTTCAAACCATGTGCATGTACCTGCACGAACACACACACACTATTTCGAAGTCCTTTTCTTCTTCAAAATCTGAGAATTGAAGTAATCAAGTCATGCTTATTCCAACACCTTTAAATGTCAGTTCTCAGAATAAAAATACAAGTCACCTTGTCATTTCTTTCATTTTCTGTCTTGGTTATTTGTCTTTCTTTCAAAGAAAGAGGGGTCTTTCTTAGAGGACTCTTCTTAAATGGAACTGTCTGGACCTTTGTGATTTGCATGATGGCATTTCATGTAATGAATCTGTTGTTTCAGGATGGTCTCTCCTGTTTAGTGCCCCTTTTGTTTATTAATTTCTTCTATTTACATGGTTTTCTACCTTTTTTCAGGGGATATTTAGATATCCTTGAGTTTCTGGGCTTCTGTACTTGATTTTGCTCTTAGCTTCCTGTGACACTTTTTTTTTTTTTTTTTTTGTGGAACAGTATTTCTACAGTTTTTTTTTGCAGTTCTTTTGTTTTGCAACTTGTTTCATTTTTGGCAATCATTACTTTTTTTCTTTTAAATTTTCCAACTCGTTCAAACGTCCATCAGGAGTTGATCCTCTCTAGTAGCTTCTTCAGGTAGCTTCTTTAGGTGGTGTTGCAGAATTGCTTAATTGAATCAGGGCCACTGCATTTACTTAGATTTGTTCATTGTTTCCTAAGCCTACACTGAGAGGATACGGACTTTCTTTTATTAGACTATGCTATTGTTTTTCTGTTATAATAGCCAGGAAGCTGTTTTTAATCCACCAGCTTCCAAGAAGTACCATATTATCTTTAAACGTTTTGTGCCAGTCAAAACTCTTGCTCTTGACACCTCTTCATTAAGTTCCTTTTCACATGCCAACTGTCTCACTTGAAGTTTAGCTTTGCATAAACGTTGCCATCAATTCTTTGTTCTAAACAAATCATCCAGTGTTATGCCAATACAAACAACGTATTTACTTCTTACAACAGCTACCACAAGATTGACTCCTCTACTTTTATCTCATGTTTTGAAACTTTCCTGATTGAAGTAGCATCTTTATGCAAGAAAATTTGAAAAACAATCTTGTATACACTTTTCTATTAGCATTATTATAAACATTTCTACATGTTATTACAGAGATGTGCATAAACACACTTTTTTTGGGCTGAATAACATTCCATCAAGAGGCAGCACCACAGCTAAACACTTAATTTGCAGAGTAGGTATGTATTGTTTTGATTTGCTACACATCCTTTCCTCTTTCTTCAGGTCGTTACACTCTCTTCCCTACCTTACCTTTGGAGAACTGTCCTTCCCTTCCTTCCCTCATATGTGGTTCTGGTGAATCAGTCTCAGTACTTTGCCTCCAACAACCCCCTGCTTCCTGTCCCAGTGATGGCGGGGGGTGGGGGTGAGGGGTGGGGAGGGGGCATATGTCTCATGCCTGGTTAATCCTAATCCTGTGGTAGTTTGGACCCAGTCCCAAGAAGGCTCTTGTGACTCTAGTCTTTCCCAGGTTATATCACTTCAGATGCATTTGCTGCTGGAAATAGAAGACCTAGCTAACAATGGCTTAAACCTTTGAAAGATTTATCATTTTACTTAAAAAGTCTAGGGACAGTGATGGTTATAGGTTTATGTGCATCCTCCCAAAAGCTATGTTCAAGTCCTAACACCCAGCACTGTGAATGTGGCCTTATTTGGAAATAGGGTCTTTACAGATGTAATCAAGTTAAGATGAGGTCATTCTGGTGGGCTTTAATCTGAGTGCTGTTTTTATAAGAAGAGGAAACCACCATGTAAAGATACACAGGGAGAAGGCCATGTGACAAAAGAGGCAGACTGGTGAGATGCAGCCACCAGCCAAAAAAAAAAAAAAAAAGGTAAAGATCAACAGCCATTGTCAGAAACCAGGAAGAGGCAAGGAAGGAATCCCTCCATGGGTTTTAGAGGAAGTATGGCCCTGCCCAACACCTTGATTTTGGACTTTTAGTCTCTAAAACTATGAGAGAATAAATTCCTCTTGTTTTAAGCCATCCAGTTTGTGATACTTTGTTATAATAGTCCTAGGAAACTAATACAATGGTGCATTAAGATCCCAGGAGATAAATAAGAAATAGACAGAAAACCTGTGATTGTAAGTATAGAGACAAACTGGTCAGTGAAGTTGGAAGACATGTAAGCTAGAAGTCTTGTATTCAAAAAGATATTTACTAAATTCTTACTGTGTGCCAAGAACTGCAAAATGGCAAAAGGCAGCATGACTGAAATAATGCAGTGTACAAGCTTTGTTATAACTGCTATTATTATTGTGGCTTTTAATAAATGTATATATATAGAGAGAGATTTATTATATGCCCAGCCCTCTGTATGTGCTTTTAAGACATTATCTCAGTCATCTCAACAGCCCTGTGAAATAGTAGTTATCCTGATAGTCCCCATTTTGAACAATGACACAACTAAAGTTTTCAATGCATTTCATAGACTGTTGAGTTAGAGGTGCCCATGCAAAAGAATGTAGTGATAACCATCTGCATATCAGCCTTTGGAAAAAGCCCAAATAGTTCTCCCAGTTCCAACTGTGTCAAAGATTCACACCAAACTCACCTGACTATCGTGGCCCTGGACTTTTGGCTTCTGCATGACCCCATGGTATGGCATCATAGACTGTGTCAAGTCAGTCTCTGACCATGGACTCTATAGCAAATGCCCTTTGGAGGTCAGCATCAGGACCCAGCCTCCACCACTGCCAGTCAATTGGTGTTGATGAGAGTCCCTAGTTTACACTGTCATTTATAATCAAGTCTGAAACTTTCCAGTCCTTAGAGACTGTATAACCCAATGGAGGTTGTGGTCAACATTGTTTTCTATAGAAAAGCAACAATTAGGGATGCGCTTTGAGGTGGAAAATGAGTCAAGCATGTATGTTTATGCTTAAGAATTGAAGAATGGTTACCAAACTAAGGACAGGCACAGTATTATAAGAGATGTCATTTGGAACATCCCCAGAATGGGTTCCCTATTTTAACAAATGAATAAATATGGAAGACAATGCAGGGTGCCTGGGTGGCTCAGTAGTTTGAACATCTGACTCTTGATATTGGCTCAGGTCATGATATTGTGGTCTTGAGATGGAGCTCCACATCAGGCTCGGCATTGAGCATGAACCTGATTAGGATTCTCTCTCTTCCTCTGCCCTGCCCCTACTCACTGGTGCCGTGTATCTCTGTCTCTCTCTCTCTCTCTCTCTCAAAATAAATAAACATCTTAATAAAAATAAAATATTTTTTAAAATATGGGAAACAATGCATAATGGTGGCTCTGTAAAGTACTGCTTTCAAGAAACCATTTAAACAGCATTTTCACACTTGTTTGTCCTTGGATGCATTCCACCGTCCTCCCCCCAATCTCCCGCCCTCCCTTCCTCTCTCTCTCAATCTCTCTCTCACACACCTATTAATGTCCTGTAGAACAGTGCATGTGGGATATCAGTTATGAAATCCTGAGTTAAAGTACATTGTAAAAGTGCTCCAGAGATGCTCACATGAAAGTGACGAAGAAAAGGATAATGGCATGGAGCATTGTAGAAAGGTTTCTAACCACACAATGCAAAGTCTGGTTAAGGCTCATTGGCAGGAGATTGGGTCCTTAGTGATGTCAAACAGGTGTAAACATATTCTTTTTGTTATAGAATTGTAAACAAAGGGTGCCTGGGTGGCTCAGTCGGTTGAGCGCACGACTTCAGCTCAGGTCATGATCTCATGGTCTGTGAGTTTGAGCCCTGCATCGGGCTCTGTGCTGACAGCTCAAAGCCTGGATCCTGCTTCTGATTCTGTGTCTCCCTCTCTCTCTGCTCTCCCCCTCTCATATTCTGTCTCTCTCTCTCTCTCTCTCAAAAATAAATAAATGTTAAAATTTTTTTAAAAAAGAATTGTAAATAAAAACCATCTTGCATTGAGATATTTTTTGGTAACTTCTCATCTGGAATTTTAACAAACTTTTCAAAAAATCTAAAAATTTTTGAAAAGACACCATTTATCTCTCAAAAAAAGAAATCCTGAATTAGGCATACCGCCACCATCTGGTGCAGGTTTCTCACAGCCAGGAATTTCAAGTGATAAGGCATAAGCACTTTTTCCCCTTTAAAAATGAAGATGTGTTTTAATTAAAACAGTTTAGCGAAAACCACTTCACTAGGCATTTTATCAAGCACAGTACTAGGTACCAGAAATAGAAGCAAAAACACAATGTCCACCCTTGAGGCACTCATAATTCTCTTGGGAAAGACAAAGTCATGGCCAGTGGATTGAGTGGGGTATTAAAGATACCCAGAAGGGATCAAACCCCACAGGAGGTTCCAGGAGATTCACTGAGCAGGTGTTAATGGAGCAGAGACTTGAAGAATGAGCAAGGTATGCCCCATAGGAGATGAGAAAAGAACATGTTCAAAGGTACAGAAGCCTGAAAGGTGACAGCAAGCTCAGAGACCAACAGCTCTGTGCAGCAGAGGCACAGAATGGAAAGTGTACCAGGTGGGGCAGAGAGTGAGAGTGAGGATGAAGGGGTAGGTTGAGGCAGGTTTACAAAGCCTAGTGTGGGATCCAGATCCACTAGTGAGTTGGCTATCTGACTTTTATTAATATGCATCTGTCTCATATATCATACCTCATGTATTTCATTAAAAGCACAGTATCTAGAGGCAGATTCTCAGGCTTTAATACTGACTTGTCTGATAGTGGACAAGTTACTTAACTTCTCTTTGCTTCTGTTTCTATAGAGTAGTACCAACTTAAAAAAATAAAAAAAAATACAATAGGGGTGCCTGGGTGGCTCAGTCAGTTAAGCATCCAATTCTTGGCTTCTGCTCAGGTCATGATCTCATGGTTTGTGAGATTGGGCTATGTGCTGATAAGCACAGAGCCTCCTTGGGATTCTCTCTCCCTCTCTCTCTGCCCCTCCCCTGCTAGTGCACACACTGTCTCAAAAATAAATAAATAAACTTTTAAAAATAAATAAAATAGTACCAATTTTAAAAGGTTGCGGAAAAGATTACATGCAGTGATATGTTTGCTGGACACCAATGAACATATATCAGTGTTTGTGATTGTTGTTGCTGTTATTTGATGATGCCATTATCTTCATTGTCCGGGGAGATACGCTAAAATAATATATGTGAAAGTGCCTAGAGAACTGAAAACCAGGAGAGTTATTATTACTGTGCCAACAATGTGCTCACTGCCCGTGCAGCACCATCTCTTCACCATAACTAGGGGGCGCCGTTCATTTAGCTCAGGGTTGAGAGCGATGTTCTAAGTGTTGCCTGGAGTACTGGTCACACAGACATAATACGTATGTCAAAGCCAAAAAACTATTCACTGAAGACCTGTGCATTTAAAAATATTTTTGAAAATCACAGCTCAGAGTCAACAGCCCTCCCTGGCAGTTCAGGCTTGTTTCAGATCAAAGCGGCTCATGCCTTGAGACTGCTCATGTTTCGGCTTCAGTCCTGGCAGAGTCCTTGCAGCAGAGAATGCAGACTTCAAGTGACCTTTCTCTCTCCATTTCTACCAGTTCTCTGTCTCTTCAGGTAAGGAAATGAGGCAGGAAAATCCACTCTTTGCCCGCAGGTATGGAGATGTTGGGCTCAATCCATTCCTCAGAAGCTCCCCTTCTCTCACAGCTGGCTGGAGGTGCTTAGCTTGGCTGACTTGCCTTAGGACAAATTTTAAGTTCCCAGACTTTCAGAATGCTTTTTTGAAAAGCGAGTTTCTCTTATACAAAACAACACCTTAGAAAATCCAAGCGATTTATTTTTAACAGATTCTTAAAGTGCTTTAAATCACCAAAACTTGCCGGCAGGGCACGATATAAGACTCGGCCATCATTATCAATCAAGGTACTGGGTCTGCAGTGAGCAGGGTGCTGAACAAAGCTAGAGGCACAAATTAAGGATGTTTTCTGAGCTAAGCCCCTGGTGGGCAGGGGGCCTGTCTGGCTAAATTGCTTTGTGCCACACAGAAGAGAAGAAACGAGCGTTTTTTTATATTAGTGATGGTTATGTGCTTGCTGTGGGCCTACAGAAGGAAGCAAAGGCCAGAGCTGTCTGGGGTGTTTGACAGAAGATTTTCTGGGGCGGGGGGTTGGGGGGAACACAAGACCTAAATCCTCAGGCAGGTTGAAATCTCCTGGCAAAGGAATCATGGAAAAAAGACTAGAATTGCCTGTGAGCTCCAAATGCCTTACAGAACTCACATTGATTTGTTTATAATTCTTGAAAGACATGCCATCAACTACTAACAGTTCCAGAAAAACTGGGGAACAAGTGTCTGTTTCAGAGGGGTATGCATCAGCAGCTTCCTCCCCCAAAGCCCTGAGGAGCCCTGCCGTCCCTCTGCTCACCTTCCCAAGCCCCTTTCATCCAGACTGCATTTTCCTGACCATGCTCGAGTGTGTCTGAAGAGAGATCACCAAGCAAACCAGCTGTATAGGTCTTCCTTTCTCCTTCTTTTTCCTCTCTCCCTCTTCCCTTCTCCCTCCCTCTATCCTCTCTCCCTCTCCTCTTCTCTCTCTCTAAACCTTTTACACTGCAGTTGAACAAGCCCCTGGATAAAGACTTTATCCAAAAACCCCCTCTTTAAAGTTATTTCAAATTTCTCTGCAAGGCTTTCAGAAATCTGTTTGTTTGAGGGCAGAATTAGATGTGACCGGCGTTTTATTGTGACATAAAACCATATTTCTTCCCTGGAAGATTAAAAAATAAAATCGGTTAATAAGAAAAGCTGTCAGCAACAGAAAATGGCTGACATAATCCGTTTATCCTCCGAGCAATAAAGATATTGGTCCTTGGGAGTCTATCCTCTCTCTCATGTTATTTCGCCCAAAACATTATCTTCCCAGCATTCTGATGGATTAAGAAGTCATATGGGAGATAGCAGGGAAATGACAGATACAAAAAAATATATAATATCCTTTCATTTCCCCTCCTCCCTCCACACTCACTCATATTCCCCCTCTCTTTTTCTCCCTCCACCTACCCAAAACACACACACACACACACACACACACACACACACACACACTTTATTTTCTCTCTTTTCCCTCTTCGTGACACCCTCCCATTTTTCTCACCCTTTGGAAAAGAAATAGATCTTCTTTTACCCACAACTCCAATACTCTGATAATCCTAATAGGGGTGATGATGCAAAGTGGCACCAAAGTCGGTGCCTGCTGTGTGTGTGTGTGTGCACGCACACACACACACATCTACACAGACACAGATCACCATATAGAGATGGACCCTTGATAAGGCTGTTGAACACCTAGAGAGAAAGAGAGTTAAGTGTATCTAGCCATACTAGATTTTTAATCTAGGATTTCTGACAATAGCATAAATTTCAGGAACAAGGCTGAAGGCAGCATAAGCTAAAGGAAACAATACATGGAGTTCTGGAGAAGCTATGATTAAAATACCGTTTGGATGTTAGGGGATTAATAAAACCACTTAAAAAAAAGAAAAAAGCACAGTGTAGCCAAACTTGGTGTTCCTCTGTTCTCAATTAATGGTACCAGTCAACCATGTTTTCTCACAGGCATGGAGACTGTTAAGGGGAAAAGATTCTTGAGATCACCCATCAGAACCCTACCCTCAGGATACTTTTAAACTGCTTTACACATAATCCCCGGAACCCCTTCCTGGTACTTTAAGGACAGATAAGGGGAATGCAAATAGAAACTAAGCAACATCTCTAAAATGTGTTCTTCTGTTTGGAATGTTCTGCTCTTTTCTGTCTGGGTCTCACCATTCCCTTCTCTAACATAATGCTTCTCTCAAGATGTTTCATTTGAACTAGCTAGTGTTGGGACTAGCACTTTGGTCACTTCTAGGAATTTTGTTCAAACAGTTAAATATTGAGAGTCTTACTGACAGAGCCCTAGTTGCGTTTCATGGGAATCTGACCACGTGAGTTTACTGCTGACGTGTGTGCTCTCTTAGGTAAGATCGCGGGAAGCTGTAGAAGGAATCTTAAATACCAGTAGGAGGTGGTGAGCCCAAAAAGTGGTGGCAGAATGGAGGATGTCTGGAAATGATTTTCAGTGTGTCTATAAAAGTGGACAATTATGTATGCATATATGTACATATATGCATATATTTCAATATCTAAAGATCATCTAAAATATACCACTCAATTATTTTTTAAGCATCCTCACCTAAGTTACCAGAAATGAAAAACAATACAATTTTCCACTTTCCTAGTCACTATTATCAAGTATGTCTGTGACTACACTATCTTCACCTGGTATAGGGATGAGACTGGAACAGATTAAGGGCAAGAGAAAAGGTGAGATGAGGGAGGAGGAGGATATGGTTTGGGGATTTGACTCCATAAATTTAACTTGACAGTTTGCAAATGATAGAATAGAAATACCATCAGGGTTCCAAGGAGAAAATAATTTTGATTTCTTTCAATTCATATACTTCTGTCTACTCACATCTTTCTGCAGCAAATGTCTTTTGGGATTATAACTTTCTATACATTTTGAAAGCCAGTTGCTATTGAAGGCTTTAATTGCATTGTACATGATACAGTCCTGTAAAAACTGATGTTACCCACTCAAAACAAACATACACATTTTATTATGGCAAAACCTCTTTATTTAAATGGCTATAAAACCAGATGTTGAGCAAATATCTACAGCAATTAAAAACAGGGAATAAATTCACAAACCACATTTACTAAAGCTAAATGTCTCACTGAAAAAGAGGCTGTTTCTCAATTAAAGGCCTTTAGTAAATAAAAGCTTCTTGAATTTTAAGTGTTTGGATCCTGTAGCATGAAGCTGAGCTCCTCAAATATTTCCATGTGATAGTAGTAATGATTAAAACAGAAATTCTGAATTAAATTAATTCCTAGTTTAACAATTGGCCATGCCTAAAACACAATTCATTTATTACTTCATTATGTTATTGTCATTGTGTTAAACCAGGCATCATAAATCATTCTAATGCAAGGTTTAATATGACCATAAGCCACTGCTAGGAATTGACTAGGAATTAGCTTGGAGTTGATTACAACCCCTAGATTATACACTTTGCCTAACATTTGTTCATTCTTCTTTCAACAAATATTTACCGAGTGTTCACTGTGCACCAGGTGGTATGCCAGGCGCTGGGGATCTGTAGACAAACAAGACTAGGTCACTGCCCTCTGGAATTCCACAGTCTGGCACGGGAGTTATACTGAAGATAAGCAGCAACATCTTGATGTTGTGGGTATTCTTACAGACGAGGTGGAGGGCCAGGGGCACACTGGTCATCCCCCAGAGGCAGAGGCACCAGCATAGCCTGGGTATAATGCCATGGCAGCTCCTTCTTCACACACCACTGACTTGCTCAGGTGCCCAATACCATCCTGACTCTGGGAGACAGATGCCAGTGTCTCATGCCCACAGTCCTCCCAGGACTTTGCTGCAGGGGAGTTTATGGGAGTCATGGCGGTGAACCCATACTGTACCTCTGTTGTGGGTTACCTGTCATTTATCTAATCTAGTGGCCCTGAAATAATCACAAACTGTAAAATGGAATGAGTTAAACATAAATAAGGTTTTCTTCAAAAACACTTTAAAATTTGAAGACTTACCAGATTATCTTTATTACAAAAATTACAAAAGTCAAGAGATTTCTAATACATTGTCTCCCTCATAGCACTGATAACACTGTTTGGAAATTCTAAATGACCTGCCTGTTTCTCCCATGACATTGTGAGATCCTTGAGAACTGGGATGATTCATCATGAGTGGTCTATAAATGTCTGTCAAATCCAATCAAATGGAAATATTTTCCAGTTAATAGAAAGTATGAGTCATCATTGCTAAAAATTACTCAGTTTGTCAATAACAAAGAGTTACATTTTTCTTATCCTAGCAAGATTTCTAGACAGTTGGTCTATGTAAGTCTTGACCTGGTCATGGAATAGGTTGTTCTATTCAATGAAGGAATTTGTTTTTACAGATGATAACCCAAAATACTTTATTTGGGTTACAAATTTAGAAAGACATCTTAAAATACAACATAATTCTCTTTACACTAAAACTAAATGGACAGGATTAAATAGTTGATGATTCAGGAAGCAGGTCATCACGAAGATAAAGTATCACTTACTTAGAGAATGCAAATGCTAGTTAACAGCATTCTTTCAGTGAGTTATTACTAGAGTAAGAGACTCTTTTATTTTTTTTTTAATTTTTTTTTTAACGTTTATTTATTTTTGAGACAGAGAGAGACAGAGCATGAACGGGGGAGGGTCAGAGAGAGAGGGAGACACAGAATCTGAAACAGGCTCCAGGCTCTGAGCAGTCAGCGCAGAGCCCGACGCCAGGCTCGAACTCACATACCGCAAGATCCTGACCTGAGCGGAAGTCGGACGCTTAACCGACTGAGCCACCCAGGCCCCCGTAAGAGACTCTTTTAAAAAGAAACCCTAGATTGCCTCAGGTCCACCTGTACTCTTCTGGGAGCTGGTTGGCAAGTTCTTTTCTTATGGAATTTCCTGGTTGTATGAATTTGATTGAGCATACCTAGAGGTGTAGGGTATGTGTTTGTTTGTGTGATTTAAATTACTTTGTCTGGAAACCTTACTAAGCACTCATTTAGTCCTTGCAACAATGCTGTAAACTAGGTACTATTATTATAGCTAATTTACAAATAAACTGTGACTTAGAGTTTACTTGCCCAAAGTATAAAACTAAGACTTCACAAAGCCAGAGGTGGAATACCTATCTGCCTGATTTCAATGTTCTTACTCTTAATTACTATTCTGTTACCACCTCCACTGAGCTGATTTAAAGAAATACTAGGTAAACCATGTACAATTTAATAACTTCTTCCTGGTTAATAAAACTTGAGAGCAAAATGTAAATGAAATCTTCAGTCTTCTCTCTGTGGTTTGGCCTCAGTTTTTCCTCACCTGGATCCTTCAGTATTGTTGTCATCCACTTTCCTTGCTAACCTGCCAGTATTCTTTTTACTCCCTTGATGTGTATAAGTCTAAAGTCAGGCAAAGGTCAGTCCTTACCATTTAGTCAGTCACTAAGGACCTGCCACAGGCTTAGCTCCATGGTAGGTGGCATTGGAAATAAATAGGAGTTTTTAGAAAAAATCTAAGTGAAGTACAGTTCTAGAAAAACTCCAAATCATGGATAGAGAGCTAAAATGAAAAAACAGGGAACTAGACTGGTTTCTAACCTTGAGGCCTGGCTTTATGTACATGCCTTCTCTTTTCTTCCCCTTCATTCATTCTTCCCCAACATGAACAATGAATAGCTAGAAAAGGTCTACATTCTGCAAGGTAAGCTCTTGAATATTCCCTTCTGCATCATTTGCCTTCTAACAAAACTGTTGAATATCTCATATAGAAACAGTCTGTTGTATATAGATTTAAGTATTTAAAGAAAAAAATTCCAGGTTGGGAAGAGATGTGTAGGCAATGTAAAAGTCATCTCCTGATTGAGAAGAATAAAAGTTCTTCCTGCTGCTACACATATATCCATAAATATCCCCCCCCAAAAAAACAAAAAAAACCTCTTTTTCTGATTGAGAGGGACCACTTGGAGCATAGAAAAGCTTCTTGCAGAGAAAGTAGTTCCCTCATGTGCAAAGCAGGTACAGGATATATAAATCCCTCAGATTAGTTTAAGAAGCCTAAAGATAAGGCTTCTTTATAACAGCAATTAGAGGCCAACACATGGCCTCTAATTAATGTCAGCACATTAATGCTGACAGGGAAGAAAGTTGTCAACCTAAGATGACTTTGGACAAGTTTTTGATACCTAATATGTATATGAGAGGAAGAGATACTTTTTAAGTAGAACAAAAAATCTACAACTGGATGAATAAATTAGGATAGTTTCAGTTGAAAATTGAGAAAAACTGTTATATATCTTTCTTTAAATCTTGCTCTGAATGGCATCTTCTTTAAATTTTGTGTGCAAAACCATTAATCAGAAATGGCTGAATAATTAGCAAAATTTTTCTTTTATTTATAACTTATATAATAGTATAGTATCTATTTGCAACATATAGACAATATCTTTTGTATGAGAGAACTCTTACAACTAGAAAATCTCTGTAGAAATATGGACTAAGGATAAAAAATAGGAAATCCACAAGAGAAAAATCCAAATGGCCAAAAAAGATAGGCATATAACAGAATATTAAAGTTGAATGAGTGAAAAAGCAGGTACCAAGGATCATCAGATTCCAAAACAATGCTAGTCATTCTGAATATTATAAAATCTATTCTGCCAGTTCATATGATCACCCACTTCCAAGCTGTAAAAAAAAAAAAAAAAAAAAGAACCTTAAAAGTCTGGTTGGAAAGAGTTGTTACTGTACTGTGCTTCTTCTCCCCACCCCCACCTCCCACCTCCTTTTTTCCAGTCTTTTCCCTCACCTCCAACCATTTGGGAGGGCCTTTGAAGGAATCTCTCAGAAAGCATTACATAGGATCCCCTAAGTCTGCAGTAACATAAGGACTGGATTTATGTTGTCTGAGACTAGAGGTGGAGAGCTGTGTCCAGAGCTCACAGAGTGAAAAGACTTATATCAGGAACTAGTTTCTTCTAGTAATGGTGGCGTACGTCTATGTGTTAAATAAATACAAGAGAAGCAGGAGGTGTTTTTGTAAAAGATCCATCCAAGTAGGTATCTTGCCAGAAACTGGACAACCTCAGCACGAAGAGCTTCTGGATACAGAGGGAGCTGGAGTACATAAGAGGCCAGATAATGATGTGGCACTGTCCATATGAAAGGAGTGCAGCAGTGCATCTCTGAGGACACCAAAGAATTAGTACTCAGGTCATGTCCGACTTCTCTAGAGTTGTGTGGAAAGTGAGCTTAGAGAGACTACTTTTTCACTTCTTCAAAAGTTTTTTTTTAAGCTTCTCTTTTTACTAAAAACTCTACTTTTAATTAACCCATTAATTTGTATAAGTTGGGAAACCAACCACTCCCTTCCCCTTATTGAAGACTTCCAGCCTAGAGCAATTCCAAAATGGGGGAGATGAAGTTTTAAAGTAGAAAGGAGTATAGAGTTATGTATGACACTGGGCTGGATATTTTGATTTGTTCTATGAAACTGTTATTGGAACAAGAAGTGACAGAAGGACTATCTGAAAAGTTGTACAATCTGCTAGGGGAGTCTTCCAAGGTTCCTAGAAGAATGTGTCTGCAGTGGTTTGAATGGACAGTAGAGAAATGAATAAAATTGCTTTTACTTTACCCTATTGGAGCTATTTGCTCAATAAACTGGTTGCACAGATAAAATTTTTCAACTTTGGAAGGAAGGAAAGAATAGAGAGAGGGAAAAAGAGAAGGAAGGAAAAAAGGGAGGAAATGAGTGGAAGAAGGAAAGGATGGAGGGAAGGAAAGAGAGGAGGAAAAGTATATGCTGAGAGAAACAACCAGATATCCATTTTCATGTACCAATTTGGCAAAGATATTTTCTAATAACCAGAGAGGGTGCAGTTGACAAGAACTAACCATTCCTATGTACTATTGGCAGGAGAGTTAAAACAACTTTCTGGAGAGCTTTTTGGAAATATGTATCAAAAGCTTTTTAGAAACCTACTCTTTGATATAGATATAACTCTAGTACTAGGAATTTATTACAAGAAAATAATTGTGAATATGCACAAAGGTTTTACTATGGAGATATTCAGTGTGGTGTGCTATATAGTAATAAAAAATAGAATAGCAGGATAATGATCAATAAACTATATAATCCTACATAAATAATATATATACCATTGGAAATATATTTTAATTTTGAAAAGCACCTTATGGGAATGTCTACAGTATATAGGTAACATGTACATGTATACATGTGTATATATATATATATATATATATATATATATATATATATATTTGATCTACATCAAAATATTAAAGTGGCTAAATTTTGGATGATTAAATTATGGATGGTTTTTATTTTATTCCTTTTGCTTAATTTTCTATGGCAAGCATGCATTACATTTATAAGAAAAGCAAATATTATGAGGACATAGGGAGAAGGTGGCCATCCTTAAGCCAGGAAGAGTTTCCTCAGCAGAAAATGAATTTCATGGCAACTTGATTTTGGACTTCCCAGCTTCCAGATATGTGAGTCACAAATTTCTGTTGTTTACACTATTGTTGTAACAGCCCAAGCTAATACATCATGCTTAATGGTGACAAGATTAACTGTGATTGAAAGTCAGTAGCACACTGGGGACCTGAGAAAGAGAAAGTAAAGTCTAAGATTATCCAGTGAAGATGTTAAGGGTGATTCCAGGAGAAGGAAGAAGGCAAAGTTAGCCACTGCTCAATTCATGGAGGGATGTGGGTATGGCTTTTAAGTGTGGTTTAAAAAAAAAAAAGACACTGTCTTTCTATACTACTCTTTGCTTCCTTCTACCATGTCCATCTTCCATTGTTACCCTTTTTGGTCCAATTGTTTCAACTCAGAGTGATTCCTAAAACCAGATAGAAGAACTGGCACTGGTAGAAAATTCGCTCTCCATTCCAAAACTAGAATGATATAAAAACATTTTAAGCTAGAGGTTCATTCACTTAACTGTCAAAATTTTAAGCTTGACATTACCAAATGTAAGAGAATATGGATCTATAGTATCTCTTTACATATTGCGTGTGTGAGTGTAATTTCATGCAGTCACCTTGGAAAACATTTTGGCATTGCCTCCTAAAGTTGAGCATTCATATACCCTATGACCCAGTGATTCTTTTCCTAAACACAGTATAGGAGAAGGTTTTGCAGATTTACCCAGAAGAATTTCATAGCAACACTGTTCACAGTAGCAGAAACTTGGAAGTAATTTACATGCCATCAGTGAGAGAGTGGATGAATAAATAATAATATATACTTAAAATGTAGTATTATACAGTAGTCCAAACAAATGAACTACAGTAACCCAAAATGATTAAGGTGGATATTACCAGTATAACAGAAAATGAAAAGGTAGGTGCCAAAAAAGTGTGCACACAAATGATATTCTTTTCATAAAGTTAAAAATAATTAAAATAAAAAATACTGTAGATAGATAGATAGATAGATAGATAGATAGATAGATACATCCATTGAAACTATGTTTAAAAAGCAAGGGAATGATGAAGACAGGATTCAGGAATATATTTACCTCAGGTGAGTGGAAGCAAGGAGATGAGTTGGTGAGGGAGACTCTACTATTAGATACAGTTTGCTATCAAATGTTTAGCTTTTGAGGGGTTGTGGGTTAGTAGGAAGGGGAGGAGAGAGGAAAGAAAAAAGGAAGAAGAAAGGAGGGAGAAATGGAAAGAGAGGGAGGCTGGAAATACACATGTACACAGGCACACATGCACACACACACACATACGCACACACACACACACAAACACACATGTGGGCCAGGGAGGGAAGTGTGTCGTGAATCAGGGACTATGATTAATGAAATTCTGTGCATCTGAGGTTTTAAAAAAAGAAATAACTAGTTATGTTCAAAAATAACAGGAAAATCTTTGTAGACCCACAACCAAATAAATGTAACAAAAACTTCTCAAAATTAAGAAAACACTTGCAGACCAAAAGAATGAGCAAACTCTTAGCAAGTAAATGGCCACAGAAATGGCACACCCGTCACAAACAGAGGCTCTGATAGACCCACACACCCACCAGAAGTTTCCAGCTAGAGATTTCCAGCAGCAGCTGCCTACCTACCCACAGCCAGTGGAAGGAGTACTGTATATGGACCAGGGTCCAGTACTGATTTATCCACACAGGACCAGGGCTCCAGCTCTAACAGAAGACATAGTTCTGAGCCATGATTTCCAGGTCCCCTGAGTCATTTCCTAGTAGTTTTAATGCCACTGTATACTGTGAATCTCCAAGAGAGGGTCATAGAGAGTAGTTTTCCTCAAACTTATCTGCCTGCAGAACTCTTGTGGGACTAGTAGTTATTGGAACATGTTGGTTAATGCTGTCTTGTGTTGTTAGCCCATCAGAGGAGTTTTGGGAATGTGACTGGTTGTGAAGAAAAAGAGGGGTGAATCTGATGTGTGGTGTTCACCACTTTATCCTCGGTGCTTGGCATGTAAGAGGTCTTTAGTAAATATACATTGAATAAATTAATATAAAATGCATAAGTGATAAAAGGGAAGAGCTCAAGGGCTAAGAGAGAGAGAGAGAGAGAGAGAGAGAGAAGAAGAAAGAGATCCATGGTATATGAACTGAAATTATCCAGGAAATGTAGTTTGAATCTAGGCTCCACCATAGGCTAGATATATAATCTTGAGAAAATTTCTCAACCTTCTCATCTGTAAAATGGGGTTTCCTTACATTGCTGGGATATTGGGTAGCATACATTTAATAAAGTATATAAAGCACAATTCCTAGAACATTGGGGGTGCCCAATGAAATTTATATTAAATTATTTCTGTTTGTTCAAAGTTTTGATCTGTTGGAGAAGGAAGAATAGCATTGGCTAGAAAGTCATCTGCAAAATAAAGAGAAAGCCAGTGTTTTAGAGCCAGGAAGGAAGACTTTAGCAGCAGTTACTACCTGTAGATGCTCTGAAGAACTGGAAGCACTACATTTGTGGGACATGAGGATATTTTATATCTCTACTTAAGGGGTGCCTGGGTGGCTCAGTTGGTTAAGTGTCTGACTTTGGCTCAGGTCATGATCTTGCAGTTTGTGAGTTCAAGCCCCACATTGGGCTCTGTGCTGTCAGTTCAGAGCCTGGAGCTTGCTTTTGATTCTGTGTCTCCCTCTCTCTCTGCCCCTCCCCCACTCATGCTCTGTCTTTCAAAAAAATGAATAAATGTTAAAAAAAATTAAAAATTATATCTCTACTTAAAAGCTCAGCTAGGTTCTGTTCACTGTGATTTGAAAGTTATATTCTGGTACAAAGATGAGATTCTTTGGTAACCTTAACTCTCTTATCAGTTTCATGCCTCATCTTTTGAATGTAGGTAGTTGCCACAGAAAAAGGAAGGTGAAAAATGATGAGCAAACACCCAGCACGTACATTCCTGATATAACATAAATTAGCTGCTTAGGAAAACAGTTGGTGGTGTGTCTGGAGCAGCACAAGATATTGTGCCTGGCTGTGCATTCTTCAACATTTTTTTTAGCAGCAAGGGTTTGTAATGACCTTTTAGACCCACCCTCACTCCAAGCCCGCAGTGTATGAATATCCTGAAGCCGGAAGCCCTACAGAAGGCTTTCCTCTACACCAGCTGGCTTGCTGAGGGAGCTCCTTAGCTGTGACCCGTCCTTGGGCCTACCTTGTGGGCATTGTTGCCTGGAGTCTTGTATGCTGCTGTGTTGCCCTATCAGTGATGCTCTGCCTCCTCTATCATCATGTTCACTTGACTTGTAAGTCACTTATCAGAGAGCTGCTTAGGGAATTTTGGTTCATCCTTAATTGGAAATAAATTAGTATTAGTGGATAAGATAGCAGAATGAATTTAGGGCTGTAGGGGGTGTGGTTTTGAAGTACCAAGAAGGATTTTCTCATGTACAGACCTGGAATCATCAGTGGCTTTTTCTTCCCCAGACCTGGAGGAATCACACAATGAGAAGATCTAAGAGATGGAAAGGGGGAAAGCCCCACTGATACTGTCTGAGCCCTGGATCCCACTGAGTTAGGGAGAAGTGTATCTGTTGCATGAAACTTAAAAGGTCTAAAGTAGTAAGATTCTAGACATTTTTCTTATATGTACATATATCAAATATGTAAAATAAACATGTACATACACATACAGGAATAATACTGTATTACTGAGTTTTTGTTTCTCATTTAGCTTGCAGATATTTCTAAGTCAAAGTATACAGCTCTACTTCATTCTTTTTAAAGACCATATAATATTTCATAATAGGTGTAATAGTTAATTTTATATGTCAAATTTACTGGGTCATAAGGTGTCCAGATATTTGGTCAAATATTATTCTGACTGTGTCTGTAAGGGTATTTCTGGGTAAGGTTAACATCTGAATCAGTAGACTGAGTAAAGAAGATTGCCCTCTTCAATGTAGATGGGCCTTATCCAATCAGTTGGAGCCTTAATAGAATAAAATGGCAGACTAAGAGAGAATTCCTTTCACCTGACTGCCTTCAAGCAGGGACATTGTTTGTTTGTTTGTTTGTTTACTGCATTTCTGAATCTTAAGCCTGCAAGCTTCCAGACTGGAACTACACCCCTATATCTCCTGGTTCTCCAGCTTGCTAACTACAGATGTGGGGACTTGTCAGCCTCTTTAATCACATAAGTCAACTCCTTATAATAAATCTATATATAAATGTTATATGTAAAGAGATTTATATTGGCTTTCCCTCTGGAGAATTCTGACTAGTTCACTATGGATGAGCTATCACTTCTTTGACCATTCCCAATTATAGGTAATTTATATTGTTTTTAATTTGCCTATTTTAAATAATGCTAAATCTGTGTTGCTGGAATGGGTTTGTTTCTGTAGGAGGGATTCCATGAGCACAATTGCTGGAACAAAGTATAAATCTTATAAATTTTAACGTTTGATTTATATTTCAGATTTCCATTCCAAAAAGGCTTTCCTAGCTTTTATTCTCACCAACAATAAATCACAGTGGCTATTTGTCAATACCCACATGCACACTTGATATTTCAAATATTTTTAATTTGAAAATCCAGAAACTAAAAATTTCTTTATTTTTTACAGTCAATATTTATTTATATTTACTTACATTTCATTTTCTACTGATCTTCACTCCTAATGCCATGTGTTTCCATACAGAATCATTCATATTCAGTCTGATGAACTCCCTGTAGTGTTTCTTAAAGTACAGTTTTGATGATTTTTTTTAAATTCCAGTACAATTAACATACAGTGTAATATTAGTTTTAGGTGTACAATGTAGTCAGTCAACACTCCAATACATCACCCAATGCTCATCACAAGTGCACTCCTAATCCCCATCACCTATTTCACCCATCCCCTCACCCACCTCTGCTCTGGTAACCATCAATTTGTTTTCTATAGTTAAGAGTCTGTTTCTTGGTTTCTCTCTCTCTCTCTGTCTCTCTCTCTCATTTTTCCTTTGCTCATTTGTTTCGTTCTTAAATTTCCCATGTGAGTGAAATCATAGGGTATTTGTCTTTCTCTGACTTATTTTGCTTAGCATTATACTCTTTAGCTCTACCAACGTCAAATAGCAAGATTTCATACAAGTGGCAAGACTTCATTCTTTATTATGGCTGAATAATATTACACTGTATTACACACCACCTCTTCTTTATCCAGTTCATCTATCAATGGACACTTGAGCTGCTTCCATAATTTGGCTATTATAAATAACAAAGCTATAGACATAGGGGTGCATGTATCCCTTTGATTTAGTGTTTTTGTATTTTAGGAGTCAATACCCCATAGTGCAAGTACTGGATTATAAAGTAGTTCAATTTTTAACTTTTTTGAGGAACCCCCACCCTGTTTTCCACAGCAATTTCATGAGTTTGCATTCCCACCAACAGAACAAGAGGGTTCTTTTTTCTCCACATCCTCACCAACACTTGTTGTTTCTTGTGTTTTTTATTTTAGCCATTCCAACAAGTATGAAGTGATATCTCATTGTACTTCTGATTTGCACTTTCCGGATGATGAGTGATGTTGACCATCTTTTCATGTGTCTGTGGGACATCTGGGTGTCTTTGGACATCTGTTCATGTCTTCTGCCCATTTTTTAATTGGATTATTTGCTTTAGGCTGTTGAGTTGTATAAGTTCTTTATATATTTTGGATACTAGCCCTTTCTCAGATAAGTTATTTGCAAATATCTTCTCCCATTCATTAGGTTGCCTTTTAGTTTTATTGACTGTTTCCTTCATTATGCAGAAGTTTTTATTTTTATGTAGTCCCAATAGTTTATTTTTGCTTTTATTTTTCTTGCCTCAGGTGACATATCTAGAAAAATGTTGCCACAGCCAATGTCAGAAACATTACTCCTTGTGTTCTTTTCTAAGATTTTAATGGTTACAGGTGTAATATTCAGGTGTTTAATACATTTGAATCTATTTTTGTGTATGGTGTAAGAAAGTGGTCCAGTTTCATTCTTTTGCATGTTGCTATCCAGTTTTCCCAACACCATTATTTGAAGAGACTATCTTTATCCCGCTGCATATTCTTGCCTCCTCTGTCACAGATTAATTGACCATGTAATCATGGGTTTATTTCTGGATTTTCTATTCTGTTCTGTTGATCTATAGGTCTATTTTTGTCCCTACACCATACTGCTTTGATTGCTATAGATCTGTAATATAACTTAAGTCTGAAATTATGCTACCTTCAGCTTTGCTTTTCTTTTTCAAGACTGCTTTGGTTATTCGGGTCTTTTGTGGTCCCATATAAATTTTGGAATGGTTTGTTCTAGTTCTGTGAAAAATGCTGTTGGTATTTTTATATGGATTGCATTAAATCTGTAGATTGCTTTGGGTAGTATAGACGTTTTAACAATATTTATTCTTCCAATCCATGCTTTTCCATTTCTTTGTGTCATTTTCAATTCCTTTCATTAATGTTTTATAGTTTTAACAATATATGTCCTTCAGCTCTTTGCTTAGATTTATTCCTAGGTTTTTATTATTTTTGATGCAATTGTAAATGTGATTCTTAATCTTTCTGATACTTCATTATTAGTGTATACAAGTGCAATGGATTTCTGTATATTTATTTTGTATCCTGTGACCTCACCAAATTCATTTATCAGCTCTAGTAATTTTTGGATAGAGTCTTTAGGGTTATCTCTAAGTATCATCTGCAAATAGTAAAAGTTTTATTTCTTTCTTACCAATTTGATGCCTTTTATATCTTTTTGTTTTCTTATTGCTGTGGCTAGCACTGTTAGTACTCCGTTGAATAAGTGATGAGAGTGAGCATCCTTGTCTTGTTCCTGACCTTAGGGGAAAGCTCCCAGTTTTTTCCCGTTGAGTATGATGTTAGCTATGGGTGTTTCATATATGGCCTTTATTATGTTGAGGTATGTTCCCTCTCAGCTTATTTTGTTGAGGGTTTTTATCATGAATGCATGTTGTACTTTGTCAAATGTTCATTCTGCATCTATTGATATGATCATATGGTTTTTATCCTTTCTTTTACTGATGTGATATATCACGTTAAATGATTTGCAAATATTGAACCACCCTTATATCCTGGGATAAATTCCCCTTACTGTGATGAGTGACTTTTTAAATGTATTGTTGAATTTAGTTTGCTAGCATTTTGTTTAGTATTTTTGCATCTATATTCATCAGAAATATTGGCTTGTAGCTCTGTGTGTGTGTGTGTGTGTGTGTGTGTTGTCCTTATCTGCTTTTGGTATCAGGGTAACGTTGGCCTCACAGAATGAATTTGGAAGCTTCCTTCCTCTTCTATTTTTGAAATAGTTTGAGAATAGGTATTAACTCTTTTTTTAACGTTTGGTAGAATTTGTCTGTGAAGCTGTCTGGTCCTGGACTTTTGTGTTGTGGGAGTTTTTTTATTACTGATCAATTTCATTCAATTGGTATATTCAGATTTTCTTTCTTCCTGCTACTCTTTGGTCTTTGATATGTTTCTAGGAATTTATTCATTTCTTCTAAGTTGTCTAATTTGTTGGCATATAGTTTTTCATAATATCCGCTTATAATCCTTTGTATTTCTGTAATATTGGTTTTTATATCTCCTCCTTCATTTGCGATTTTATTTGTCTCCTCTCTCTCTCTGATTAGTCTGGCTAGATGTTTCTCCATTTTGTTGATCTTTTCTATTGTTTTTTTAGTTTCTATGTCATTTATTTTTGCTCTAATATTCATCATTTCCTTCCTTATGCTGGTTTTGGATTTTGGTTCTTGTCCTTTTTTCTAGCTTATTTAGGTGTTACATGAGGTTGTTTATTTGACATTTGTCTTGCTTCATGATGCAGGCCTGTACTGCAAAATTCCCTCTTAGAACCACTTTTGCTGCATCCCTAAGGTTTTGAACTGCTGTGTTTTCATTTTCATTTGTTTCCATGTAGTTTTTGATTTCTTCTTAATTTCTCAGTTGAGTCATTCATTGTTTAGTAGCCTGTTACTTAACCTCCATGTATTAGTGCTTCTTCCAGATTTTTTCTTGTAGTTGATTTCTAGTTTCATAGTGTTGTGGCCAGAAAGTCATAGGTAGGGTAGTACCAGGGTTGGCTAATTCAGTGGTTCAACAATATCAACAAAAGCTTTCGTTCTTTTGCCCCTTCCCCATTTTCACCATGTTATATTGATCTATAGGTAAGCTTCCCTTAAAGGCACAAGTCAGCGGTCACGCTTACAGCCATCACATCCAGATACAACATCCAGCTGACAAGGAGGTTTCTTCCTCCTCAAGAACTGAGGAAGCCTTTCTCAGAATTCTTCCCCTCATGTCTAATTTGCCAGAATTTGGTCACAAGCAATTTGTAATGAAGGGAATGGGATTAAATTATTGATGATTTAGGGATAAATTAGGACTTAACTCTGAAACAGGTGAAGGAGGAATCCACATGCAGTAAAATCAGCAATCAGCTAACATGTCACTATTAAGATTTCCTGCATTAAATAAAACATGGTTTTGGTTTTGTTTTTTTTTAAAAAGAAGTTTGGTTCTCTCTCATATAAAGGATAGTCAGAGGCAGGCACTTCAGTACTGGTGCAGGGACTCTGTTCATTAGAGATTCAGGCTCTTTCTGTGTTCCTATTCTATTGTCCTTGGTTCTGACTTCTATCCTCAAAGTTGCCCCATGGTCTAGAAGGACTGCCTGAGCTCTAGTCCTCATGTTCATGTTGTACTCCAGAAGAAAGGGGAGGGAGAAGGAAAAAAGTTTGCTGTTTCCAATTGTTAATGTTTATTTTTGAGAGAGAGCGAGCATGAGCAGGGAAGGGACAGAGAAAGAGGAAGACACAGAATCTGAAGCAGGCTCCAGGCTCTGAGCTGTCAGCACAGAGCCCAATGGCGGGGCTCAGACTCCCAAACCGTAAGATCATGACATGAGCTGAAGTCAGATGCTCAACCGACTGAGCCACCCAGGCACCCCGTCCATGTCTCCATCTCTCTTACTGTCCTCCTGCCTTTTTATCTTTGGTTGTTCAGATGTCGTTAAGTCCTCAGTACTTCTTCAGGAGGAACTGTTCTATTAATATGTGTGATTTGTTCTGTGTAGGAGATGAGTTAAAGGTCTTCCTACATCACCATCTTGGACCAGAACTCCTTCGGGTTTCTTTTCCTTTGTTATTTGTTAATAAATTTTTCCATATCTATGTATTAACCATTTTGTCCTCTTTATAGTGTGTCCTTCCTTTATTATAGAGGGTGAGAAGCTAAAAACTGCATTTCTTAAACTCCTCTGCAACTTGAATACCAGCAGTGATTTACATTCTGCCACTTAGAATGCCATTATAGAAGATTTGGAAACTGGGCTATCTAGTCATTACATTTATGAATATCAATAAATAGGCACAGGCATTAAAGCCAGTTTCCTTCACTATAGGTCACAACTGAGATGGTGAATTCCTGGAGTTGATTTCCCACTTTCTTGAGTGTGGTAGAGGTAGAAGTTTCCCTGGAGGACCAATTGTTGGTCCTGTTCTAGGAGAAACACCTTAGACCACACCTATCCAGCCCTTTTATAGATTTTGGAAGCAACTAATTCTCTACATTAAATCCTTCCCTGCTTAAAATAAATAGCATGGTCTCCTTTTCTACAATGGAACCCTGTGCTATACAATTCAGAGATTATAAAAAATGTTTTCCTATATTTTTGAAACCTTAAGTTTTTGCTTTTGATATATATTTCTTTAGTCCAAGTAGAATCAATTGTGATTATTGTGTGAGGGAGTAATCTAACTTTAGAAATATAATCACCTGTCCCACCACCATTTATTAAGCAGTCTATCCTTTCTCCACTATTTTTAAGTGACATATTAATCATATACAAACTTCTCTTATAAAAATGATCTGATAAATTGAAGGAGTATTATTGTATTAGAATAAAAATTGCAGTAGTATATAGTAAATGTGTATGATTGCATTTCGATAAAAAGCCTTTCAGAAAGGAGAAACATTTTTTTGGACCAAGTTGCTTTCAATCACTCTGTGTAGTTGTCCTGGTATCAAGATACAGTTGACTGACAGAAATAAGATAAAGAAGGAGAAGACCATGTGATGTCATATACTTCCAAACACAGAAGACTAAGCCAAAGGAAGATACTATCTAGGGAAAATGTCTACTCTTAGGTACCCTGACTAGAGGCACCCTCCTTCATTTTAATTATATCACTAAAAATTTTAAAAAATACTATGAAGGACAAATTTCCATGTAGTTGTCACTTTTCCCTTGGGGAAAGGACTCAACACATTTGGGTTGGACAGTAAATAAAGAAGTAATTTACAAGTAAATGGACTTGGGTAGTTTTTTAACATCTGCGATACTATACATACCTTCTTTTTCCCTCTGACTTGGTCAGGATTTTCAAATTCACATGATGCCACATCTATTCCCTCTACCAGCATATCCTCAAAAATGACTCACTCTCCCTATAGTCTGTGTGCACTGGCCAGGGATTGTAGCAGTTGTAGCCTGCTTGAATTACTGTCTATTTTTTCCTGCTGAAAAGGGGGATTAAGTTCAATCCAAGGCTTTTGAAAAGGGTAGAAAAGGCTGCTAATTACAGTGTCCCTTGGTTTGTTATTGTATTCTTTTATAACTTTTCTATTTTAGTACCAACACCAAAGGATTTAAATTACTTATGACATTATAAGATGTGTTAATATCTTGTAGGCAAAACTCCTTCATTGTTCTAATTAAAATTCTTTTCTTGGTTCCTTCATGTACATTTTCTCTGCTAAGTAAACTTCAGAATCATACTTTCAAGTTTCATAAAGTATCATTTAGGCTTTTGATTGACATTTATTTGCATTTACAAATTAAATTTCTGGTGAATTGCCATCTTTACAATTTTAAGTCTTTCCTTTCAAATCAGGGTGTATCTCTATTTAGCATTTCCTTTAATTTTTTCAAGGAAGTTGTATTTTCTTTTATATGGATCTTATACATTTCTCATTAGGTCTATTGCTAAGTATTTTTTTTCTACTTTGAGTGTCAATTTTTGCATTACATTTTCTATGTGGTTATTGTTAATCTATAATAAGACTGCAGGGGTCTTTTTAACTAAGTGCCATGCCCAATGTGGAGCCTGAACTAGAACCCTGAGATCAAGAGTCACATGCTCTACCAACTGAGCCAGTCAGGCACCCCAAAGTTGCTACACTTTATATGTTGATTTTGTATGTGGATGCCTTACTAAACTATTCTAATAGTTCTGATAATTTTTCTGTTGTTTTCTTGGACTTTTTTAGGTGTACAATCATTCTATTTCCAAATGACAGTTTTATCTCTTCTTTTTAAATAATTGTACCCATTTTTCATGTCTTATTGCCTTATCTAATACCTCTAGAATCATGTTGAAAGGTAGCAGTAATAATCCTGTCTTTTCTTGTTCTTACCTTAAAGAGAATGCCTTTAAATCTTTACCATTGAGTATATTTTCTATAGATATCTGTTAGCTATACCATAACAAATTTTTAAAATTCTATTTACTACTATTGCCACTTTGGTGAGTAGTACACTGATTTATCTTCATTTTTCTTTAATAAGAAATATGTGCTGAATTTTTGTCCAACATCTGATGTCTACTGGAATGATCATATGGCTTTTGATTTCTTTTTTTAAGTTATTTTTTTAAATGTTTGTTTATTTTGAGAGAGAAAGAGAGAGGGCATGAGTGGGAGAGGGGCAGAGAGAGAATAAGAAAGAGTATCCCAAGAAGGCTGCATGTTGTCAGCACAGAACCTGACATGGGACTCAATCTCATGAACCACAAGAACATGACCTGAGCTGAAATCAAAAGAGTTGGGATGCTTAACCTATTGAGCCACCCAGGTGCCCCAACTTTAATTTCTTAATGAAATGTTTATTAAAATTTCATAAAGAAAACTCAGACTTCATTTCTAGAACAAATCTACCTGCTCACAACTGATCATTTTGCAGAGTGACTGGTTTGGTTTGGATTTATGGATGTAGGGTTCTCTTAAATTTCTGTTAGAACACAGCATCAGGGACCTGTGTGATTATAACAACAATTTTAACATCTGTGACATCAGAGTTCTAGAAGGAGAGGGGAAAGAGGGCCAAGTTAAAAAAAATACTTGAAAACATAATGACTGAAAACTTCCCAAATTTGTCAAGGAATATAAACCTACAGATTCAAGAAGGTGAATGAACTCCCAACACAATAAATCCCAAAACATCTACACCAAGACATATCACAATTTCTGAAACAAAGTTTTGAAAGCATCCAGAAAGACACATTACCTAAAGTGAGGTAACACTTAGAATGACTATTTCTCATCAAAAATCATTAAAGTCAGAGGGATGTAGCATAATACTTTTAAAGTGTTGTGGGGAGGGGAAACCCTGCCAACCCAGAATCCTATAACCAGTGAAAATACCTTGAAGAATGAAGGAAAAATCAAGACATTCTCAAAGGAAGGAAAACTAAAAGACTATCGTAAAGGAATGGTTAAACAAAATTCTCTCAACAGAAAGGAAATAATAAAATAAGGAACCTTGGGAGATCAGAAGGAAAGTAAGAACATGATAAGCAAAAATATGGATAAGTGCAATAGGCCTTCCTTCTGCTCTTGAGCTTTCTAAATCATGTTTGAGTGTTGAAGCAAAAATTTTAACACTGACTGATGTAGTTCTAAATGTATTTAGAGGAAATATTTTAGATAATTATTTAATAACAGGGCATGGTAATGGGATGTAAAGTGAAATCACATTATTATATTTCACTTGAACTGGTGAAATGACACCACCACTAGACTGTGAGGAGACAGACAGAGATAGAGATCAAATCCAATATGCAGAAAAAACAGTAAATAAAGCTACACACAGATATATTCAAGAATACTATCAATAAAGCAAAATGGAATTGTTTTTAAAAATGTTGAACTAATCCATGGAATGCAGGGAAAAGAAAACAGAAAAGCAAAAACAGAACACAAAACAAAAAGTAGAACTGCAGAACTTAATCCCTAAGTTATCAATAATAACATTATATGTAAATGGTATTAATACATCAACTAAAAGAGATTGTCAGCATGGATTTAAAAACATAATCCAGCAATATACATCTGTAAGAAACTAAATACAGATATCATAATATAGGTAGGTTGAGAGTGAAAAGATATACAAAGATATATCATGGAAACAATAATGCAAGGAAAACAAAAGTATATAAATAAAATTGCCAGAGATAGAAAGAGACACAATTATTTAAAAAAGTCATTCATCTGAAATCTTGCCCTTTACAACACATGGATGGAACTAGAGTTTATTATGCTTAGTGAAATAAAGACAAATACATGATTTCAGTCATATGTAAAATTCAAGAAACACAGCAGATTAACATAGGGGAAGAGAAAGAAAAATAAGATAAAAACAGAGGCAAACCATGAGATTCTTACAGAGAACAAACTAAGGGTTGCTGAGGAGGAGAGGTAGGTGATAGGAATTAAGGGTGATAGGCATTAAGGAGGGCAGTTGTTGGGATGAGCACTGGGTATTATCTATAAGTGATAAATCACTGGGTTCTAATCCTGAAACCAATACTACACTGTATGTTAACTAAATTAAATTTAAATTGTTAATTAATTAATTAATCATTCACCAAGAAAACAGCAATCCAAAATCTTTATGCACCAGACAGAGCTGAGATAATGAGGCAAAACTTGACATAAATAAAAGGAGAAATAGATGAATCCATAATTATATCTAGGGATTTCTAAAACCCTCTCTCACCTATTGATAGAACATCTATACAGAAAATAAGCAAGAATAAAAAAGAACTCAATAACATCATCAACCAACAGGACCTAATTGACATTTATAGAACATTTCACTCAACAAGAGCAGAATACACATTTTTTCAAGTTCCTCCAGAACATAAACCAAGATATACCATATCCTGGGCCAAAATACAAATCTCAATAGATTTAAAAGAATTGGAACCATACAGAGGGTGTTCTCGAACACATGTAATTAAGTTTGAAGTCAAAAACAGAAAGATCTGTCTGAAGTCAAAAACAGTAAAATCTCCAAATACTTGGGAACTAAATAACATACTCCTAAATAATCTGTGGATCAGAGAAGACATCTCAAGAGAAATACAAAACCATACTGAACTGAATAAAAATGAAATAAGACATATCAATAGTTGTGATATGCAGTAAGAACAGTGCTGAGAGGAAAACTTATAGCACTAATTGCATACACTAGAAAATAGGACAAGTCTCAAATCAATAATCTAAGTTCTCACCTAAAGTAATTAAAAGAAAAGAAAAAGCAAATTAAGCCAAAAGGAGAAGGAAAGAAATAATATCTATAAGAGCAGAAATCAATGAAACTGAAAACAGAAAAAGTAATAGAAAAATCAATGAAATAAAAGCCTAGTTCTTTGAAAAGATTAATAAAATTCATAAACTTTAGCAAGACTGTCAAAAGGAAAAAAATAGATGATACAAATCACTAACATCAGCAATGAAATAGGGATGTCACCCTAGACTCTGCCAACACCAAAGGATAATAAGGGAATACTATCAACAACTTATACCCATAAATTTGACAACTTAGATCAAATAGACCAATTCTTCAAACATTAAAAACTACTATATAGAAACATAGATATAAATATATTTAGATATATATAAAGCAGAAAATTCACATACCATACAAACACCCAGTGGCTTTTAGTATATTCATAGACTTGTACATTCATTGTCAAAATCAATTTTTGTACATTATATTCCCAACCTACCCACCCCCCACGCTCACCTTAGTCATCACCTCACAATCTCCCAATCCCACCTAGCCCTAGGAAACCACTAATCTACTTTCTGTATCTATAGATTTGCCTATTGTAGACATTACATATAAATGAAATCACATAATATGTGGTCCTTTGTGACTGTCTTCTTTCACTTAGCATAATGTTTTCAGGGTTTATTAGTATTTCATTTCCTTTTATTAGTGAATAATACTTAATTCACACATGAGTTATGGACACTTGGGTTTTTTCTACTTTGGAGATATTAATAATTCTGCTATAAACATTCCCGCACAAGTTTTGTGTAGACATATGGTTTCATTTCTTTTGGTTATATACTTGGGAGTAGAATTGCCAGATCAAATGGTAGTTCTGTATTTAACTATTTGAGGAATTGCCAAACTGTTTTCCAAAGCACCATTTTACATTCTCACCAACAGTGTATGAAGGTTCTAATTTCTCCACCACTTGTTATCTTATTTATTATAGCCATCCTAGTGTTTAGAGAGTGGAATTAGCCATTCTATAATGGCTAAATTATGTTAAGCATTTGTCATGGATTTATTTGTATATCTTATTTGGAGAACTATCTATTCAGTTACTTTGCCTCTTTTTAATTTGGCTATTTGATTTTTTTAAACAAAATAATTTATTGTCAAATTGGCTAACATACAGTGTGTACTGTGTGCTCTTGGTTTTGGGGATAGATTCCTGTGATTCACTGCTTACATACAACACCCAGTGCTCATCCGAACAAGTGCCCTCCTCAATGCCCATCACCCATTTTCCCCTCTACCCTCCCCCCCATCAACCATTTGTTTGCTATTTGCTTTTTAAATGTCAAGTTGTAATACTTATTTATAGATTCTGGATACAAGAATCTTCTCAGATGTATGATTTGCATGTATTTTTTCCTATTTTGTGGGTTATTTTTTCATTTGCTTGATAGTCTTTTGAAAAACAAGTTTTCAGTTTTGATGAAGTCCAATTAATCTATTTTTATTAGGTTGCTTGTGCTTTTGGTGTCATGTTTAAGAAAGCATTGCCTAATCCAAGGTCACAAATATTTATGGTTTCTCCTAGGAGTTGTATAGTTTTAGCTCTTACGTTTAGGACTTTGATCTATTTTTAGTTATTTTTTGTATGTGGTATGAGGCAGTGGTCTAACTTTATTCCTTTGCATGTGTATATCTAAGTGCCCAAGCAACATTTGTTCAAAGACTCTTTTCTTATTGAATTGTCTCAGCACTCTTGTTGAAAATCAATTGACCAACCGATTTGTGGTTGTTGTTTGTTTTTTCTTCAGACTTTCAATCCTTCCATTTAGCTTTATGTTTATTCTTATGCCAGTACCACATTGTCTTGATTATCTACTACAGCTTTGCAGTAAGTTTTGAAACCAGAAGTATGAGTCCTCCAACTTTATTTTTTCAATATTTTGGGCTGGTATGGGTCCCTTGAATTTCCATGTGATTTTTATAATCAGCTTATTTCTGCAAAGAAGTTAGCTGGGATTTTGATAGAGACTGTATTGAATCTGTACATCAATGGGGATCATTAGCATCTTAACAATATTAAATCTTCTGATCCATGAACTGATTTATTTAGGTCATCTTTAATTTCTTGTAATAACATATTGTTGTTTTCAGAGTACAAGCTTTGTACTTCTTTTGTTAAATTTATTCCTAAGTATTTTATGCTTTTTAATGCTATTTCAAATGGAATTATTTTTGGTTTGCTCATTACTAATGTACAGAAATACAGTTGATTTATGTATATTGATCTTATATTCTGCAACCTTACTGAACTTATTTATTAGTTATGGCAGTTTTTTGAGGATACTCTAAGGTTTTCTATATACAAGATGGTGTTATCTGCAAATGCAGATGTTTCTTCCTTTACAATCTGGATGCTGTTTGTTTCTTTTTCTTCAGTAAAACCTCCAGTACAATATACCTCTTATCTGTTGGAAGAAGTATCCTTCTATTCCTCATTTATTGGGGTTTTTTTTTTAATCATTAAGAGGTAGAGAATCTTTTCAAATGTTTATTCTGCATCTACTGTGATGAGCATGTGCTTTTTGTTTTTTGTTCTATTTATATAGTGTAAGACATTGATTGATTTTCAGATGTTAAACCAATTTTGTATTTCTGGAATAAATCCTACTTGGTTATGGGGTACAATCCTTTTTTACCTATTTCTGAATTAACTTGCTAGCATTTTGTTAAAGATACATTGATGTGTTGATGTGTAGTTTTCTCGTTGTTGTTGTTTTGGTTTCATTGTTGTATTAGAGCTATACTGACTTCATAGAATGAATCTTTTCTATTCTTTGGAAAGGTTATTAAAATTTGATACTAGTTCTTTAAATGTTTGGTATAATTCCTTCATGAAACCATCTGGTCTGGGATTTTCTTTGTTTAAGGCTTTTTTTTTCTTTTTTAATTTTTTTTTTTTACATTTATTTATTTTTGAGAGACCGAGCACAAGTGGGGAGGTGCAGAGAGAGAGGGAGACACAGAATCTGAAGCAGGCCCCAGGCTCTGAGCTGTCAGCACAGAGCTTGACAGGGGGCTCAAACTCACAAACTGTGAGATCATGACCTAAGCCGAAATCCAATGCTTAACTGACTGAGCCACCCAGGTGCTCCTTCTTTGTGGTAGTCTATTGATTACTAATTCAATATTTTGTTATAGGTTTATTGAGATTTTTTTATTTCTTCCTGAATTAGTTTCAGTAGTTTCTGTCTTTCTAGGAATTTGTCCGTATCATCTAAGTAATTTATCTAATTTTTGTCAGTTCATAGTATTCTTATTCTTTTTATTTCTATAAGGTCACGTATATCCCC
The DNA here is from genome assembly GCF_027475565.1 of Acinonyx jubatus. NCBI lineage: Eukaryota > Metazoa > Chordata > Mammalia > Carnivora > Felidae > Acinonyx > Acinonyx jubatus. The sequence goes on from NC_069384.1 coordinate 123,812,899, forward strand.
TTTTTCATTCTTGATTTTGGTGATTTGAGACTTATTTTTGAAAAAGGTTTTTTCCACCTTGGTTAGTTTGGCTAAAATTTTGTCAATTTTCTTGATTTCTTCAAAGTCACTGAAGTCACTAGTGGCTTCACTAGTTTTGTTTATTTCTATTCCATTAATTTCTCCTCTAATCTTCATTATTTCTTTCCTTCTGCCTGCTTTGGGCTTACTTTTTTCTTCTTCCTGTGTCTTAAGGTGTAAAGTTAAATTGCTGATTTCAGATCTTTTTTAATGTAGCATATAATTTTAATTATAGTTTCATTTTTATTCATGTATTATTTAGAAATATACTTGCCTCATAAGTAGTAAAAGTAGACATTCTTAGGACAACCATGGATTTTCTGGTTACATTTTTTAAAAAAATTTTAATGTATATTTGTGAGAGAGAGAGCATGAGCAGGGGAGGGGTAGAGAGAGAGGGGGACAGAGGATCTGAAACAGGATCTGTGCTGAAAGCAGACAGCCCAATGTGGGGCTGGAACTTACAAACCAGGAGATCATGACCTGAGCTAAAGTCAGACACTTAACTGATTGAGCCACCCAAGTGCCCCTAGTTACATTTTTATTATTAATTTTAATTCCACTGTCATCAGAAAACAAATTCTGTATGATTTCAATCCTTTGAAATTTGTTGAGGCTTGCTTTATGGCCCCGCACATAGTCAATTTTTACAAATATTCCATGAGCAATTTAAAAGAATATCTATCCCATACATAGATGGTGGTAGAACATGCTTGTACATATTCATATTTCCTATAACTTCACTGACTTTTGGGTTTTTTTAAGTCAGTCATTTGAAAATATGTCATAATTACCCATTGTGATCATGGACTTATCCATTTCTTATAGCTCTGCAAATTTTTGCATATTTTAATTCCACAAAGTAAGTCTATTTAAATTTAAATTTTTGATATATTCATTATGAGTTAAACACTTCATTATAAAGGGATCTTCTTTATCTCCAGTAGTAATTTCTTAAAGTCTGTTTTGTCTGGTATTACTATATCAGCCTTTTTTCAATTGATGTTTTCTTTTATCTTCAATTTTTATCCTTACATTTTACATGTGTATCTTATAAATGTAAAAGAGATGAATTTTAGTTTTTATTCAGTATAAAAGTCTTTTTATGCAAGATTTAGTCTGTTTGACTTTAATGTAAGTACTATTTGTGTTGGATTTACCAAACCTATTTTATTCCCTTTTCTCTCCTTTTCTGCCTTTAGAAAGAAATGAGTGATGGGCATTGAGGAGGGCACTTGTTGGGATGAGCACTGAGTGTTGTATGTAAGCAATGAATCACAGGAATCTACCCCCAAAACCAAGAGCACGTTGTATATACACTGTATGTTAGCCAACTTGACAATAAATAGTATTTTTTAATGTTTTTATAATGCCTACTTATTTTTGAGAGAGACAGTGAAAGCTAGGGAGGAGGAGGAGAGAGAGAGAGAGAGAGAGACAGATGGACAGACAGACAGAATCTGAAACAGGCTCCAGGCTCTGAGCTGTCAGCACACAGCCTAATGCGGGGCTCAACCCATGAATGGGAGATCATGACCTGAGCCGAAGTTGAATGCTTAACTGACTGAGCCACCCAAGAGCCCCAATATTATTTTTTAATATAAATTAAAAAATAAAAAGTAGATTCTCAGTGTTTTTATGATTACTTTTCTCACTATTATCTTGGAAATCATGTATCACTATACTGTTCTAATGATAACACTAAAAATTACCACATATATCCTTAATTTATAATTATCTAATATTAATTGGTATCCTCTTTACCTAAGCAGTCCAGACAAGGTCATTAGAACAATCTTTTGCTACATTTATCTGCCCTCCCTGAATTTTAAACCATTGATGTCATGCATTTTAATGTTCTGTATACCTTTAAACCTAATAACACATTATGCTTGTTTTCTTCAGTCAGTGTTCATTTGTATTCTCCTACACCATTTTCTTTTTTTTTTCTTAATTATTTAAATTCAAATTAGTTAACATATAGTGTAGTCTTGGCTTCAGGAGTAAAACACAGTGATTGATCTCTTAGATATGCCACCCAGTGCTCATCCCAACAAGTTCCCTCCTTAATGCCCATCACCTGTTTAACCCATCCCCCCACCCCTCCAGCAACCCTCAGTTCTCTGTATTTAAGAGTCTCTTATGGTTTGCCTCCCTCTCTCTTTTTATCTTATTTTTCATTCCTTTACCCTATGTTCATCTGTTGTATTTCTCAAATTCCACATATGAGTGAAATTATATGATCTTTCTCTGACTTATTTCACTCAGCATAATACCCTCTAGTTTCATTCATGTTGTTACAAATGGCAAAATTCCATTCTTTTTCATCACTGAGTAGTATTCCATTGTATATATATATACCATATCATCTTTATTTATTCATCATTTGATGGACATTTGGGCTCTTTCCATAATTTGGCTATTGTTGATAGTGCTGCTATAAATATTGGGGTTCATGTGCTCCTTTGAGTCATCAGTTTTGTATCCTTTGGATAAATACCTAGTAATGCAATTGCTTGCTCATAGGGTAGTTCTATTTTTCATTTTTTGAGGAACTTCTCTACTGTTCTCCAGAGTAGCTGCACCAGTTTGCATTCCCACTAACAGTGCAAAAGTGTGCCCTTTTTCAACATCTCTTGTTGTCTGAGTTGTTAATTTTAGCCATCCTGATTGGTGTGAGGCGGTATCTCATTGTGGTTTTGATTTGCATTTGCCTGATGATGAGTGATGTTGAGCACTTTTTCATGTGTCTGCTAGCCATTTGGATGTCTTCTTTGGAAAAGTGTCTATTCATGTATTCTGCCCATTTCTTCACTGGATTACTTGTTTTTAGGGTGTTGAGTTTGATGAGTTCTTTATAGATTTGGATACTGACCCTTTAGCTGATAAGCCGTTTGTAAATATCTTTTCCTATTCTTTCAGTTGCCTTTTAGTTTTGTTGATTGTTTCCTTCGCTCTGCAGAAGATTTGTATTTTGATGAGGTCCCAATAGTTCATTTTTGCTTTTCTTTCCCTTGCCTCCAGAGACATGGCATGTAAGAAATTGCTGTTGCCTACGTCAAAGAGGTTGATGCCTGTTTTCTCTTGTAGGATTTTGATGGTTTCTGTCTTGCATTTAGGTCTTTCATTCATTTTGAATTCATTTTTGTGTATGGTGTAAGTTTCATTCTTCTGCATGTCACTGTCTAGTTCTCTCAGCACCGTTTGCTGAAGAGACTGTCTTTTATCCATTAGATAGTCTTTCCTGCTTTGTCAAAGATTAGTTGGCCATATATTTGTGGGTCTGTTCTATTCTATTCCATTGAACTGTGGGTTCTCTATTCTATTCCACTGAACTATGTGTCTGTTTTTTGCCAATACTATACTGTCTTGATGACTACAACTTTGTAATGCGGCTTAAAGTCCATAATTGTGATGCCTCCAGCTTTTTTTTTTTTCAACATTACTTTGGCTATTCATGGTCTTTTCTGGTTCCATACAAAGTTTAGGTTGTTCTAGCTCTGTGAAGAATGCTAGTGTTGATAGGGATTGCACTAAATGTGTAGATTGCTTTGGGTAATATCAACATTTTAACAATATTCATTCTTCTAATCCATAAGCATGGAATGTTTTTCCATTTCTTTGTGTCTTCTTCAATTTCTATCATAAGGTTTCTATCATTTTCAGGATACAGATTTTTACTTCTTTGGTTAGGTTTATTCCTAGTTATCTTATGGTTTTGGTGCAACTGTAAGTGGGATAGATTCCTTGATATCTCTTTCTGTTGATTCTGGTGTATAGAAATGCAACCAATTTCTGTATGTGGATTTTATATCCTGCGAATTTGCTGAATTCATGTATTAGCTCTAGCAGTATTTTGGTGGAGTTGGGTTTTCCATGTAGAGTGTCATTTCATTTGTAAAGAGTGAAAGCTTGACCTCTTCCTTGCCTATTTGGATGCCTTTTATTTCTTTTTGTTGGCTTATTGCTGAGACTAGGACTTCTAGTACTATGTCGAATGACAGTGGCGAGAGCAGACATCCCTGTCGTGTTCCTGACCTTAGGGGGAAATTCTCAGTTTTTCCCCAGTGAGGATGATATTAGCTGTGGGTCTTTCATATATGGCTTTTAGGATGTTAAAGTATGTTCTTTCAATCGTTACTTTGAAGGTTTTTATGAAGAAAGGATGCTGTATTTTGTCAAATTCTTTTTCTGTATCTATTGAAAGGATCATATGGTTCTTACCCTTTCTTTTATTAATGTTATGTATCACATTGACTGATTTGCAAATATTGAATCAGCCCTGCAGCTCAGGAATGTATTGTTGAATTTTGTTGAGAATTTTTGCATCCCAGTTCATCAGGGATATTGCCCTGCAATTCTTTTTAGTGGAGTCTTTGGTTTTGGAATCAAGGTAGTGCTGGCTTCATAGAATGAGTTTGGGAGCTTTCCTTCCATTTCTTTCTTTTTTTTTTTTAACAGTTTGAAGAGAATATTAATAACTCTTCTTTAAATGTCTGGTAGAATTCCACTGAGAAGCCATCTGGCCCAGGACTCTTATCACCTACAGCATTTTCATTATACTTCATTTATCTCTGTGTTCCTATCCAGGATCATTTTCTTTCTGCCTGAAGAGCATCTTCACTGCTGGGTCTCCTTGTGACAGATTCTCCATTTTTGTTTGTGTGAAAATGTCTTTCTTCTCACTCTTGAAAGATATTCTTGCTAGATATAGAATTATACATTAGCATTTCTTTCCCATTTTGAATACTATTTCAAGGTCTTCTCATTTCAATTGCTTTTATTAATGGGTAGCTGTCAGTCTAATGTTTCTTTCTCAAAGAAAAAAACCACTATTTTCCCCTCAATAGCTTATGTATTTTTATTTTGGTTTTTAGTGGTTTTACTATGTGCCTATGTATGGATTTCTCTTTATTCCAGTTCAGGGTTTGCCGGGTATCTTAAATCTGTGGCTCAGTGTCATTCACCAATTTTTGGCTAGCTCTCCTCCATTATTTTTTATGACCTGTCTTTCTAAGACTCCAATTGTACATATGTCAGAATCCTTCCCTATATGGTTTCCCCTATAATCATTTATATTTCCTATATTTTTGTCCCTCCAAGTTTCATTGGTGTTGATTTCTTCTGATCTATCTTCCAGTACACTGACTCTCTCTTACAGATGCATAGTCTGATATTAAATCTGTCCAAGGAGTTCTTTAAGTTTTTTGAGTTCTATAAATTTCATATGGTATAGGTTTTAATTCTTTGTAGAAAAAAAAATCCTAGTCTTGTTTTGTCTCCTTGGGCCTAGTTACTTTTTTTTGTAAGCCACAAGCTTTGGCTATGTTTATTTATCTTTTTTTAATATGAAATTTATTGTCAAATTGGTTTCCATATAATACCCACTACTCATCCCAACAGGTGCCCTCTTCAATACCCCTCACCCACCTTCCCCTCCCTCCCACCCCCCCATCAACCCTCAGTTTGTCCTCAGTTTTTAAAGAGTCTCTTATGTTTTGGCTCCCTCCCTCTCTAACCTTTTTTTTTTCCCTTCCCCTAACCCATGGTCTTATTAAGTTTCTCAGGATCCACATAGGAGTGAAAACATATGGTATCTGTCTTTCTCTATGTGACTTATTTCATTCTCCATAACATCTCTAGTTCCATCCACATTGTTACAAAAGGCCATATTTCATTCTTTCTCATTGCCATGTAGTATTCCATTATGTATATAAACCACAATTTCTTTATCCATTCATCAGGCTCTTTCCATAATTTGGCTATTGTTGAAAGTGCTGCTATAAACATTGGGGTACAAGTGCCTCTATGCATCAGCACTCCTGTATCCCTTGGGTAAATTCCTAGCAGTACAATTTCTGGGTCTTCAAGTAGTTCTATTGTTAATTTTTGAGGAACCTCCACACTGTTTTCCAGAGCGGCTGTACCAGTTTGCATTCCCACCAACAGTGCAAGAGGGTTCCCATTTCTCCACATCCTCGCCAGCATCTATAGTTTCCTGATTTGTTCATTCGAGGCACTTTGATTGGTGTGAGGTGGTATCTCTGTGTGGTTTTGATTTGTATTTCCCTGATGAGGAGTGACGTTGAGCATCTTTTCATGTGCCTGTTGGCCATCCAGATGTCTTCTTTAGAGAAGTGTCTATTCATGTTTTCTGCTCATTTCTTCACTGGATTATTTGTTTTTCGGGTGTGGAGTTTGATGAGTTCTTTATAGATTTTGGATACTAGCCCTTTGTCCGATATGTCATTTGCAAATATATTTTCCCATCCCATCGGTTGCCTTTTAGTTTTGTTGATGGTTTCCTTTGCAATGCAGAAGCTTTTTATCTTCATGAGATCCCAATAGTTCATTGTTGCTTTTAATTCCCTTGCCTTTGGAGATGTGTCAAGTAAGAAATTGCTGCGGCTGAGGTCAGAGAGGTTTTTTCCTGCTTTCTCCTCTAGGGTTTTAATGGTTTCCTGTCTCATATTCAGGTCCTTTATCCATTTTGAGTTTGTTTTTGTGAATGGTGTAAGAAAGTGGTCTGGTTTCATTCTTCTGCATGTTGCTGTCCAGTTCTCTCAGCACCATTTGTTAAAGAGACTGTCTTTTTTTCATTGGATATTGTTTCCTGCTTTGTCAAAGATTAGTTGGCCATGCTTTTGTGGGTCCAATTCTAGATTCTCTATTCTATTCCCTTGGTCTATGTGTCTGTTTTTGTGCCAATACCATGCTGTCTTGATGATTACAGCTTTGTAGTAGAGGCTAAAGTCTGGGATTGTGATGCCTCCCGCTTTGGTCTTCTTCAAAATTACTTTGGCTGTTCGGTGTCTTTTGTGGTTCCATACGAATTTTAGAATTGCTTGTTCTAGCTTCGAGAAGAATGCTGGTGCAATTTTGATTGGGATTGCATTGAATGTGTAGATTGCTTTGGGTAGTATTGTCATTTTAACAATATTTATTCTTCCAATCCATGAGCACAGAATGTTTTTCCATTTCTTTGTGTCTTCTTCAATTTCCTTCATAAGCTTTCTATAGTTTCAGCATATAGATCTTTTACATCTTTGGTTAGGCTTATTCCTGGTATTTTATGATTCTTGGTGCAATTGTCAATGGGATGAGTTTCTTCATTTGTCTTTCTGTTACTTCATTGTTAGTGTATAAGAATGCAACTGATTTCTGTACATTGATTTTGTATGCTGAGACTTTGCTGAATTCATGTATCAGTTCTAGCAGACTTTTAGTGGAGTCTATCAGGTTTTCCATGTATAATATCATGTCATCTGCAAAAAGTGAAAACTTGACTTCATCTTTGCCAATTTTGATGCCTTTGATTTCCTTTTGTTGTCTGATTGCTCTTGCTAGAACTTCCAACACTATGTTAAACAATAGCAGTGAGAGTGAACATCCCTGTTGTGCTCCTGATCTCAAGGGGAAAGCTCTCAGTTTTTCCCCATTGAGAATGACATTAGCTGTGGGCTTTTCATAAATGGCTTTTATGATGTTTAACTATGTTCCTTCTATCCCAACTTTCTCGGGGGGCTTTTATTAAGAAAGATGCTGAATTTTGTCAAATGTTTTTCTGCATCGATTGACAGGATCATATGGTTCTTATCTTTTCTTTTATTAATGTGATGTGTCACACTGATTGATTTGCGAATGGTGAACCAGCCCTGTAGCCCAGGAATGAATTCTACTTGATCATGGTGAATAATTCTTTTTATATGCTGTTGAATTCGATTTGCTAATATCTTGTTGAGAATTTTTGCATCCATATTCATCAGGGATATTGGCCTGTAGTTTTTTTTTTTTTTTTTGCTGGGTCTCTGTCTGGTTTAGGAAGCAAAGTAATACTGGCTTCATAGAATGAGTCTGGAAGTTTTCCTTCCCTTTCTATTTTTTGAACAGCTGGAGAAGGATAGGTATTATCTCTGCTTTAAACGTCTGGTAGAACTCCCCTGGGAAGCCATCTGGTCCTGGACTCTTATTTGTTGGGAGATTTTTGATAACTGATTCAATTTCTTCACTGGTTATGGGTCTGTTCAAGTTTTCTATTTCTTCCTGTTTGAGTTTTGGAAGTGTGTGGTGTTGTCCAGTTTGTTGGCATATAATTTTTCACAGTATTCCCTGATAATTGCTTGTATTTCTGAGGGACTGGTCGTAATAATTCCATTTTCATTCATGATTTTATCTATTTGGGTCATCTCCCTTTTCTTTTTGAGAAGCCTGGCTAGAGGTTTATCAATTTTGTCTGTTTTTTTTTTTTTTTTTTTTTTCAAAAAACCAACCCTTGGTTCCATTGATCTGCTCTACATTTTTTTTAGATTCTGTATTGTTTATTTCTGCTCTGATCTTTATTATTTCTCTTCTTCTGCTGGGTTCAGGGTGCCTTTGCTGTTCTGCTTCTATTTCCTTTAGGTGTGCTGTTAAGATTTTGTATTTGGGGTTTTTTCTTGTTTCTTGAGATAGGCCTGGATTGCAATGTATTTTCCTCTCAGGACTGCCTTTGCTGCATCCCAAAGCGTTTGGATTATTGTATTTTCGTTTTCATTTGTTTCCATATAGTTTTTAATTTCTTCTCTAATTGCCTGGTTGGCCCATTCATTCTTTAGTAGGGTGTTCCTTAACCTCCATGCTTTTGGAGGTTTTATAGACTTTTTCCTGTGGTTGATTTCAAGTTTCATCGCATTGTGGCCTGAAAGTGTGCATGGTATGATCTCAATTCTTTTATAGTTATGAATGGCTGTTTTGTGACCCAGTATGTGATCTATCTTGGAGAATGTTCCATGTGCACTCGAGAAAAAAGTATATTCTGTTGCTTTGGGATGCAGAGTTCTAAATATATCTGTCAAGTCCATCTGTTCCAATGTATCATTCAAGGCCCTTGTTTCTTTATTGACCGTGTGTCTAGATGAGCTATCCATTGCTGTAAGTGGAGTATTAAAGTCCCCTGCAATTATCACATTCATATAAATAAGGTTGCTTATGTTTGTGATTGTTTTATATATTTGGGGGCTCCTGTATTCAGCGCATAGACATTTATAATTGTTAGCTTTTCTTGATGGATAGACCCTGTTATTATTATATAATGCCCTTCTTCATCTCTTGTTACAACCTTTAATTTAAAGTCTAGTTTGTCTGATGTAAGTATGACTTTTGACTTCCAGTAGCATGATAGATAGTTCTCCATCCCCTCACTTTCAATCTGAAGGTGTCCTCAGGTCTAAAATAAGTCTGTTGTAGACAGCAAATAGATGGGTCTTGTTTTTTTATCCATTCTGATACCCTATGTCTTTTGGTTGGAGCATTTAGTCCATTTATATTCAGTGTTATTATTGAAAGATAAGGGTTTAGGGTCATTGTGATGTCTGTAGGTTTCATGCTTGTAGTGATATCTCTGGTATTTGTGGTCCTTACAACATTTCACTCACAGAATCCCACTTAGGATCTCTTGTAGGGCTGGTTTAATGGTGATGAATTCCTTCAGTTTTTGTTTGTTTGGGAAGACCTTTATCTCTCCTTCTATTCTAAATGACAGACTTGCTGGATAAAGGATTCTCGGCTGCATATTTTTTCTGTTCATCACATTGAAGATTTCCTGCCATTCCTTTCTGGCCTGCCAAGTTTCAGTAGAGAGATCGGTCACGAGTCTTATCAGTCTCCCTTTATATGTTAGAGCACGTTTATCCCTAGCTGCTTTCAGAATCTTCTCTTTATCCTTGTATTTTGCCAGTTTCACTATGATATGTTGTGCAGAAGATCAATTCAAGTTATGTCTGAAGGGAGTTCTCTGTGCCTCTTGGATTTCAATGCCTTTTTCCTTCCCCAGATGAGGGAAGTTCTCAGCTATTATTTCTTCAAGTACTCCTTCAGCCCCTTTCTCTCTTCTTCTTCTGGAATTCCTATGATACAGATATTGTTCCGTTTGCATCACTTAGTTCTCTAATTCTCCCCTCATACTGCTGGATTTTTTTTAATCTTTTTCTCAGCTTCCTCTTTTTCCATAATTTTATCTTCTAATTCACCTATTCTCTCCTCTGCCTCTTCAATCCGAGCTGTGGTCGCCTCCATTTTATTTTGCACCCCATTTGTAGCATTTTTTAGCTCCTCATGACTATTTCTTAGTCCCTTGATCTCTGTAGCAATAGACTCTCTTCTGTCCTCTATACTTTTTTTCAAGCCCAGCAATTAATTTTATGACTATTATTCTAAATTCGTGTTCTGTTATATTGCTTAAATTGTTTTTGATCAATTCGTTAGCTGTCGCTACTTCCTGGAGTTTCTTTTGAGGAGAGTTCTTCCATTTCGTCATTTTGGGTAGTCCCTGGGGTGGCTCGGAACTGCAGGGCACTTACCCTATGCTGTCTGGAGTAACTTGTGTTGTTGGGCAGGGCACAGTCAGACCCGATGTGTGCCCCCAGCCCACCGCTGGGGCCACAGACTGGTGTATACATTATCTTCCTCTCTCCCAGGGGCAGGACTCACTGTGGAGTGGTGGGGCGCCTCTCTGGGCTACTTGCACACTGCCAGGCTTGTGGTGCTGCTTTGATAGGATCTGGTATATTAGCTGGGGTGGATCTACAAGGTGCACAGGGGCAGGAGGGGCAGGCTTAGCTCACTTTGCCATCAGTGGTCCCCTGCGGGAGGGGCCCTGCAGCACCAGGAGGGAGGCAGACCCCGTCAGAGGGATGGATCCACAGAAGCACAGCATTGGGTATTTGCATGGTGCAAGCAAGTTTGGTGACTGGAACTGGTTTCCTTCGGGATTTCAGCTGGGGGATGGGGGAGGGAGATGGTGCTGGCCAGCGCCTTTCTTCCCTGCCAAGCTGAGCTCTGTCCTCCAGGGCTCAACAACTCTCTCTCTCGGTGTCCTCTTGCCCTCCCGCTCTCCGAGCACAGTTGTTGACTTTTAACATTCCAGATGTTAAGTCCTGCTGGCTGTCAGAACTCAGGGAGTTCTGCCCCTCCACTTTTGCAAGGCAGACTTCGGGGGCTCTGCCTTGCTGGGCGGGCTGCCCCTCCACCTCTCCAGCTCCCTCCCACCAGTCTATGTAGCACGCACCGCCTCTCCGCCCTTCCTACCCTCCTCCATCAGTCTCTTGTCTATGCTTGGCTCCGGAGAGTCCATTCTGCTAGTCTTCTGGCTCTTTCTGGGTTATTTAGGCAGGTGCGGTTAGAATCTAAGTTATCAGCAGGTCGAGGTGAGCCCAGCGCCTTCCTATGCCACCATCTTTCTAAACAGTTACTTTAAGGTCTATGTCTGGTAATTCCAATTTTGAGCTAGGTACTGTACCACATGTTTATAAACATTATCTCACAACAACACTGATGGATTATTTTATATGGAAGGAAGTGGAGCTCACTAGTTTGACTGATTTTGCATTTTCATACTGGACTTCATATATATATTTAATATAGTTTATTTTCAATGGCTACAGTGTGCTTTTGGTTTTGGGGGCAGATTCCTGTGGTTCATCACTTGCATACAACACCCAGTGCTCATCCCAACAAGTGCCCTCCTCAATGCCCATCACCCATTTTCCTCTCTCCCCACATCTGCCCCTCCCCATCGACCCTCAGTTTGTTCTCTGTATTTAAAAGTCTCTTATGTTTTTTTGCTTCCCTCCCTCTCTGTTGGTAACTATTTTTTCCCCTTCCCCTCCCCCATGGTCTTCTGTTACGTTTCTCAAAATCCACAAATGAGTGAAAACATAGGATATCTGTCTTTCTCTAATTTTACTTAGCATAATACCTTCCAGTTCCATCCACATTGCTGCAAATGGCATGATTTCATTCTTTCTCATTGTCAAATAGTATTCCATTGTATATAGAAACCACATCTTCTTTATCCATTCATCAGTTGATGGACATTTGGGCTCTTTCCATAATTTGGCTATTGTTGAAAGTGCTGCTATAAACATTGGGATACATGTGCCCCTTTGAATGAGCACTCCTATATCCTTTGGATAAATTCCCAGCAGTGCTTTGCTGGGTCATAGGGTAGTTCTATTTTTACTTTTTTGAGGAACCTCCACACTGTTTTCCAGAGTGGCTGGAATGCAAATGCACCAATTTGCATTCCCACCAACAGTGCAAGAGGGTTCTCATTTCTCCACATCCTCACCAGCATCTGTTGTTTCCTGAGCTGTTAATTTTAGCCACTCTGACCAATATGAGGTGGTATCTCAGTGTGGTTTTGATTTGTATTTCCCTGATGATGACTGACATTGAGCATCTTTTCATGTGTCTGTTGGCCATCTGGATGTCTTCTTTGGAAAAATGTTTATTCCTGTCTTTCACCCATTTCTTCACTGGATTATCTGTTTTTTGGGTGTTGAGTTTGAGAAGTTCTTTACAGATTTTGGATACTAACCCTTTATCTGATATGTCATTTGCAAATATATTTTCCCATTCCATCGGTTGCCTTTTAGTTTTGTTGATTGTTTCCTTTGCAGTGCAGAAGCCTTTTATCTTCATGAGGTCCCAATAGTTCATTTTTGCTTTAAATTCCCTTGCCTTTGGAGATATGTCAAGCAAGAAATTGCTGCAGCTAAGGTTAAAGAGTTTTGTTACCTGCTTTCTCCTCTAGGGTTTTGATAGTTTTTGTCTCACATTTAGGTCTTCCATCCACTTTGAGTTTATTTTTCACACACAGAGTTTCTAAATAGTAAAGCCAATAACCAAATTGAAGTCTTCCAAATATCAAAAGTCATGCTCTTAGCCATCTCATTATAAGATTAGGGAAGTTCCAAATATCTGACTAAACCAGAGTTCAAAACTTGTTAAGGTTAATTTATCTCCCTACCAGAGCAAAATTTCTCTGTCTTTGTAATTGGTTCCCCATCAATCCCCATCATAACATTCATTCTGAATTTTTTTCATATACCTATCCACATTTATTCATTCGCTCATCACTCTATGTTTTTTGAGCATCTATCACACTGTTCTAGCCCTTAAGTTTCATGGTAGTAAGGCAGACATGGTTTCTGTCTCATGGAACTTTATTGTGGGAGATAACAAAGAATAAACATGTAAGCAAATATGTAGTACCAGACAGTGATGAAGTTAATGAGCAAATAGTCTGATACAGTAAACTGGGATATTGAAGGTTGATTTTGGCTAAGTGGTAAAGATAGACCTTCAGAGATGACATTTGAGCTGCAACCTGAATGGGAAGACTATTCCAGCCCTAAGGAAGAATAAGTGCAAAGACCCCACATTTGAAGGTTGTTTGGTGTATTTAATGTAGAAAAAAAGAATTGGGTTTTGGGTGGAGCCTCATGAAAAAGCTGAGTTTCAGAAAGGAGAGAGCTATTCAGTAAAAGAATTCCAGAAATCTCCAGAAGGTTCTTCTCTTAGAAACTGCATTTTTAACACCACCCCCCTGCACATACACACATAATTGATACTTGTGTGCACTAAAATTAGAAACCTAAGAAAGCAGAACACTGAAGAAACAGATGTAATATCCTCAAGGGAATAAGCTATATTTCTTATGACTACCTGAGGTAGTGATGAATATCACCACTGCAAATATACACTAACTTCTCTGTTTTAGCTGAAGATAAAAGGGGTCAGGTTGACTTATTAGTGAGAGTGAAGATTTCACAGTGTAGTACAGTGTGACAAAGCAGCTCTTCTGACTCTTCTTCCATTTTGGAAGCCATCACACTGACTTGGGCTCTCTTCTCAGCTTGGAATGTGTTCTTTGGGGTGGATTTTTGCATTTCCCAGGTATAGGTGTACATTTGTTTCGTTGTTGGTTAGATGTGTGACTCAGTAAGTGAATGAACTAACTTACTGAGATCAGAATCTCAGAATAAGTAATTTCTATCCCCACTCTGGTAAGGTTGGGTGAGGAAGTTAGCCTTATCAGCTCTGGTCTTTGGGAACTACCCAGGATTCCCTAATGGTTCATCACTCACTCCAGCCAGCTCTCATAAGCTAGGCAATGACCCTCCATTAATGCCACCTCTATGGCGGGGTACTGTCAGTACACCAGGAACCCAGCATCCTGTCAATGTTTGGGATCAAGTTTGGTTTTGAAAAGAGCACAGAGAACGACATAATTTAAAAATCAAAGAAATTCATTTTAGTAGTAAAAGGTTAACAGCCTTTAGGAGGAACAATTTTTAATCACCCTCGTCTAGACTCTATCACTGAAATCACCAGCCACCGAGTGAAATATGGCCCAACTGCCGCCACCAAACAGCTCCTAAAGACTGTTGTATTTAATCATGTCTGTGCACCACTTATGGATTTTCATTATGATTCCCGATGCTGTTGCGCTGGGTAAAATATTAATATCCATAGTAATGATGCATGAAGCTTGGAGTGTAATTTCTTCACTCTTCTTGTCTGATATTAAATTGTTACCACTTTATCATTTGTGTAGAACTGCACGTTTCAATTAATCTTTCCATATCAGCAGCCCTGATTAATATAGATCATGATTCATAAGCTTATCGTCACCATAGTTTTAACAGATCATTTATAAAGATCTTAAATTTCAGGGTCTGGGAGGTGCAGCTGCTGTGTCCAATGTGCCTCTTTATTCTCTGTTCCAACAGTGCTGCTATACACCGGCTGTCACCTCCTGTTGAATAATTAATTTCAGGAAACCAAATTTACCCAAAGGAAAAAAAAAACTAACAGAATGAGGGGACTGGCAATTGGCAGGGTAATGGACAATGTTTGTTCACCTTTCCATGCCCAGCCCGGATGTTGCCTGCTCTTCATCGGTCAGAACTGCTGCTCTGGGGGATTAACCACAGGTGTGTATGGGCTTCTGTGGGCTGCAGGGGGCAATCCTAGCCAGCACAGCCATCCCAGGACAGTTGTTGAGGTTTGATGCAGCATTGGATAACTTCCCAGGCAGCTGCTGCTGCTCACATGAATCTACAGACCTCATCAGACCTGGCATGATGCCTGGGGGCTTACATTGGTCCTGGGATACACAGTTTAAGCTGTGTGCTCTGGGTAGGGTCTGGGTGAGCTGGGGAATTAGTGAGAGGTTTTCAAACATTTTTATCAACACCAGAACCTCTCCGGGCTTGAGCTCTTTCAGCAGAAGAGGCTGTTGAGCCTCAGAGTTCTTTGGCCCACAGACACATGGCCCAGCATGGAGAGCCTAGGGAGCCATTGCAGGGACTTCTTCACTGACCTACCTCTAGACCAACTTGAGGCCATAACAGGCCCATGCAGAAGCCCCTAGAGAATAGCCCTCTTGTTTGAACAGAACAAAGGAGAGCAGGAAATAAAGCAGAGCTTACTGACTTTCTGGGGTCTGCATCCAAAGCTTAATTCTTATGGCTTGAACTTCTCAAAGGCTGCATGTACATAGGAAAACACCTGGAATGTAAAAACAAACAAGCAAAAACACTGTTTTGGTTAACTGGTCTAGTAACTAAACTGGTAACATTTTGTTAAAATTGTGAATATTTTGTTTCAACCTCAAGTCATGTGACTAACCTATTGGAGTAAACTTGTATATTTTGTTTTGATCAGATTTGCACATGTTCTCTGTGAAAGGCATTGTGCCAGGTCCTAAGGCTTGGACTTACATTGTATCTTGGGTTCTCCCTGAAGACTCCCCAACATAAATGAAGAGCAAGTCATGTATGTGGGAGATGAGCCTAGGAAACATCATTAAGGGAGTAAGGAAGTGAAGGAGGGAAGGGGAGGCAGCCAGTGGTGGCTGCATTACTCAGGAAGTCACCACCTTGAGTAACAAATGGCAACCTCTGGGAGCCTGGGAAGAACATGCCTCAGAGACAGCTCAGTGGTGGGGCAAGGAAGCCAATCATTTATTTTCCAAGTCCCTATCTGTTATTGGAAGGGCTGATTTCTGAGGTGTGTGAGCAAAGTGATTTCTGCAGCCAGAAATAAACACTCTCAGATGGAAAGTACGATGTATTCCTAGTAAGCGGGCTTCACAAGTATAGGTAAGAGCCAAGAGAATATCACCAGGGCCAACAGCATTTTCTACAGCCATCCTCTAAGCCCATGCATTTGTTCACTCATTAACTCAAGAAGTGTTCAGAGATGTTTTCTTATCTACCACTCTCTAGACAAGGGATAGTGGTTACTGAAAAAGTCCACTAAAGCTGCGAAGCTTAAAAATCTTACATGTTTTATTTTGACTAAAGCATACAAATGTACATTTATTCATAATTAATTTGATGTTGGACCACATTCTTTTAATGTACATGAACTACTGGTGCTCTACCTTCCCTTTCTTATACAAGCCACCCATAGAAATTCATCGCCCCTGATTTCTAGTTTCTATTAAGCACAGCAAGAACTTAAAGTCATTTTTGGAGCCATCTAAGTACAGAAACTTTCTAGATGTTTTTGATTTTTCCCTAGTCTTTTATAGTTTCTTTTTCCCACATCTAATTCAACAGCGATTTTTCAGTGACTTGCGCTTACTGAGTCCAAAGCATTCAATTTAATGTTCAAAGAAGCAGCAATTCTTCTTTTTACACTTATCATCAGTTTATGTAACATTTAATTTAATTTCATGGTTACAATATTAAGCACAACTGTCACACACAGATTTATGAACAAAGACAATTAACACTTGGTAAGGTACAGCTTGACTAGAGGATGCCCAAGCACATGGGCCTCCTGTTGGTGAGCAATATTATTGCATGCCAGGCACATTTACATAATTAACTCATTTGATCCTCCTAATAACCTAGAGTGCGAGATTGTTATTACACCCCCTTTACAGAAAGTTCTGAGGCATAGTTGGCTCCAGGTTATACAACCAGTAGTAGGTGACAGATCTCAGTTTCTAACCCACAGAGTCTGACTCCAGAGCCCAAGGTCTTAACCACAGTGCCACACGGCCCTGTTTAGAGAGTAGCCTTTAGTGGGTAGCCATGATTTATCTTCCATATGGTGACACTCTTGAAAGTGAGAGGGTCCCTTAACGATAGGGACACTAAAACCATAGAGATTAAACAGCACAGTCCTGAGTGAGCCAGGCTCACCTGGCTAAATAGCCATGAGCTTATTCTGTCATGGGCACTGGCCAAAGGAAATTGTTAGTTTGGGAGGATTTAAGGGGGACTAGTTAAGGGAGTTTCAATGGGTGGGGGTCAAAGGGAGCATAGACATATAAGCTTCATGAGACAGCTTCATCAGGCTTACAAATCAAGTGGAAATAAAGCATGTGTACCTTAGTTATAAGGTACCATAAGTATCTGTAATAGAAAGGTGTCAAAATACATGTGAATTAAAGAGTTATGAGAGTTCAGAGGAGGGAGAGCATATTTTCAAATCACGAATCCGGGAAGTCTTTACAGAGAACATGGCATTTCAGCTGGCTATTGAATGTGGGTCAGATTTGGAGTTGTAAAGGACAGGACATTCCAGGTGGAAGGAAAAAGCAAAGGCAAAGAGATAAAAAGCCAAGGGTTTAAAAATGTTAAAGGATGCTAAGTAATTGTGTTTGCTTGCTGGAAAGGGAGTTATTGATCACTGTGGGTAGTAGGAGGCAGAACTAGAGGCTGCAACCAGGTTACAAGCTAAGTTTGGATTTACTTGGTAATGAATAGTGAACCGGGGTAAGTTTCTGAACTGGAGAATACAAGAGGCAGCAGGTCCTGGCCTGGCCCCTAGGAGTGAAGATTTTGGAGCCAGACTGCCTGGTTTCCCTTCCCTTTCCCCTATGACCTGAGACAAGTCACATCCCAAGGTCTCAAGCGTTGCATTTGTAATATGGAGATAATAATGGTACCTACCTCTTAGGGTCATGCAGATTAAATTAGTTTATAATCTGTAACTTGCTTAGAATGGTAGAGTAAGGGCTTTGTAAGTATTATCTATTAGTATGACTGAAGTTAAACATTAGGCAGTTTAAACTGGTGGCAGAGAGAAGAGTGGCTGGCAAAGGGAAGAGAGGGAAAAAAGTAATCAGAGTCTGAATGGGTGAGGAAGGCCAGAGAGACAGAAAATGTGTGCTGCTTACAACTGGTAGGGGATTTTGAACCTTCTTCCCCACAGCCACCCTTTCTGCTTGCTCAGCTTCTGGGCTCCCCTACAGGCCTCCCAGCCAAGAATCTCACACATGGTACATCTCCCAACAGTGTACTCAGCCACCCTGCTGCGCATCTATGACCTCACCACTTCTGAGAAAGTAGGAGTGAATGCTGCCATCCTTCTCAGTAAAGATCCTTCTTTCCCAGAGCCTCCACCAGAATTCAACACTGCCAAGAGGTTTCATCTCATAGTGTATTTTACAATTCACAACACATTTATCTATTGAATGTCAACTTTTCCCTATTCACTCTTATGTGTTCAGTGCTTAGTATGGTGCTTGGAAGAAAGGGGCTAGTCTGGGAATGTTTGTGAATGAACAAACAAAATAACTAGTGAATATATGTTATCTCTCTTCTCTGTCAAACAAAATGATCTAGTCCAAAGACTTAGAAAAAAGTCTGATACATCACAGTTATTCAGTAAATGGTGGCTAGAACTTATTACTCAATTCTACTATACCACTAATCACCGACTGCCTTGCCTAAAAGCTGGTGTGGGGATGGGGGAGGAGGGGAACTGCCTGGGGGTAGAGCCTGGATCCTCTTCCTGGGTGAGTCCCTGATCACTGCAGAGGAAGTACCTGATTCATGTCCATTCAATCAAACTGATTGAGCTTTTAAATACATCTGATCTGCGTTCAATGTTGGTTAACAAATTTGATGATAATTGATGGCCCCATCTCTGCACTGAACCTTTTATTTCTTCATGAGATACCCCTACTTATAATTCTGGCCTCACAGTGTGGAGTGTGACCAGATAGGCCCCAGCATTGGGCCACTCCTTCATCTGCCCCTAAGGATTAATTACCTGGACACACTGCTTTGCTATCACATCATAGCCTTCATTGGGTTAATGAGGTTGTAGAGACAGCCTTATTGGTGATTATATGAGCCTACGGTCTCATAGCAGAATGGCCATTATCTTGCAGATAACAGAACAGCATTAAGAATTGGTTTACCTATTTATAAAGTGGGAGAAATTATATCTAATTTATAGGCAATGGGAAATATGCTAATTAGTTACAAGTTTTTCTTGGTTTTTTTTCCAAAAGTAAATAATTTCAAAAGTAACCTTAGTGCAATTATTATTTAAATTAACTTCCTAAAAAACTCTAGTCTCTCACCTCTTTGGCCACATTCCTTACAGTATGATATTGCAGTTTTCATTAATTAGTATTTTATTAATCCAAAATTGCCAAAGCATGAATGAGTAAAAATTCTGAATCCTAAGGTTTAAGAAGGAAGTATAGCATTTAAATGTACTTTAAATGTAGACTAAAGGAGCTGGGGGAGAAGAGGGGTGCTAGAATAAGTGATGTAGGGTATGACTTGGGTTTGGGGAGACTTGGGGTCTTAGTTCTAGCCAACTCCTCTGGGCCTCAGTTTCTTCTTCATGTGAGAATAAGGGACTAGGTTATCTCTAGATTCTCCTTCCTCTGTGATTCTTGCTTTGCAAGTATGTTGGAAAACTGGAAGGTTTTGTTTTTTTTTAATCCTTGTTTCAATTGATTTTTTTCAGTAAAGTAAGCATTTGTCAGATTTGATTACACTATTGTTTGCTTGATAAATCCATTTTAGATTTATGGAGAAATATTTCTGGGCCTTAACCCAACCTGACACATCAGACACCATAAAACCCACAGCCCACTACTATGAAATGCAAATAGCTACTGATGTTCAAAGCCATGCTCCAGGACACTCATCCCTGTCCATACCTCTGTCCTCTTTGAACACTGCCTGGCTCCATATTTATACTTGCTCTCTCTTTTATGGATTAGAGATAAGATACTGGCTATATTCTGACATTCTGGCCAGAGTCCTAGGAACACTAAAATCCTGCCCTGCCTTTCCACCTTTGCCACAGGGACCGAACAGAAACCACAGTACCTCCTTATTACTAAGGAAGCACCAGTACTACTAAATTCAAGTCTCCTTTATGAAGCTCAGTTGAACTTTTTGGCTGAAAAAATGAGTAAGTAAGTAGGCAGCAAGCTTAAGATGGGCCTTGGATCCTCTATCTAAACAACAGTTTAGATTCAAAGGATAGACTCACAAAGATGGCTGGCTTGCCCAAGGAGGCCCTGCTTGGATCTGAGGAAAGGCTGATGACAGGCATTGGCCTTTGAAGCACAGTAATCCCACCAACCAGGAACAGGGCCCAATCAGATATACTATCTCAGGTTGGCAACTTCTTCTCTTTGATGGAGAAGCTCATAACACAGTGAACCAAAGGGCAGAATGTAAAAGGGAGTTCAAGGGTCCTTCCCCACACATTACCCAATGTTTGCATTTGAGCCTCCACTTTCCCGAATGGATTTTAACTGGCTCTTACCTCTGACTCTCAGAGCCTCCTTCCTGGTTCCACTTCTCACTAGCCCCTTGGTAGGTGCCCTGGTTGGGTCAACCCCATGCACTACGGTTGTTTTAGCTTTTCATCAATCAGTCATGAGATATGTAACATAAGAGTGAATATTCCTTTGTGCCTAAGAACAGGATTTTAAGGGAGGTTTAATAGCTATATATGACTTTGGGAAAATTTAACCACAATTGAAAATTTGTGTATGCCTCTGTGTGAATGTATGTAAAGAGACTGAACATTTACTTTAAAAAAATGAGAGTATCACTTGACACAAATAAGAATACTATAGCAACTATAAAAGTTTCATGACTGCGAGAACAATTCTCATTTGTTTTCATGCCCTAGGATAAATCAGAACCAATTTATCTACATTCCAGGCAGGTCTGCATTTCTTCACCCTCTCTCCTCCTACTTAAAAGACACCCAACCTCAAGCCCATCAAACTCCAGACCATTTGGGTCTTTTAGAGTTATAATTTTGCTTCTTTATGTCTTTATTGCTCCTTTGATAGAGAAATTGAAAAAAAGAAAAAGATATGAAGGAGAACAACAAAAAGCTATAATTATGAAGATTCAATTTAATTTTAAAGCTTGTGGACAGAAAAGAAGAAGCCAGAAAAGAAGGAACCAAATTAATTTAGCAGGGAAGCATTGCATGAAATATTGTTGAAGTTTAATAACCATGCAAAGACAGATGATATGTGTGGAAAAATTAGTTGTAGGACCTCATAATAGTCTATTAATATTTCCTACAGGCGCAAAACCCTTTCCTGAATAATTGTGACAAAGTAATCTTTTGAAAAAGAGTGAGCTGAAAAAAAGAATCTTCAAAAGGAGACAGTGATGATGAAGGCGCTAGAAGGAGAAGGAGACTCTATGTCAGCCAGGGAATCTGAGGGTGTGTTTGCTATAACTCACCGTGGCCAGACAAGAGAGATAAAGCTCACAGATGAACAGAAGCCATGCGGAGGGCATACACACACAGGCACATCTGCACCATAAAGAGCTGGGAAAACAAATAGTGTGGTTCTTAGACATACCTGTCTTTTCATAAGTCTTTACTTAATATTCCTGCCCACAAGGTCAACACTATTGAGCTCCCAGTCAGGCAGATGACAAAAGTGAGATGCACAACAATGGATTGACTTGTTACAGGGGCCCCCAGAAGATTCAGGCAGAGAGGGAAAAGGGAGGCCTTGCCTCAGGCAGTGTGACGGGCCTGGCAGCCTCCTCATGGCCCAGAGAAATGGAATCTTCTCTGGCTTTGTCTTTGTAAAATCAGAAGCAGGGTTCAGCCTGTGTAGCAAACTCTGAGCTCCCCAAAGCAAAACACCTGAATTCCTTTATTCTGATCTAACAGAAAGTGTAATTATTCTGTATACTCAAATTCCAGAGATTACTGTTCTAATTGGAATTCAGTAAATACTTGTTGACTGAATTGGAAAAGGAGAAAAGGAAAGGGACTAATATTTAAATTAGTATTTAATTGTTTAAACTAATAGCTTATATTTGTTAATAACCTGGAATATTCCAATGCATTAAAATGCATTAATTTCTCTAATCCTCTAAACAAACTTGCAAAGCAGTTGATATCATGCCCATTTTACAGAACAAAAGAGGCTTCCAGCTTTTCATGCACCTGGTAACTGGTAGAACAGAAGTCAAACCAAACATACTGCCTCTAGAAGGTCTTTGTGTAAGGACTGGTGAGGTTTGCTCCCATCCCTTCTCTGCAGAACTTTCTCCTGCCCTTCACTAACTCACAGAGGCTACCTCCATTCCTGGAATCTTGGTCCCAGTTGTTAAATTTACCTCTGGCCAAGGAAATCGCTATTCCTGCCCTATTCCTGCCCTACTGAGCATACTCCTGCCTAATCCAGATTCTGCTGCATAGCTACTAATGATCACGGTTATCTAGGACAAGGGCCACCATGATCATCAAGTTCATGCAAGTCTGTCTGTAGGACTGAGAACTCACTTTTTCCACAGTAACAAAATCATGGGACATCCAGGATATGAATACATGAGATGAAATAGTTGAATATCTGGCAGGAAGATTTTTGAAAGGCATAATGGATGGGGTTGGGGACCATCAGGTTATAGTTCCCATCTTTTAGATGGATACTTTGAGGGAACAAAACTGTTCTTCCAGGTTTCCATGTGCAGGATAGGTTAATGTTCTATTCTGATTTAAACATACTAAACCAAAACATGCATGGCTGGGACAGTGTACACATATCAGGGCATTATTGGGGGGGTGGGGGCACACAGTGATAATGGCTCACATAGTATGGGACTGTGGAAGGTGTTTTACAAAATATGGATTTGTTTGATGTGATCATAGCCAGCACAAAATTTTAGTTTTCACTTCTTTTGCTCCCTATGATGGGCCACACCAAGATCCACCCTGACAAACTTGAGTGCTTCAGTAAGTTATTCTCAGTTCAAAACAGCAGAGAATGGTGGTCATCAGTACTAAGCTTGGAATAGAATAGGACTGTACTGGGGCACCTGGGTGGCACAGTCAGTTAAGCGTCCAACTTCAGCTCAGGTCATAATCTCACAATTTGTGGGTTCGAGCCCCACATCGGGCTTTGTGCTGACTGCTCGGAGCCTGGAGCCTGCAGCCTGCTTCTGATTCTGTGTCTCCCCCTCTCTCTCTCTCTGCCCCTCCCCTGCTCACATTCTGTCTCTCCCTCAAAAATAAATATTAAAAAAAATCAAATATAAAAACCATACTTGCAGTTCAAGAGTCACCAAAAGCTTTACTTGAGGCTCCTCTTCCCATCCCCCTCTTCTCAGAAATACTAAGGCCCTTGCTAAGAATATAGAAAACAAGGTGGGCCCCCATTTCAGAGGTGTTCCTACAAATCAAGAATCCACTGCTTTAGCTCAGGCAAAGACAATGAGCTCCCACTATGAATGAGGACTCCCAGAAGCCAGTTGAAATCCCCATGGTGTATGGGGGGTGTAATAAAGCCTAAATCCTAGAAGCTTATGATAAAAGCTCAAGAATTTCTCCTTGTGATAAATTTCCCTATATTCTACTTCTTCATAAAAATTTTGGTCATACCGTATCACCATTGAGGAATAGCATATTTGACCAGACTGCTAGTTTCATTTGCAGAATTCTATAGAATTCATTCATTCCACAAACACTGATTAAGCACCTGTATCCTGTGCCTGCTGAAGGTTAAAAAAAATGAGTAATGCACAGTTTCTGGGTTTCAGGGTTATTTACCTGAGGAGCTAAGACTATATTCAGAAAATTAGACCTAAGTAACTAAGATTTTCCAACCCTAAAATTCTTTGTGACCTTATAATACTGTAGAACACACATTAACTTATAATAAACCTTCCGCTTTTCCTTATTTTTCATTCATTAGTCAATTGGAAAATCCATGAACATTTTTAATTTTTTAATTTTTGTAAAATTGAAGGCCAGATAGTTTGGCATCTGTATTTTACAGACCCCCTACCTAAGTCATAGGTACACAGCCTACCAATATCTCAAGACTCACAAATTTCTGAAGGCACATAAGCACTTAGACTGTGCTCACCTTGATGTGCTAAGTCGCAACCAAGCTGTCATAAACTGATGACACCACCTGGTGGTTGGAGCAGGGAATGGTAACTCTGCACAATTTTAATTCTATCTCTCTTCCCTACTTCCTCTTCTTACCCAATCTGGAGATTGTGCACATGCAGAATATACTCTTTTCTCTTTCACTGTTCCCTTGGGTTTTTTCGTTAGCTAGTTTGTTTATACATATTCTGATATATAATATCAGGAAATATTTTTCACACATAGATACCAACATCTGCTTTAACAACATTCCTCATTCTGTTTCCCTATTGGAAAGACCTCCACCTCAATTCTGATCATCTTCTCCACTAATTTTCTCTTTCAATCTACTTTGACCTACATGAGATCCAAGAATCTTCCCCTTGTTATATAATTGTTTATATGAGACTGTTTCTGCTGATATATCTCTACCAAGAGAAAAGAAACCCAAGAGTTATCCCTCAGGTACAAATCAAAGCAAGTGCAGTACTTTAATACCTTAGCTACCTCTGTTCCTCCCACCAGGAAAGCCCTCCCTCTCCTCCTTTTTTACCTAAACCTTTTTGTTTTGCAGCCTGACCTCTTCTAGGAAGCTCTGCTTTCTCCAGACCCTCTACTTCTCTGCCACCCTATGGTTAATCAATGCATTCATTTCCTAGGACTGCCTTGACAAATTACTAGAAACTTAGTGGCTTCAAACAAAAGTTTATTTTCTCACAATTCTGGAGGCCTTAAATCCAAACTCAAGGTGTTGGCAATCCATGCTCTTGCTTTTTCTTTTTTCCCTTTGCTCATTTGTTTGTTTCTTAAATTCCACATTAGTGAAATCATATGGTATTTTTTGGCTTATTTCTCTTAGCGTTACACTCTCTAGTTCCACTCTTAGCGTTACACTCTCTAGTTCCAACCGTGTCATTGCAAATAGCAAGATTTCATTCCTTTTTATGGCTGAATAATATTCCTGTGTGTGTGTGTGTGTGTGTACACTACCTCTTCTTTATCCATTCTATTGATGTGTGTTGATGGGCACTTGCGCTGCTTCCATAATTTGGCTATTGTAAAAAAAAAATGTCCTATAAACATAGAGGTGCATGTATCCCTTTGAATTAGTGCTTTTGTATTTGGGGGGTAAATACTCACTAGTGTGATTACCAGATCATAGGGTAGTTCTAGTTTTAATTTTTTGAGGAACCTCCATACTGTTTTCCATAGTGGCTGTACCAGTTTGCATTCCCACCAACAGTGCAAAAGGATTCCTTTTCTGCACATCTTCACCAATACTTGCTATTTCTTGTGTTGTTGATTTTAGCCATTCGGACAGATGTGAGGTAATATCACACTGTAGTTTTGATTTGGATTTCCCTGATGATGAGTGATGATGAGCATCTTTTCATGTGTCTGTTGGCCATCTGGATACGTTTTTTGGAGAAATGTCTATTCACATCCTCTGCCCATTTTTTAATTGGATTATTTGCTTTTTGGTGTTAAGTTGTATCCTTCTTTATATATTTTGGATACTAACCCTTTCTCAGGTATGTCATTTGCAAATATCTTCTCCTGTTTCAGAGGTTGCTCCTTAGTTTTGTTGATTGTTTCCTTTGCTGTGCAAAAGCTTTTTATTTTTATGTAGTCCCAGTGGTTTATTTTTGCTTTTATCTTCCATGCCCCAGGAGACCTATCTAGAAAAATGTTGCTATGGCTGATGTCAGAGACATTATTGCCTTTGCTCTCTTCTAGGATTTTTATGGTTTCAGTTCTCACATTTAGGTCTTTAAACCATTTGGGGTTTATTTTTGTATATGGTGAAGCCATGCTCTCTCTGAAGGCTCTAGGAGGTAATCCTTTCTCTCTGCTTTCCCTATAATTCCTTGGCTTGTGGCAGTATAACTCCAGTCCCTGCCTGTGGATATTCACATGGCCTTACTCCTCTTTTCTGTGTCTCCCGGTCCTCTCCTTTCTCTTCTAAGGACACCTGTCCTTGGATTTAGAGCCCCCTATTATCTAGTATAATCTTATCTCAAATTTTACCATCATTACCTCTGCCAAAACCATTATTCCAAAAAAGGTCACATTCCAAAGTTCTGGTGTACTTGAATTTGGGGGAGTTCAACCCACTATAATCTTACACTGTTTGGTTTTATTCTTCAGTTGCCATGTTTTCAAAATAAAATTGCCAAAAAGATATATTTTTAACCTACCATCGCAACTAAAGGAGAGCACACACTAATTTTAATAGAGATGGGATTTTGAGAAATTTCTCCTACACTTTAAGAAATATGCAGGGCCTTTTTTTTTTTTTTTAGTGCCTTCTCTATAGAATATTTAAATTGTTTTCTTATATATAATGAAATCCCTCTCCTTAAAATTCACCTTCATTACTTTGTGTGTTTTACCTCCTGTAACTAGATGTTTCCCTCAATAGGTCCCCTACTTTTATACGTTTAGAATTTAAAATATCGTCCTTGTAATGAAGAAAACTCCTTGAAATAACCCGTGTGCACCATCTCAGAAAATGTCAGTCCAAACTAGCCACTGTCACTGAGACCCAGAGACAACATCTTGGAGGATGTCCCACTTTCCATCCCCTGAATCTATAATTCTCATTTATTTCATTACCACAACCCTCATCTCCATCTTAGTGACCCTCCTTATCCAATGCTTAATGGTAATGAAGACTAAGGCAATGCTATGATCCTTCTCTCTGGGACATAATACGTATTTTTAAACCGGAGCACTAAACTAGAATGTCACATCAGTTCTGCCCTTCTAACTCCCATTTGTCCTCCAAGACTCAGATAAAGTGTCCATCTATTCTGTAAATACTCTCTGATTCCTACAGATAAAAGTTATTTCCTTCTTTTCTGTGATCCTCTTTTATATGGATTTGTGCCCTAGCAGTCAATACAAACCCCTCACTGATAGGCCATTGTGTCCGTTTCTGTCTTTTCCACCAGTCTCTAAGGTCCATGAATGCAAAGGTAGTATCTTATGCTCACTTGCACCGTTAATGTTTGCTGCACACAGAAAGGTTGAAAGTTGAAGCCTTGTCTTTAAGTATCTTTATATGTAACCCCCAAGCATATTAGTGATAGTAACTATTACTTATAGTTCATAGCCAAGTCATGGCTGAGCATGATCCTAAACAGACAATTGTCCCTGTGCATTGGAGGCTATGATAAGCTAAAGCAAATAATTATTTCTAAACCACATTTGAAAAGGCAAAAAAAGAAAAGAAATAACTAGAATGAACCAGTAAATATATAGACCCAAAAGTAAGAGTAAGACCAATATAGACAGATTTTGTTTCAACCTGAAAGTTACCCCTCATCCCCCAGAAGCACTGTCCAAGTATGGAAAGATCTATCAAGTAGGATGACCCTGTGTTCCAATCACTGGTTGAACATTTAGTACCTGTGTGAACTTGAGCAATTACACTTAACATCCCTATGTCTCAATTTCTTCATCTGTAAAATGAGAATAATAACCACTTCACATAGCTGTTTTAAAGATTAAATGAGATACTGTCTATGCAATGACAAGCATAGTGCCTGGTTGCTATAGACTAAATGCTTAAATCCTCCCCAAAATTCATGTGTTGAAATCCCAATACCCAATGTGATGGTATTTGGAAGTAAAGCTTTTGGGAGATGATTAGATCATAAGGGTGGATCTCTCATGAATTGAATTAGTGCCTTTATAAAAGAGACCTCAAGAACGCTCTCACCCCTTATGCCACATGAGGATAGAAGAATGTGGCTGTCTATGAACTAGGAAGTAATCTTTTACCAAACAATCAATCTGCTGGTGCCTTGATCTTGGACTTCCCAACCTCCAGAACTATGAGAAATAAATGCCTGTTGTTTAAGCACCCCAGTC
Source organism: Acinonyx jubatus (assembly GCF_027475565.1). Taxonomy (NCBI): domain Eukaryota; kingdom Metazoa; phylum Chordata; class Mammalia; order Carnivora; family Felidae; genus Acinonyx; species Acinonyx jubatus. The sequence goes on from NC_069384.1 coordinate 123,840,787, forward strand.
TATGGTACTTCTGTTATAGTAGTCCAAATTGACTAAGATACTGGCTCTTAGTGGATGTTCAATAAATGGTAACCATGGATGTTTCATCAGTGATAAACCATAAGTAGGCTCCAGTTTTTCAAGGAGAATAGATAAAAACTTTGTCATCAGCACTGCTAGAAATATTTTGTTTTTATGCGGTAGTTTTGTCCTTAGTTATATCAGAACTATTACTAGGGCATGGCACCAAATTTTCTTTTTTATGTAGCACATGGAAGATTTTGTTTTCAGGAATCTCCTTAGAATTCAAAGGTTCAACCATAAGTCAATGGTAAAATCTTTAGGTCTTATGCATTCACAAGTTAGAATTATAGTCTAGAGTAACATCCCATCTGGCTACTCATTTCACTAAGATTAAGTGAGGATTTCACTAAGATTAACCAGTACCTTCTAGTCACTGGAGGAGATGTACCATGTTGGACACTGCTCTAAGAAGCCCACTATCTAGTTGAAGGGAAAAGAGAATGTACTAGTCTCACATTAAGTGCCTCAAAGTGTCTGTACCTGCCCTCCATGATTTTGTCTACCCAGAACACAACTTTTCTGCTTCTACTCTAAACTATGTGCTTCCAGTGGGAGCTGCTATCATTACAGATTTCACCTTTATGTCAGTTAGATTTTTTGTATAACATCTCAAAACTCAGAGGCTTAAAGCAACAACCATTTATGTAGCTCATGATTTTGTGGGTTGGCAGTTTGGTCTGGACTCATCTAATGGTTGTTGTGGTCTCAATTGGTCATAATGATGGTACTCATGACTCACACTCAGCATGAGTGGTTAGCTGGTTGTCAGAGTAATAGGGATGACTGGGCCATATATCTCTCATTATCATGTAGGCTAGCCCAGACTTGTTCACATGCAAGTGGCAGGTCTCTGAGAGAGAAGGGAAATATGCATGGCATCTTGACACCTAGGCTTGGAATGGACACAGCATCACTTCTGCTGCATTCCGCTGACACCAAAGCAAGGTACAAAGCCAGCCAAGATTTAATGGATGGGTTAATAGACTCCATCCCTTTATGGAAGGAGCTACAAAGTCACAGGGACAAGTGAAAGGTCATGACTACTTCTACAATCAACCACAACCTTCCTAGCTAAATTCGAGAGCATATGCCCAGGCTGAACCAATCATAATACCTCCCTTTCCCACTCCCAGCCTCATTTTCTTGGCCCAGGGATGGACATCTGATAACTGCCTTATTAATCAGATATTGTATGCAGGACTTTTACCTTTGGGGTCAGACAGCCCAAGTAAAGTTTGTCTCTTATGGGAAAAATAAGACACTAGAGCTATCAGCAGTGTGTTTGCCTATCCCACAAAGCCCACCTTTGATGTGGAAGAATCCCATCATCAAATGGAGAGAATTAACTCAACATTTACAGAGCAGCAGAGGCCAAAGTTAATTCAAATATGCCAATCTTCTGGTTGGATTCCTTGAGACCCACAAGCCCCCTGCTTTTTCCATAATTACATTGCCTTCTATTTAGTTGTCATTCTGAGCCAAACTAGGTTCTGCCAACATGAGGCAGTATCTCAGAGGAGGCAAAAGCCATGTCCAACTGAGGGAAGACAAAGCCAGTCAAATGGAAAAGGAGGTAAGTGAGCCAGGGAGGTACAGATTTTGGACAGGTAGAGGTTCCTGGCAGAAAATTTCAGTACAGGGAATAACAATAGTAAATAGATAGAGATGAGTAAATGATAACCATGTCTGAAGCACGTGAACTAATTTGCTGAGGATTTTAGAGGAAGAAGAGAAAAAAAGACTGGAAAAGCAGTTGGATCAGATTAAGACTCTGGAGGGTCTTAATGCTATAATAAGGAATTTAAACTTTTGAGCAGGGAATGTTATAGTCAAAGAAGAGTTTGGGGAAGATCAATCCAGAGTCAGCTGATATGATGGATTTAAAGGAAAGAAATAAAATACGGAGATAAAGCCTGGGACAAAGAGGCCTTGAACTAGGACTACAGAAGTGGGTATGGAACAAGAACATGCAAGAAGGAAGCAACGTCCAGGACCGGGACTTGGAAACAAATGGAATGTATTGACCCTGGATGATGAGATGAACAGCAGGAGAAGCTTACTAAAGGCTAGAAAGACAAGTATTTAATTGGAGACAAGGGATATTTATGATGGCAGAAAAATTTACATGAGGCATTCAGCAGGTGCTTGGGGTCAGACAGGTGTTTTGTGAGTTCTCAGTTACCAAATACCAGTGGAGGGCCTTCTGTGTGTTCTAGTGTGGAGGGTCCCAGGACCACCACCATGCATATAAATGTCTCAAGGACTTGGATTCTAAAAAAGATTGTTGAAACACCAGGAACAAAAGAGGTCTACAGGAAGGTGTCCCTTCTATCCTCGCAAGCTGGCAAGACATATGGGGAGGGGAATGGTTTTATTTCTACTAAGTGACTAAAAAAGTGAGTGAGGGCAAATCAGTCTTAGAGTAGACTCTAGGTCCCCTACCCACAAACCTGGGCCCTCTCCCCTGGCCTGCATCTCCCTTTCCTTTTGCTTCCACCTTGCAATTAATTTGTGGCTACTGTTTTCCACACAATAGGAAAAAATTCAACGTGTGTATTTGTCAAGTCAGGAGCCATATTCAAAATCACTATCAGAACACAGTTACAAAACCCTTTAATACCTCCAACCAGACCAATGGTAGCAGTGTGAAGGAAATCCTTTGGCGGGAATAGAAGAACATGATTCACTAAGATTTAAAGCCGAGCCCTGCCTCTTAGCAAGATTTATGTCAGCACTCCCAACTTGGAGAAGGAGCAGATTCCTGGAGCAACTGGATGCCAACTGAGAGATGTCTGCATGGGAGAGGCTGGGAGGCAGGTAGGGGGTACCAAAAGCCACACTGGCCAGGCAGAAATGGAATTCTTGGCTTTAATGTTCCTTTTGCCTGCCTATTTTCATCTTTATAGAACAGCCCCTTCCCTGTCCTTCCCAATTCCCCATTTTCTTTTCTTTTTTCCTTTCTTTAAATGCAGTCTAATCCCGAGTATGAACTGATGTAGTTTGTGTGTTAGGGGGAAAAAATCTCTCTCTTTTTCTGCCTTTTTTTTTTTCTTCTTCTTCCCCTGGCCCAGTTCATTATTTTTCTTTCTTGTCACTCAGTGTGATAGGTTGAACAGAAGTGCACAGATGAGCACTGAAAACGGTGTCACAAGGCCTTAATCTAGTCTTTAATGCCTGACTTCAGAGATGTCATTTATCTTCTAACTGCAGCAGGCATCCACCAACTTTATCTCTAATAATATATTGATGGATTAAAAGGGTCGGGCAGGAGACCGGGCTGGAAAAATTGCTTATTGACATCAAAATACAGTGCCCTCAACCTGATAAACATGGAGGGCTCGTGTATCTCCCAGAATAGTTGGCGTAGCTATAATTTTTTTTCTAACATGTTTCCCCCAGGTTCATGGGGTGGTCCAGTAAAATAAACAAATACTAAACATTATTTCTATGCTGACATGGCCAGGGAACACACAAGATATTTTAGGAACACATTTTTAATGTCAGATTTATAAATATACCCCCCTTATTTTATGACACCTTATAGCATATACTATGACAACTTGAAACAGGCACCTATAGTCTTGGCAGCATTCAAATATTCTTCATGCAGTTTGCTGGAGCAAAAGCTCCCGCTAGTACCTGATTATGCTTTTGGACGGCCAGTAACGTAAGGCTATTTCAGCAGAGAGATGAGGCTAGTAATCTCAGAATGTAAATGAAGAGAGCCTTTGGAAAGGTTTCCTTTGTTTATTGTTCTCTTCATTTCATTGTTTGGTTGGCAGCTACATGTTTCAAATCAGGGTCCCCTTCCCACCCACCCCCATAGGCTATGCCTATGCAAGTGAATTTTAGAATAAACCAAAAAATAATTGTAACCTGCTAACTCCCACTTAGTGGGTAGTTCCTAAACAGGCTCTTTTCAAAATTACCTGTTGTTGGACTGAATTACGTCTAATTTTTTTTTTGACCTTAGAAATTAGTTTGCATGTAAAGATACTCTCCTGGGAATGTGTTGCTTTTTAATTTCATAAGTAGCAATGTTGTTGACTTTCACCTGATTTTCAAACGATAGTGACTTCTTCAGTTCAACTTCCTTTGTCTGGAAAACAAGCTCTAAAAATACCTTCTAAGAGGAGGGAAGTGACCTTATTTTAGTATTTTTTTTATTACTTCATAATATCTTTTTCAGAGTACAAAGGTAATGTCATATAGGTTGTCTGGAAGACGTGCTTTTAAAGGAGATTTGCAGAAATGACACAGTATTCCAGCATTTTATAAATTTTGTAGGAAATGTTTTTATGTTTATGCTCCTGCTGATATGACAAGAGCACCTTATTTGGGATTGCCTGAGCCAGGATCCTGGATGTCAGTGTCTGAACCTAGAGGTCCTAGAGAGGAAATTCTCCACAGCCCAAGAAGACCTGTGGCCAAGCTAACTGTTGTCTACTTGCTCCAGCTATACAAGGTACTGATCCTCTCTTGTAGCAGTTTCCCCAACTATAAAAGGGAAAGAACAATAGCATTTATTTCATGGAGTTGTATTAAATGTGTTCATATATACAAAGTGGTTACAGTAGTGTCTGATACATGGTGAACGTTCCATAAATCTCACCTATTACTGTTACCTTCCTCTTTAAAATTACTAGGTTTGTAATGACATCTCTTTCCTAAAGAAGGATGACCTGAGATATGGCCAGGAAAGGAAGGTATCCACTAAGAGTAAATGTTATGGAAGAGCATCAACAGTGAGGGGGGGTGGAGGTTCTGAGGCCAAGAAGGATACTAAAATGAAACAACACAAAAGCTGGCAAAAATCCTAATTGTGTCTTTACCTATATGGTGGCAAAATTCTGATCACAAGATGAGAAGAGAAGATGAGCATTAATATGTACATTTTCAAAACAAAGCATCAGTGTCCCTTGACCACTTCTATCGATTTCCTGGCCAAAGAGGGTAATATATGAGGGTGGGAGTGACTGGCGTTGTTGCATAAAACCCTGATACTAAAATGACAGTCTTTAAATTCATAGGTCCTGGAAGAGTTTGAGAAGAAAAACTGAATTTGGAAAGTAGAATGGAGCCCATTCCAAAATGACCTGTCAGTCTTCCTTGAATGCTCTGCAATAGACCCTGTATCTAAGAAATGTCTTCTATATTGAGAGCACTGCAATTAGCATGAGTCGTTTGGCTACATGGACAGAATTCAAAGTGCAGAATATAAAAGCTAAGAATCCAAAACTAATCACTTAAAGACTCCTCTACACAGAAACATTCAAAGGAAGATTAAGGATCAATGTGACTGAAGTACACAAGCTGAATCGGGAGTAAAAATAATAATACACACAATTTACAGGGCACTGACCGTATACCAGGATCAGGTCCAGGTCTGTCCTACTCCAAAGACATGCTCTCAATTCTAACATTTACATTCCAAACCACATTCAGGCTCTGACTGCAGGAAGCAAGGGCAAGACCGATTCCCAAGGTTCTGAGCTAGTGGGTTTTACTGGCAAGGAAGGAAGAAACTCTAAGTTTCATGTGCCTATGATTTGGCCTGATACACATGAAGATGATCCCTGAGCAGATGGTCCCCAACCTTAGGAACTCTAGAGATTTACTCCTTCCTCCTCTGTCTTCAGTTGTCTTCTGGGGATAAAGAAATCATCAATTCTTAGTGCTGTCATCAAATGGAGTCAACCGAAGGTAAGACAATAGAGGGCCCATGACCCAGAAACCCTATTAAAATATTAAAGGGTCCATCCAGACTCCCATGATTCACTGTATTCACAGAAGACAGATTTCCTTCTTACAACTTCTGTTTAAATTTCTCTTCTTGATATTTCTAAGTTCAACAATCACACTCTTGTCCAACAAATTAATCTGTATGACTTGCTTTATAATCAGTGAAAATCAAACAACAAAGAGAAGAGAAATATAAGTCCTAGCTCATTCCAATGTGGGTTTTGTTCTCATTGTCCAAAAAGAAGCCAACCTTGTGAGTTATGGGCCAGGTGCCAAGTGTTTCTACATCAATTTCACGTCTAACCTCACCACAACTCTGTAAAATAGGTATTATGAGGAAACAGACTCAAAAAGGGTGGGTGACTTGCCCAAGGTGATGCAACAAATAAACAGCAACATCAAGATTCAAACCCAAGCCTCTCTGTTCATCAAGTCTGACAGTCCTAGCCACTTGTCATTTGGCATGGTATTGCAGCATTTTGGATGTGTATCTATACTTGGGGATGTAATAAAACCATAGCAGAGAACACATCATCTTTCTTAATCTCTGTTTATAGAAAGAGGCACAAAGAATATGGGGGTAATATCAAGGTAGTATCAAGGTTCAAGGGTAACTCTATGCCTTTGCTTATGACCTCTTTTAAAACTCAGTTCTCATTCCAGAATTTTCCTTGAATATACAATGTTTCTTTCTCTTAAATTCACATATACTGCCCAGGGACTCCTGATGATGCTAGAATTTTATTGTGATATCCAGATGGTCCTGTCACCATTTTCAGATGCTTCCAAGGACTCAGCTCTCCCTGTAACTAGAGGTGCCACTTTCTTTTGCGTGCTCAGCGGTGTCACTGATGATAGCTCAATTATCAGAGGGTATAAATCACTCTGGAAAAATCGATCTCTTCCTACCTGATTGCACAAGTGTCCCCTTCATTGAAGCACAAAGCACATGTGAGGGCTGGTCATGAGGAGCATCAGGATAGTGGCCGCAGCTGCAAAGGAAGATTCAGTCAGTGCAGAAAGAGGGTGGTGACGGGGTATCTGGATACAGAGAAGGAAGTTGGCAACAAATGCTGGATGGACTAAAGCAGATTCACTTTTAGTATAAAGTATCACATCAAACACCAAGAAGCTGTATGTCAAATGTCATACAGCCTAATGAGGCTAAAAGGTCAGTGCTGAGATTAACAGGGCAAACAAAATGAATAAAAAATAGTAAAGACCAGGGGTGCATGGGTGGCTCAGTCTGTTAAGCATCTGACTTTGGTTCAGGTCATGATCTCATGGTTCATGGGTTCGAGCCCCACATCGGGCTCTGTGCTGACAGCTCAGAGCCTGGAGCCTGCTTCGTGGATTCTGTCTCCTTCTCTCTCTGTCCCTTCCCCACTCATACTCTGTTTCTCAAAAACAAATAAAACATTGAAAAAAAATTTTTTTTAAATAGTAAAGACCAGCAAACAGCAATAAATGTATTCACCCAAATAAAAAAACAAACAAGAAAATGAGTCTACTTACCCTAATGCAGTAGTAGTAAAACTACTCATCAAAGAAAGAAACTAAAGATTCTGGAGAGGAACAGAAATGCAAAGCATAGCTGTAAGTTCTCCAGAACACTCTCTGGGGCCCCTTACCCTCTGTAGGAGAGCAGCTGGTGGTGACTCATCATGTTTTCACACTCAGCTTCTGTCCTGGGAGGTCTATCCCACAGTCTCTTGCCACTATAATCTCCTCATCCAGTGACCTTCCCTCTCAGGTGCCAACTGGCAAAATATTTAATCAAGACTACTCTCCACAATGTCTACTTGATTCAAGTGAATCTCACCCACCAAATAGCAGAGAGGGCTGCTGGCTCCTTTCTGGAGTCCCCATGCTGTTCCACCCTCCCATCTTTCTCAGGTTTCCTCACCTGCTGCTCACATAGACACAGAGGCACACCACCAAGTCTGCTACCCAACTGGGGAATCAGATGCCAATGAGATGTTTGGTGCTTCCCCCTAACACTTGGGTTTTGGGGGCAGAGGAGACCTCTCCAGCACAATGATGGCTTATCATGGTTCCCATGATTTCTTCTTCTCCTTCATGTTCTGATTATATAGTTAAGCTCCTGGATATTTGTGTAGATAGAAGATCCAGTGAGGCTATCCTTGATAAGCCCCAGTTACTAGGAGGTTCTCTAGAATGTGAGGTACTTGATGTCTCCTTTCCCTCAGTTTTTTACCCTTTAGTGGTCATTTCAGAGGAAGCACAAATCCCAGTGAACACCCTGTTACACACACAATTACTTTGCACTATAAAACAACTTAGTAAAAACATGCATGCAACTTTTTAAAAATGTGAACAGGAATACATATTTAAGTAAATTACTAAAACTGCTAAAATGAGAGACTATAAGAAATAAATATATATGAAAGAGAAATTAAGAGACATGGAAAATAGACTGAGGAAGTACAATTGATAAGAGCATGAGAAGGAAAAGGTGGTGGGGTAAAGGAGTTGGAGTCAAAGGAAGATAATAGAAAAGAAAATGGCTAAGAACTTTTTGCAGAATTAATTAAAGAGAAGACTCTTCTGATTTGGGTACCAAAATGAAGGGATGCTTGGGTGGCTCAGTCAGTTAAGCATCTGACTCTTGATTTCAGCTCAGGTCATGATCTCACCTTTAGTGACTTCGAGCCCTGAGCCAGTTTTCAGCATGGAGTCTGCTTGGGATTCTCTCTCTCTTCCCCCCTCTTTGTCCCTTCCCGCCAATAAATAAACTTTTCAAGTACCAAAATGAAAACCAAACATGGTAAATTAAAATATATCCATGCCAAGCACATCTTAGTGAAACTGTAGATAATCTGGAACTAAAAGAGTATCTTAAAGCAACCAAAAAGAAAAGTTAAATTATGTATAAAGAAATAGTTCTATGTCTTAATAGCAACTGCTCATTAGCAACAATAGAGGCCAATCAAGTACTATCTTCAGTGTGCTAAAAGTAAGTAACTATTAACTTAAAATTCTTTGCCCAGCAACACTATTACATAAAGGCAAAAAATGTATTTTCAAACAAATAAAGTGAGAGAATTTACCATTCCTAGTTTCTTGCTACAAGAATCACTAAAGAATATTCCTAAATAAAGATGTACTGACAAAAACAAAAGATATATGCTCAAAGCCACCCTGACAAAAATAATAAAAATATGTATGTATAAGGTTCTTAACTGAAATATTATTTGGAAGAGAAAAGACCAGAAACAACCCAAATGCCTATCAATAGAAACTGGTTGAATTAACTATGGGGTACTATGCTGTCAAAAAGGGAATAGGGAATATCTTAATATACTATTATGAAGAAATCTTCAAGATATATTATTAAGTAAAAAAAAAAAGCAAGATGAGAAGTATTTACAGTGACTTCTGTTTATTTAAGAAAAGGGATATAAATATGTATTTGCTGATATTAAAAAATCATAAATCATTTAAAAAATTGTTACCTATAGAAGAGGGAAGAGCATTGGTTAGAGGATAAGGATAGACCCTGGACTCCTTTGAATATGACCTGTTTTGTAGATTTAATCTTAGAACCATTTAAATATTTTACATAATTATAAAACAAAATTAAATAAAGCAATCCCCAAGAATCATAACTTTTCAGCATAACAACTTAAAGGAGTTATTCCATATAACTTTACAATATAGTAATTTGACTATATATCCCTAAAGGGATATAACCTAACAACAAAAATGAGGGAAAAATATATGGTCTTTAGTAAACATGTTGCTAGTAATAATGTCAATATTGTTTTATTTTTATTTTGAAATGGATCAGTTATTTAATTAGGTCCTTTGTAAGAAATTTAGAACACTCCCATTTGTGCGGATGAACTCCACCTGTGAGAGAAAACAGAGCGGAGGTAGCCTTGAAGCTGAGGAACAGCTTTGATTTTTGGTAGCATTTACAAGTCCACAGCTTTCTGATCAATCTTGCTCTGCTCTACAATCTCATATTTCTCTTTCTCCATGTCAAAGACTTCACCTTCCTGGTGTCTGGGTTCATATAGCTTCTTCTTCTTGAAGTAAGCATCAATGAGATGTCTTGGGATTTTCATGTTGCTTATAACAGTTTTGGTGGAGGTGGCAATCACAAGTTTCTGGTGTGTTCTATGCAAAGAACTTGATTGAGGGCCAGAGATGCAGTCACAAGTGGCAAGCCACTGCTCAGCTGTTTCAGGAAAACTACCCTCTTATTTCTGTGGTGCCCAGTGAGGATGACCAAAATGGTCCCAGGAGTGATGGTAGCTCACAGTTTTCTCACATGCTGATTGAAAGGTTTTTTGCCATGGCTCAACAGCTTTCGAGGCACATTTTCAGTAGGATAATACCTAGGCATTTTACAAAGTTTAACCAGTCAGGTACCAGCATTCTTGTCACCACCATCTGGTTTTGTGTTAGTAGCAAGAACCTTCTCCTACTTTTTGTATTCAACCCTAGATTTAGCTGCTGAATACTTCCTCTGGTACACTGCCCTTCTGGAATACATAGTCAATTGGAAATATCTGCCACTTCCCCTAACTAGGACAGGGTTTCGGCTGCAGTGGGGCTTCCCCTTCTTTGGCATTTTAGCCTTAAGGTTACCCTTCTTAACTCTGCCACCAGCATCAGCCTTCTTGGCTTCAGGTTCTTCTACTTAGTATCTGGTTCTCAGCTTTTTCACCCACCATCTTACAAGATGGGGAAGACTCAATATTCTTAATATGAGACAGTTATATAGTATTATAAGATAAATAAAATGAGTGCTTATTCCACTATGGTTAAAAACTAAGGCTTTCAAGGGTGACCGGATGACTCAGTCAGTTAAGTATCTGACTCTTGATCTTGTCTCAGGCTATTATCTCATGGTTCATGAGATTGAGCCCCATGTAGGGCTCTGCATGGGATTCTCTCTCTCCCTCTCTCTGCCCCTCCCCTGCTCATGTTCTTTCTTTCTCTCTCAAAATGAATAAACTTTTAAAAAAAAGGACTAAAAAAAAAAACAACTAAGGCTTTCAGTATTGTTTAAAGAAAACACAAATGTAAGATGAAATAAAAACTCTGGAGGCTTAAAAGTTCCAAATTTGAATAAGAAAGATGCATATGAACTTAGAGTATATTCCATCTTTAAAAGTAACTCTAGCATTGAAAGGGCCTCAGAATAATGATGAATAGCAATGAACACCACTAGCACTCAGATTATGTTTTCTAAAGGTCATTTCCCACTTGAAGGAACCAAGTCTCCTTCAAGAAATTGTTGATTCTAGGTCTGGGGCAGAATATGTCCAAGATGAGTTAAAGTATTTTGTCAACCAGTCAGCAAGGAAACTATCTCAATTTATCAGGATTATGCCAAAGAACCTCAGGAGCCAAACCAAAAAGACTCCCACTAGCCAAAACTGGGACAAGTTGAGCATGCAGATAATAACTCCAATAGGTTAAATGTATCAAATATGTTTATTCACATGTGATTTTTATTCATAATAAAACTAAAACCAAACACAACAAAACTCTACAACTCAAACTCCTTGGAGGATGCTAAGGAGTCAACTGATTATTTTGAAGAAAAAAAAAGAACAAAGAAAAAAGAAAACATTTAAGCAAGTTTTCTGCATAACCTGTACCTCTGGGTAACACAATGGTCGATAGTGGGAAGTGTCTTTTTATAGACATTCCAGCTAAAGAACAAAGAGGAAATGATAGAATTAACTTATCAAGTTTTGCAACCTCTCATGAATCGATGGATCTGAAATATAGTCATCTAAACCACTAACCAGAAATTATGTGCCTCCTGATCAAAGAACATACCACAACCTATAAAGTAACCTTTCTAAAAATAACCATTTTTTTAAGGAGCCTGAATTTGAACAAGCCTCTAGATTTAAACACTAGTTTGCAGGAAAATCAGAGATCTGAGGATGGGAAACTGTGGGATAAAGGACCCCTTTCTTCAACAGAAAAATATATCCTGTCCTATCATAAAAACAACAACTAAGTTTTAGGTGGTAGAAAAACAGGCCCTACTTCACTTCCACATGTTTAGCTACTTCTTTATGTTTTGATTCCATGTTTGAGTGATGAAGTTATCTGAGGTTGGGAATCAAAGAGAAAATAGCAAAGATTTCTATTTGCTAATGGTATTTTTTTTTCTTTTTCTTTTCAAAAAAAATTTTTTTTAACGTTTATTTATTTTTGAGACAGAGAAAGACAGAGCATGTAGGGGGGAGGGTCAGAGAGAGGGAGACACAGAATCTGAAACAAGCTCCAGGCTCTGAGCTGTCAGCACAGAGCCTAACACGGGGCTCGAACTCACGGGCCGCGAGATCATGACCTGATCTGAAGTCGGCCGCTCAACCGACTGAGCCACCCAGGCGCCCCTTGCTAATGGTATTTCACTATGGTGATAGTAAGAGAGACATTCATTCATCAAACATTTATTGAAAGCATATTATGCACCTGGCACCAGGCTTCCTAACATGGTGATACAGAGAAGAAAGCCAGTCCCCGTCCTCCCTGGTGGGGACGATGGGCAAGGAACCACACAGGTACAGCACAGAAAGGTTACCACAGTGCTATGTGCAGACCACTGGAGGTAAAAGAGTAGATTTTTGGCAGTACAAGGATGATTACTTTGTACTTTAAATTTTCATAAATGCCCTTTTTACTTAAGATATTTAGTTATGCATTTATTTTACTATGTGAAAAAATGCACAGCTAGCACCTTTCATGGATAATACTCTGTGTGATAAAGCTAAAGAGGGTATTTAAATTCAAAACAAAAGTGTGCCATTTAAAAAAAATTTTTTTTTAATGTTTACTTTTTGAGAGAGTAGACAGAGCATGAGCGGGGGTGGGGCAGAGAGACAGGAAGACACAGAATCTGAAGCAGACTCCAGGCTTGTGCTGAGCTGTCAGCACAGAGTCCAAGGTGGGGCTCAAACTCATGAGCAGTGGGTGAGATCATGACCTGAGCCAAAGTCAGAAGCTCAACCGACTCAGCCACCCAGGTGCCCCAAAAGTGTGCCAATTCAAAGAAAAATAGTAGTAGAGGTGTTAGGCATTTGGGGAAAAAAATTGTGATGGTACTACTCAAATCACTGAAGTTTAGGAAATAAGGTAGATCAATGTGGGTAAATCAAAACAGATGCCATTTTACATAGGTCGGATGGAACTGGCCAGGGGGTTTCAAGAAAAAAGGAGACTTAAGGATGAGAAGTTGTGCTGAAAAATAGTACATTTATTAGGACCTCTCGTGTAGAATGGTTGGATCTTAGGTTTAGGTGGAACCTTAGCAATCATCTGTTATATTGTTTTAACTAATTTTAAAATAGTACTTCTTTATAGTGTGACATTCCATGAGTGCATTAGTTAATCTAAACCCTTGGTAGTGAGTTTATGACTGAAGTGGTCTTCAAAAAAAAAAAAAAAAAAAAAAAAAGATTGCTGGGGACCTCAAAGAGCTTTTGTTTGTGCAGGTTTACATCTATTGGTATTTACCATGTTGGAAATAAAAACTCAGAAATTTTTTAAATACTTATTAAAGCATTAAAATAATAATAAATCCATTATATTATAACATAAACAACATATTTCTAAAAAGAAAAAAAACAAGAATATGGGGAATCTATAGATTGAAAGACTTAGAAGGTAAATTTTACCTCAAAAAAATAAAATCATCAGGGCACCTGCGTGGCTTAGTCAGTTCAGCACCTGACTTCGGCTCAGATCAGGATCTCGCGGTTCATGGGTTCAAGCCCGGATCGGGCTCTGTGCTGACAGTTCAAGAGCCTGGAGCCTGCTTCAGATTCTGTGTATCCCTCTCTCTCTGCCTCTCCCCCACTCATGCCCCCCCAAATATAAGCATTAAAAATTTTTTTAAATAAAAATCCTGAGAAAGAAAATTTAAAAACAAATAAACCAATAGCAATTCATGAACCTTATTAGGTTCAAGTTAAACACTATAAAAAGAATTATATGACAATTAAAAAATATAATCATTGCCTACACATCTGATATCAAATTCTTTATACATGTTTAGATGAGATCATGGTTTTGTATAGCTGTATTCAAAATGGTTTTTTATCTTTTTAGAGAGACATAATGAAACAGCACAAGTAAAATAATATGGGATTTGTTTCCAAAAAATCTGATTGGGAGCATAAGTATAGATGACACTATGCATTAAATATGAATGGTGAGTACATCAGGTTCATTATTCTATTCCCTCTACATTTGTAATTTTTTAAAAAATTTCATCATATGGGCGCCTGGGTGGCTCAGTTGGTTAAGTGTCCAACTCTTGATTTCAGCGCAGGTCATGATCTCATGGTTCATGGGTTCGAGCCCCACGTTGGGCTCTGTGCCGATAGTGCAAAGCCTGCTTTGGATTCTCTCTCTTCCTCTCTGCCCTTCCCCTGCTCACTCACACATGTGCACACACACATTCTCTATCTCAAATAAACTTAAAAAAAACTTTTATTGTGAAAAATATTAAGTTTAATGTAGATCGTCAGATGCTTCACTTCCTTGACACTTTCTATCAAATGAAGAAGTGTCTATATTGCTTGCTTTGATAATCTAACAGGTGATGAGAGGCAAAGATTTTATTGACAATTTCCCTGTTGCACAAACTATAAAATTGCATCTGGGGGAAAATTATCTTGAAGCTCCAACTGGGAATGGACATATATAAGTACTCTACCAACAGAAACCTGAACACTATCTTCCTTCTATTCATTGTTCTGGGAGGATGAACAACCTAGAACCATGAGCAGTTCTTGGACAATGGCCAAAAAGGAACATTCAGAGGCCAAGACAGCCAAAGTAATCACTCACTACATTATATCCTTTTCTATTAAATCTAGTACACATTCTTTTCCTATGAGGGAAAAAAATTATTTCGTATTTTTTATTACTTTTCTCAATTAGTCATATAATATTGAAAACTTTATCAAGAATGGCAAATGGAAGTCACTGCACAGCCAAGTAAGAACTTAAGCATTGTGGATCGGAATGGGGGCTTTCCCATCAGACTGGCAGGGTTTGTATTTCCTCTAACATAATGTATCTACTACATGGTATCTACTTTACAGGGTTGAGGGATTATAATTTGTATACCTAATAGGTATACCTTATAACTTGGGGGGATTAAATTAGTTAATATCTGTAAAGCTCTTAGAAAACGGTACTTGGGGGGCACCTGGGTGGCTCAGTCAGTTAAGCGTCCGACTTCGGCTCAGCTCATGATCTCGCGGTCCGTGAGTTCGAGCCCCGCGTCGGGCTCTGTGCTGACAGCTCAGAGCCTGGAGCCTGTTTCAGATTCTGTGTCTCCCTGTCTCTGGCCCTCCCCCGTTCATGCTCTGTCTCTGTCTCTCTCAAAAATAAATAAACGTTAAAAAAATTTTTTTTAAAAAGAAGAAAATGGTACTTGGAACACAGCATGCATTCAATATAGATTTTTTTTAAATACATAAAATATCCAGATGACTATTGGGTTTAGGGTCTAAATACAGTTGACCCTTAAACAACATGGTTTTGAACTTGTGGATCCACTTATACGTGGCTTATTTGCAGTAAATACAGTACAGTACTGTGTATGTATTTTCCCATGATTTTCTTAACATTTTCTTTTCTCTAGCTTATTTTAAGAATACAGTATGTAATATATATACAAAATATGTGTTAATCAACTGTTCAGGTTATTGGTAAGGCTTCCAGTCAACAGTAGGCTATCACTGATTAAGTTTGGAGGGAGTCAAAATTTTATGTGGATTTTTGACTACATGGGAGATCAGTGCCCCTAACCCTCATGTTATTCAAGGGTCAACTGTAATGGAATATTTTGCATTCTAGCCTAGAGGTTCTTGACTGTGGGAGATTTTCCCCCTAGGGGACATCTGGCCATGTCTGAAGGTTTTGTTTTTTGTTTTGTTTTGTTTTATTTAGGACTAAGGAGAGTAGTGCTGCTGTCATCTTGGGAGTAGAGCCCAAGGATACTAGTAAACATCCTACAATGCACAGGACAACTCCCCTCCCCCAAACAATTACCCAGAACAAAATGTCAGTAGTGCCAAAGTTGAGAAATCTCATTCTATGCCCATTCACCTTAGGAAAACAAATTCTGGAGAAGTTAAGTAAATGTCTTTTCATGTCAGTTTTACATTAATTGCTTTGATGATTTCTCTATCACTGGAAACATAAATCAGGCATTTGTAACAGATCCATTTTACATAAACACTGGAACATATAGTAAATATCTTATCCATATTAGCATATTTTATTCTTAAAAACAGAATAAAAATATGGTGCAGAAGAGTGGTTAAGGAGATTAGTTCCACAGTCAATTTGGATTCAATTTAAACACACTGAATCTCAGCTCTGCTATTTACTAGCTATGCAACCTTAAACTAGTTATTTAGCTGAGACTTGGGTCTCTACTTGTTAAACAGGATGAAATAATAGTTTCTAACTTGTAGAGTTATTATGAGTATTAAATGAAATAATCCATGTAAACCACTCAATACTATGTCTAGCAAGAAGTAAATGCTCAAAAAAAAATATTATGAACATAGAACTTTAAATGCTGGTTAAGAAAAAACAGATCCTTGGCTTGTAAAAAAAAATTGTATATACTCAATACTACTGAATCATACACTTAGAAATGATTAAGATTAGGCATTTTATATTATGTATTTTCTACCACAATTTAAAAAGAAATAATTTGTATTGCCCCATAGAAAGTCCCATACTATTGTGTAACAATAAGGAAAACTGTATAATGGTATAGAAGATCCTTGGCAAATAATATATCAATAAACACATACTGTCCTGCTATGGACCAGATTATGAAACCCCCCATTCATATGTTGAAGCCCTAACCCTCAATGTGACTTCACTTGGAGACAGGGCCTGTGAAGAGGTGCAAAGGTTAAATGAAGTTATAAGGGTGGGCCCTAATCCAATAGAGCTAGTGCCCTTATAAGAAGAGGTAGGGACACTAGAGCTCTCTCCCTTTGTCATGTTAGGACACAGTGAGGAGATCTCCATCTGCAAGCCAGGAAGAAAGCCCTTATTAGGAACCATATTGGCCAGCACCTTGATCTTGGACTTCCCAGACTCAAGAACAATGAAAAATAAATTTCTGTTGTTTAAGCTACCAGCCTGTGGTATTTTATTAAAGCAGCCCAAGTAGGCTAAGACAATTCCTAGTAAATGTAATCCATGGGAGAGAAACTTCAACAGAAAATCTGGATGATATTTGGTGTGGTTAGAAAGAGCATGGTGAGATTTTGAGAGAAGAGTGAGTGAAAAAGAAACCAGAGAAAGAAACCAAGATAGGGCGTTTAAGCAGAGATTAAGGACAGATGAAAACTACTGAAGGGAAAATATTAAATTCAAAGGGGAGAAATAGATGAGAAAAATGTTGTGACGAAATATGAACAAAGAATGGTTTTGAGAAAAGTAACTCCTTCCCCTGCCCAGATATTATACAGCATGGAAAATTTAGAGGGGGAAAAAGTTACCACAACAGTAAAAGGAAGACAAAAGTGGGAAAGCAGTAGACATAAAGGAGGGAAAGGAGAAAGATAAATGCTATACTGAATGGAGAAACCACACTTTTTAATTATTGGAAATGCTTCCACTGTGGCTGGAAGCCTTCCAAATAGAAGATCACTTACTTATGATTCTCTGGGGGCTTTTTTACTATTGTTTAATTTTCTATTTATTGATTATTACCATATCTTCATGGGTAAGTTTGAAAACCCACCATCTGGCCAAACCCTGATTGACCAGTAAGGCATTTACCAATTCAACTCAACTTCACACCATTTTTTCAACTCCCTTTGCAGCTGGCTTAAAACACACACACACACACACACACACACACACACACACACACACACACAAGGTAAGAAGTAAAAATCTTGATTTCTGAGTCTGTAATGACAGAATCAAAGGATATTATTTAGAGCTGACAAATCAATAATAGAAATATAAGCACATATGGTGGTACAAAGGTAAACACAAGGAAAACTAAACAGGGAGGAAAAGAGGGAAAGGAAGAGGGAAGGAGCTAATTTTACCCTTCTGATATCAAGAAATAGTACAGCTTATTAACAGGTGCACTGAAAATGCTCAGGTGAGCTGAGACAGGGACACCCCCCCCCCCCATCTCAGCGGCAGAGCTGGAGGCAGAGGAAGATCCCCACCACACAAGAGTCCTTTAGAGGTGTCTCATCCACTAATCCAAAGGTGTCACACAACACCATCTTCTAGGTATACCATGATGTGAACTAGGTGGAGAAGCACTGAATTATGGAAATAAAGATATTATATAAGGTTATAAAGATAACTTTATAGGATAAAACCACATTTTTTCTATATATTAAAAGAACTAACCACACATACACACAGCAAAGCAAATAGAGTACTTAGTCAAAAATTTGATCCATATAAACAACATAACAAAATAATATGACAAAAAAAACACCAAAATCATCTATCATACTAATTAATGTAAATGAACTTCACTCACTTATTTTTTAAAAATCCTCAGATCAGATCACAAAACAAAACCTAACTCCAGGATCTGTCAGGAAGCACTCTTGAAACACCAATTCAAGGTTAAAAACAAAAGAAGAGGTAAAGGTATACTAGGCAAATGCAAACAAAGAATACAAGACTTGATCTCATTATCAGACAAGATAGAAGTCAGGATGCAAAGCATTAAACATGGTAAAAGGGCATGTTCACAATGGGTTCAATTCCCAATGAAGATAAAATGTATTTAATATAGAGGTAGTTATAAATATTCAGAAATATACTAGAAGATAGGAGATTTTTCATTCAAGTTTCTCAATTTATGACATATTAAGAAAAAAACCCAAAGATTATTAACATAATTAATAAAGCAGATATAAGCAGTCTGTATCAAACTCCGCACCTTGAAAGTCAAATACACCTTATTTTCAACTATTCATGGAATATCCTCTTATATGTGAATATATTTTCAGCCACAAAGAAAACCCCAAAAATGTCTAAAAAGTAGAAAATGTACAGAAAATATCCTCTGACCACTATGCAATAAACTAGAAATTGTTTTCTAAATCAGAAAAGAAAAAATTATTTCCATCTGAAAAATTTTAAACTCTGTCAACTCTCAAGTCAAAAGAGACATAACAGAAACACCTGGGTGGCTCAGTCAGTTGAGCCTCCAGCTTTGGCTCAGGTCATTATCTCGTGGTTTGAGAGTTTAATCCCTACATCAGGCTCTGTGTAGACAGCTTAGAGCCTGGAGATTCTGTATCTCCCTCTCTGTCTGCCTCTCTCCCCCACTCATGCTCTGTCTCTCTCTCTCTCAAAAGTAAATAAACATCGAAAAAAAAATTTTTTTAAAGAAATAACAGATCCAAATGGGAGAATTTTTAGAAAACAATGATAATGAAAACTTTTTTTCAGAATCTACAGTAATTGGGTCAAACAGGGCTCCAAGGAGAACTGACAACACTGTATACTTTAATAAAAAGGATGAAAAATCAATAGATTAAGAATCTGACTCAAATTATGAGAAAAAGGAATAACAAAGCAAAGGAAAAAAGAAGCAGTTTAAGATAAAAAAATTAATGTGTCTGGAAATAATAAAAAGAAATACTAATAAACACAAAAGCTGATTTTTGAAAGAAAGATGCTTTTTAAAATAATTAGATACATTGCTATCTGACCTATTCAAGATAAAAATTACAGTTGTAAAAATAAGAAGTCATAAAATGAGGTGCGCCTGGGTGGCGCAGTCGGTTAAGCGTCCGGCTTCAGCCAGGTCACGATCTCGCGGTCCGGGAGTTCGAGCCCCGCGTCGGGCTCTGGGCTGATGGCTCAGAGCCTGGAGCCTGTTTCCGATTCTGTGTCTCCCTCTCTCTCTGCCCCTCCCCCGTTCATGCTCTGTCTCTCTCTGTCCCAAAAATAAATAAACGTTGAAAAAAAAATTTTTTTAAAAATGAAAATAATAGCAAAACAAGGGGAAATAGTACAGTAATCTTAGAGAATACTCAACCTTTTTTTTTTTTTTAATGTTTATTTATTATTTGAAAGAGCACAAGCTGGGGAGGAACAGAGACACAGAGGAACAGAGGGTCCGAAGCAGGCTCTGCACCAACAGCAGTGAGCCTGATGCAGGTCCTGAACTCATAACCTGCAAGATCATGATCTAAGCTGAAGTCAGATGCTCAACCAACTGAGCCACTAAGGTGCCCCAAGAATACTCAACCTTTTGAAAATGAATTTAAAAATCTGGCTGGATTAAAGGGCTAATTTTTAGGAAAATATAATTTACCAAAATATACCCAGTAAGAGAAAATCTAAATTAACTGATCTCTATAGAAGAGAACGTAAAAGCTGTCAAAATGCTATCTACCCAATCCTCACACACCCAACACACACAGCAAAGTACCAGGTCCATAAGCTTCCAGGGAAACTCAGCCAAACTTAAAAAAAGAAATCCATTCCAATACCAGAGAAGTTATTTTAAATCACAGAAAAGTTCTAATTATCTTTTTAAATGTTTATTTATTTCTTTTGAGAGAGAAATAGCATGAGCAGGGGAGCAGCAGAGAGAGAGAGAGAATCCAAAGCAGTCTCCGTGATTTCAGCACAGAGCCCAATGCAGGGCTCAGTTCCATGAACTGAGCCAAAATCAAAAGTCAGATGCTTCACCAACTGAGCCCCCCAGGTGCCCCAATTCCAAATATTTTTTTTATAATGTGAGCATGACAATATCAAACCTATCAATGATTTCCCACACACAAAACAAATGATCTATCAATCTCACTTATGAATATTAATGGCAAGAAATCTTCAGTACAATCTTAATAGGACATTAAAAGAATAATACTTGGATGCCCAGTTTTATTTAAGAAATGCAAGGATAGTTCAGCATAGGAAATCCACTAATAAAATTGATTATATTAATATAGTAATAATGGATTCATAATTCATTCTAATAGTTCTATAGAGAAAATACATATTCAATAAAATTTAAACACTTTACTTAAAAATTTCAAAACTAAAATGTGTAGATGACATGGTAAAATGTATCTATTTCAGCCTAAAACAAAGTACCTGGGTCCTGCCAGCCAGAGATTTTAATGTGCATGATTAAATGTGCAGTCAAGATTGAAAGCCACAGCACTAAAGTCATTCTTTTTACACTCAGAAACAAAGTCACAGATGCCCTCTGTAAGCACCTTTATTTAATATTATTCTTGAGGTACAATTGTGTAATACACTGTACTGAAGGTCAATGCAGTTATATAGGAGAGAATTATAAAATTTGGAAAGAAATTAAACATATTATTTTTAGATTATATGGTATTTGGGGGGGAAAAAAATCCCAGAATTGTGTTTAGGTTAAAACATTACTGCAAACAAGAAAATTCTTTAAGACAGAAATATTAAATAGCCATCTATAGCTTTTACCGAACACAGCAGCCAGTCACAAGCTACAATGAAAGAAAATGCTAATAGCTACAAAAATGTAAATGTCTAGCAATAGGCTTACACAAAAAAGTGCAAGATCCATATGAAGAGAACTTGAAAATAAAGAATACAAAAAAAAAAAACTTGAACAAATTGAAAGACCTATTTTTTATAGGAATGTTCAACGTCGTAAAGATATTCTCTCTAATGTCATTAATAAACTTAATATCATATCAATAAATACAACATTATTTTTTAAATAGGCCAGTTGGTTCTAAAATTCATATGGAAAAGTAATTAAGATTAGCCAGGAAAATCTGAACAAAAAGAGCAGTGGAAGGTGTGCTAACCTTATCAAAACATATAATAAAGCCTTGAGAATTAAACTATATAATGCATGCATAAACAGAGTAACCAATGGAACTGAAGAGAGACTCCAGAAAAAGACCCAAGTACACACAGAAATTTATTATTAATAAAGGTGGCATTTCAGTGGGGCAAAAGGTGAATTATTCAATAAGTGGTATTTGACTAACCGGATAGTCATCTGGAAAAAAAAAATAAGTTTTATCTATACCCTACATTGAATATAATGATTAATTCCAAATGTATCTAAGATTTAAATGTAAAAAAAAATTATACCATAAAGGTGCTAGAAGAAAATACAGGAGAATTTATTATTTTGAAGGATGACTTTCAAAGACTCAAAATCCAGAAGCCAAAAACAGAGGGAGAGATAAAAATATACTCCACGAAATAAAAAGAAACTTCTACAGAGAAAAAAAAATCATAAAACCAAAAGACAAAGGACAAATGGGAAAAATATCTTACCAAAATAGTTATAATAAAGAGCTAAACTATTAATACATGTACTCCTGGGAATCAGTGGGAAAAAAAAAAAAACATTAACATAGAATGGGCAAAGGATAAGAACAGACAGTCCCCAGAAAAGAAAGTCAAATGACTTAACTATATGAAAAAAGAAAGCTTAATTCTACTCCTAAGAAATATACAAATGAAAACTACTAGAGAATTCTGACCTAGAGGAAAAGAAATTTTAGAAGAGGAAGATATAAAGATATACAGACTTGGAAAGATTATAAAGGTAAATGTGTGTTCTTTTGAAAGTTTAAATATTGCTATTCCATAACTTTTTACTTTTGTATCTAATTGTTCTTCCTTTTCTTGCATAGAAGTTTCCCTTTGGGGCAGTTTTGAGCCAACCATGAAAAGAAAGAAGGATAAGAGAAGAGAGGAGAGTCTTAATATACTGTCTAACAATTGGAAAATAAATTGGAAAATAAAAGAAGGAAATACGTATGTACCTAGCTGGGATGCAGCGGTATGGTTCATGATTGCAGAAAATATATCAGTATGAAAGAATGATATTGTCTGGAGCTAAAATGTCAGTGAACCACAGAAGAAAGATGCTGAGCTGGCCTCAGAGAGAGGTAGGAAGTCCAAGGCCACACTGCTGCCAAAAAGGGGTATTGGTAGTCTGGGACAGTTTGAGACAGGAAAAATTCAAGTTGCTTCAGAGAGCAAAAGGGACTGGCAGGCAGAATATTAGGTGTCATTGCACCTCTAAAGTCAGGGTCAAATCCTCAAAGGGTATCTCCATTGACAAAAACAACATAAAATTACCTAAAACGCATATTACATTGCTTTAATAAAAGTTACCATGTGAATAAATATGTATTCTACATTAGAAAGAAAAGAGAAAAATCTCACCAGTCAAAACAAATCACAGTTAGATTTTAATTGCATTGCCTCACACCATGCTGACAGGGAAAAGGCAGAACGTTCCTGTCAAATTATGCCAGGAACTGCCTGATTTCTGTCATAAAAGACAGATTATTTTTAAAACGTGCAACTCAATTATTCAAAGTTCAAAATATCTACTATAGTACTCAATAAATGTTGGTTGACAATGATCATGTTCTGTGTTTCAGATTTGGAATTTAGAGCTATTTTAAAATAAACCTTCTAATGTATAGGATTTTTGTTTCATTGTGATCTTTTCCTTCTATAATTTTAATTTAATCATGGTCTCTTGATTTTAAGATGGGGTTATTTTGTAGGTTTTTTCAAACTCCATTAACAGCTTAGAATATTGCACTTTTATTTATCTGAATCAGTATTTCCTATATACATCCTCAATTCAGAAGGCTGACAAAGTCTCCAAAGATATACCACAGATCATTTAATCAGGATTTTAAATGAAAATAAAGGTGGTTTTAGCAGTATACAATAATTACAGATCTACATTTATCCTACAATATGTTAATGGGCAACTGATTAAGTTTCAGATGTCCTAGGAGTACTCAGTATTATTTATATATGCATCTGCATGAATTACAACTTCAGCTATTCCTCATTTCCAACATAATGTTCCTCTATGTGTGGTTCTTACAAGTGAAGCACACTTGGCCATTTCATATTATATATATCTTCTAGATTTATCTCTTGTCACTCTACAATTAGGTTGCAGTAAAATTGGTATTATATTTGCAGTGTCTAAATGATGCCACATACTTTAACTGAACCAGAGATATAAATTACTCTGAACCAGCTGAAAACAGAGTCTGGCAGAGGAAAAAGGAAGGACAGGATTATCTTTGAAACTCCTCACATGCTATCTCTGACCTTTCCTTTGTCAACATTTTGAAGGTACTTTCTCTGATCCCTCAAAGATAACTAGCTCCATGAAGACAGGGCTGGTGATCTCAGGCAGATCAGAGTAATAAAGAGAAACATTTGAAATATACTCAAAGGAAATCATATTTAAGCATGAATAATTTTCTGGATTATATAATATTAAGATATTTTCATGTAGTAAACACCTTCTTGTGATGTCCATGGTATTTGCGCTGCATAAGTATTATCTCCAACCCTTGCCATACTGAGAGACAGACAACTGACATATGGGGAAACAGACTCAGGGCTAGAGAGTTTCCCCCAGGGTCACTGCTGTAAGGGGTGGAAAAGATGGAAATCCAGACATTTCCTCCTCCAAAGCCTGGGGTGTTATACCCAAACCATGTTGTATGAATATGGAAGGCTAAACTATATTGAGTTCAAAATCTGGGGAGACATTATTTCTTTGAAACAGCTATGATATTCTTTACCTACCATCACCCCTCACAGGACCACCAGCAGACTAATCTAGTTTCCCCTCTACCTAACTTATAAATAGTGGCCTTGGGAGAAAGCCAGGCATGTAAGACTGGCATATCTGCATTAAATGAAGTCTCCATCTTTAGACAAAGTAGTTACCCGTCAGAGCCTCATTTGCAAAGTGTGGATAAAAACAAAGTGGGGAGATTAAATGAAATCATATTTGTGGACCATAGTCTGTCTTCAATAATGATTTCCAATGTTCCCTCATTTCTACAATAGTTGTTTACTGGTTTATTGGGCTCTAGTTTATCTTCTGTCTCTAGTCTCCATTCATCTTACATCATCATGCAATTAGGTTCTGGAATGGAAAAAGCCGCTGACCAGGGGTTGTTGGAGTGATACCTTTACAGAGTTCTGTGACATGGCACTTCACTTCTCTATGCACCAGGTACAGAAACTGCTTTGCAGCAAATGAATTCAAAAAGCTACCCTGGGCCACTTCCAGCAATCAAGAAACCCAGGGAACCAGGGAAGAAGCAGGAAGGCAGTGGCAGGAAGTAGGAAGTGATGATGCAGAAAGATGTAGCTTCCTCTACCATTAAGAACTGTCTAGGTTGCAAGAGGCAGAAAATCCAAACCAACTGAAAAAACACTAACAAAACAGGAATGAATTGGCTCATTAAATAAAATAGCAGCTCAAAGGATATTTTTAGGACTTGGTTTCTCTCTAGCAGGTCAGCTCTCTGTTGGCACTGATCTCAGACAGGTTATTCCCTATGGCTCAAAGTAGCCATAGCAGTTCTATCTATACACTTCCAATTCAGTGGAAAGAGTACACCTGTCTCTGCCCTAAAATTCTCAAAAGTCCCATTATATATTATATTGAGAGTAAGGGTCTGATTGGGCCATATGCCCATTCTTGAACCAACTGCTATGGCCAGGGAAATGAGATGCACTCATTAGTTTAGATCCAGATCATATTCCCAACTCAGCTGCCAATTATTGAGGCCAGAGCAACATTATGTATTGTTTAGTTTGGTCCTGAATCACTTCTGCTCTAGAGACTAGGATGGAGCCCCATTTGGGACAGAGGCAGGGATTTTTACCAAAAATCAGAAATACTAGATGTTACCCACAATGCTATCCACAAGTTAAAGGCTAGAGAGGACTTCATGGGACCTTGACAGCTTCATTAAGAGCAAAAGTCCTTTCCATAAGAGGACCATGCACTTACATGCAGAAATGACCTGAGGTAGAGAAGGGCTTCTGTATTAAAGGACCTGAGAGAAGGCCAGTGGGCCAGGGCAAGGTTAGGGACTGGGAAATGGCTTGAAATAATGTTGGGAAGGTAAGAGGAGCAAAGATTATGAAAAGCCTTGTAGGTTATTAAAGAATTTTGCTTTTAAGCACAATGGAAAGTCATTGGAGAGTAAAAACATTAAACCAGGGGTATGTTTTTTAAAAATCACTCTAGTAGCTTTATAAATTTAGAGCAGGAAGGAGATATTTATTTTACTCAAAATTATGTCTATTAAACTATTTAATTGCAGCTTTCCTGATGTATGACTCTAGGCACCTTACTTTTCTTAGGGCAAGAGAAAATACTTAATTCTTAAAGTCCTATTCATATTAATTTCTAAAATACATATTTCTTATCATAAGAAACATGGAAATACCTGACTACATCAATATATAATGTCCACGAATTATTTTCAATTATATTTGAGTGCTGCAAACATCATATTACATAATTATTCTAAAAAAAGCAAATTAAACCTGAAACAAAAGTCCTTCCTATGACATTATCCCTGTTCTCTAACTTCCACACCCAGAGAAGGCACCCTGCCTGCCTGAATCCGGGTCCAGCTAGTGTCCACATGGTCACTTGGTGCAAAGTCCAAGGGGATGTGCTTTCCTAAGTCAACTCAGGTGCTCCTGGTCCCCAAGGCTTAGGAAGGCCTTTGGCGCGGCCATCAGCAGGGACACTGTAGCAAGCAAATCTGTATAGCCCAGACACTGAGAGACATCAGAGAAGAAAGAAAAGAGCCCTTTCTCACCAACTATTTCAGGTTGGTGGAGCCTCAGGCTAGTGAAAATGAGCCAGCACTAATGGTTTTGCTAATCAGAAACAGTGACCAAGATAAGATCTTAATTTTCTATTCCCTAGACCTTACAGTACTGTATCATACATTTATGAACTAATAACTTCATAGAATTATAGAGCCATGTAAAGCTAGGGCTAAAAATGACCGCTCTGTCACCTAAAAAAGAAGGAAAGCCCAGAGATGGGTAGATCGTTGATCAGAATCACACAGCAAGTTGAATCACTGATTCAAGAACAATTTTTTTAACTTTATAGTTTAGTCTCTTGGGAAAACAAAACTGTGTTTATATATTTGTATGATGCTTTCAGTCATAATTCCATGTATCATTGTAATTTTAGAACAATATACCAAGCCAGGACCACTTTAAGCTAATTTCTCAACTTGGGGCTTCCTGGGCCATGTAGGAAGTATAAATATGAACCTCAAACATCTCAAAATGTGGTGGCTTAAAACAACAGTTATTTCTTTGCTGGTAGTTATGAATGCTTAGGGGAGACTTTTTTCCACCTATAGACTACATCAAAATTAACAAGTTCTCTGGTTGCCCTGATATGAAAAGATTTATTTTTTCTAGTCTTCCCTTTGACCCAAGAGATGGCATTTTCAGGGCCCCACCTCTTTACAAGTTTCTCAGCTGTTACTCCTCACCCTACATAAAACCAAAGACTTGTTCCCATGGAGCCCAGCTACTCCTCTGGTTTCTATTTTCTTCCTAATTTTTGATCTATGCAATTTTCTGTTACTTTATTTTTCCTTCTTTTACTTTATTTCTTTTACTTGCTTTAATTTCAGGTGTGCATTTGAAAGGCTGTCTATATTTAATTCAGTAAGTTTAGGTATTTTGTACTGAAAGAATTTATCAGAGTTTCAAGTCTGCTCACAAACCATATCTATTTTCACTCTCCCTATTTTTTTTATTTTTTTTAATGTTTATTTATTTTTGAAGGAGAGAGAGACAGAGAGTGAGCAGAGGAGGAGCAGAAAGAGGGAGACACAGAATCCAAAGCAGGCTCCAGGCTCTGAACTGTCAGCATAGAGCCTGATGTGGGACTTGAACTCACAAACCATGAGATCATGACCTAAGCCGAAGTTGGACGCTCAACCAACTGAGCCACCCAGGTGCCCCTTCACTCTCCCTATTTTAATAAAGCTATCATAACCAGAATATACACTGGGCATATAGTGTAATTATCTAAGTCTTTCCTTTAGAGGAAAAGTGGACACAGACAAGGCATGACTGAGTTCCCCATGTTCACCTGAATTTAGAAATGCTTAGGAGGCTGAGTAAGAATCCTGAAGAATTTTGAAGAAATGGTGTGAATGTGGGATTGGCCATTTTAAAGATCTCAGGGAAAATGGTCTCCTACTAGAAGAGTATCTAAGAAACAACTTTGCCCCTCCACCCACCACACAGAAATGGGCCCGTATCAGAGATCCATGTCTGTATAACTAAACACCCCCCAAACTAGTGGCTATAAACAATTATTTATTTACTCACATTTCTGTGGGTCACAATATTGGCTCAGTGGAGCAGTTATGCTGGTCTTGTCTGGAGTCACTCAGGCAGCTGCTATCATCAGGCAACAGACTCAGACTAGGTGGTCTAAGATAGCCTCACCTGTAAGACTGGCAGATGATGGTAGACCTGTGTCTCCATTCTACTAACCCTAGTTCTTCACATGTGAGTAAGCTCCAAACTCAGCAAAAGAGAGAGACAAGGGCCACTCATGAGTGGTTTTCAAGCTTCTACTTGCCTTGCACATGCTAATGTCCTATAGGCCAAGGCAAGTCACATGACCAGACTCAGCATCAGTGTGGGAGGGGACTTCAAAGAAATTCATTTACAGGCAGGTGTGGCCCCTTGGGGTGTTACTGAACCAATCTAGGTACCTCCGGGCCTAAGAGCTGAGCAAGGCCTCATAGCTTTGCTTTGTATAAGGAGCAAGGGCTTAGGGAAATTCTGGCTCCACCCATATGTGATCTCAGATAAAGAGTAATCCTATCCTCTCAAGGCCTCAGTTTCATCATGGAGAATAATTATTTCACAGTATTGTTGTCAAGTTTAAATAATGTATATAAGGTCTCTGCCCTCAACATGCTTTAGTTGACCTCATCCAAAAAATTATTTTTGTCTTGATCCTGCCTCTGCCTTAAGATTTCACTTTGTTACATCCTCTTTCCCGTACTGCCGTGAAAATTTTCATTAAAGAGACATTCTGATTTGAAAATATATGCCCTCTAAAAAACAAATAAAAAGCAATATAGAACTCTATAGAACTGGAAATAGTGGCTCCTTGTCCACTGTTTGGCCCTCCCTTTTCATTTTGCACTATCCTCCTCAGTGAGGGTCCACACTTTATGTTAACTGCAACTCACTGATGACTCTCAAATCTGCACATCCAGTCCTGTCCTCTCCCATTCATTCACCCCCTGCTCGATGTTCAGTTCCACTTGGATGTCCTAGAGCAGAAGTTCTCAATTTTTTAGCATTTGCCAGAATCACCTGGAGGGCATGTTAAAATCCTGATTGCTAGGCCCCACCCCAGTGTTATAATCAAGTAGATCTGAATTTTTACTACATTCCCAGGTGATGCTGATGCTGCTGGTCTGTAGACCACACATTGGAACCACCGGCCTAGAATCACTTCAGTTCAACTTGTGCAAAAAACAACCACTCCTCTTCTAAAATCTCCCTCATCTGAATTTATATAATGGGCAATGGCATCAATCCAGTTGACCAAACTAGAAACCAATTGGAATAAAGATGCTAAGCAAAGTACAGATCAAGCTGCTTCGGTTACTATTTCTTTCTTCCTGATTTCCTAAACGGCTTCAGTCCTCATCAATTTCATTATCTATTAAACAGAACCACCTGGTGATAAACTCAAATACCTTTTGCTTTAAAATACTGTCTCCTCATTTTCCATGACTGATGCAGAGGATTACGTAATTTTGTCATTCACCTGGCCTATTGATAAGGTAAATGAAATAAATTTTGCCCCCGGAATCAAGGTGTTTAATAAAGTCTATGGGTAAAGTATCCTAAGATGCCAAGGAAAAGAGAGGAGGGACTCTTCCAAGTTGAAAGGTGAAGGTCACACTAGGAAACCAATTTCTCCTGTCATTTCTTATAATTACACTCCACCTTCTACCATATTGTAAGGGTTGTTACAGTGTTGACAAGGGACTAAACCTTGTATAAAGCTGTTTCAGACTCACCTTTGCAAAGCTAGTCTGGAGGCATTCATGTCTTAGTGCCCATGGTGTCTTACCAAGTGTACAAATCTCCCAGATTTCAGAAGCTGGATTTTTCTATAAGTTTTCCAACTATGGAAAAGGGAGTCCTAGGCCACTCTCAACTAGCGCATTTTACTAGTTTCGCCTTAGCTACTCTCCCTGTCTCTACTTTGCCTCCTCCAACTTATCTTCTACTCCTTCAGAGCGTTCCATCTAAAACCTGGGTGACATAAGGTCACTCCCTTACTTTAGCATTTATAAAGCTAGTCATTGATTGCCTAGAGGAAAGCACAGCCAACAGTTTGTTGTTAAGTACAAGAGAAGTTGAAGCCAGGGTATAAAAGTTCATTAATGCCATTCACAGATTTTTGACTTTTATCCTACAGGCAATAGGAAGCCATAGAAAATTTAGCAAAGGAATAACACACAGGATTTGTTATTATTGTTTTCATGTCATTGTTTTCACTTTGATATTAGTATAGAAGGTATGCCTGGGGTGGAAAGATGCAGCACTAGCAGACCAGAGATGCGGAAACTAGTTAGGAAGCTGTTTTGATAGGGTAAGTAAGAGATGATAAAGAGGAACTGAGTAGTATCTACTCTTCAAGAAATGTTTGTGGTGGTGGTGGTGGTGGTTGAATGAATGCTCCAGGTTAGCAATTTTGAAACTATATAAATCTCAGTTAATACTATTGTTAGGATGATGAAGATATAATAGCCTGTGTCTTCTCTGTGCTCTTGACTGAGATGAGATCATCCAAGGTTGCTAACTGTATTAGCATTTCATAAGCTGTTGGGAGAACTTGGGCCATGAGCTGAGGATGAGCTTCCTAAGTCCCCCAACATCCAGGATTAAATCAAATGCATCACAGTGATCAGCATGGCCTTTGGGCTTGTCACACTTAACAGCATTTCCTACCTCTCTGTCCTGAGAATTAGATCTTCCCCATGGAGGCAATCATATGCATTTAACACTGGTATGATAAATTCTTTCTTATTTGGTTTTTAAAATTAAGAGAACTGAGCAAGGCAGCAATTCCAGATTGTGTGAGGAAATGTGATAATGATTGGCCTTGTGGGCTCTGGCTCATTTTCTCCCGCCCCTGACTCCCATTGCACCCTGTTTCCCGTGAGGTTCTGGGCATCTCAAATCAGTGCAGCTGGGCAGAAGAAGCTGGAGGAAAAAGTCCCACAGGGCAATTTTTTGTTTTCCAGCACTTAAACTCTCAAGACAATTTTATAATATAAACTAAATTAGATTTAAAATATTAGCCCTAAAGCAATTGCACAAATTGTAAAAGAGAAAAAAACCAGCAGAGCCCACAGAGGCCTCGCCTGTAGTACATGCCTATTAAATATTAGACAAATCTAAATCAGGGTTCGTAAATTCATAATAAATAATTAGGAATATAACGAATAAATCCCATAGTCCCATGTGGCTCATTCTTTGTACTATATAAACTATTTGAAATTTTATTAGGTGTCTCCAAAAACTAAGTTGTCAAAGGAAAATGTGCAATTTATTTAACGTAGAAAATTTTGAAACTTCTCTCTCCAGGACTGCCTCTTTCAGTATCTTCCACATAGAACACAGACTATCCTCAAATATTTCTCTTTCTCACTTTCAACACCCAACCCTCAAACATGCTGACTGCTATCCAGTGCCCAGTCTCTCCGCTCCCCCACCCCTCCCTCTCCGCTCTCTCTCTCTCTCCCTCTCTAATTACCATTTCTTTAAGCTTATTATGCATTTCCTCTAGCTTCTCTGATTTCCTTCATTTAGAAGGTTGCTCTGCTTTATTTTTTTACCTGGATTCTGTACAACAAAGAAGAAAATTCTTGCCAGAAGAAAAAAAGGCAGAAGGGCAGATTGCAAGAATTGGAACTGGGATCATTTTTGTCCCTGTTATACATTAATATTTAATTCCTGGTATAGGAGAAACCAAGAATAATATGAAATACATTACTGACTTTGACTATATCAGAATTAGGTGGTTAGGAACAGGAGCTTCAGAATCAGAAAAGGCTCTGTACAGATTCTGATTGTGCCATTTACTACTACCGTAGGCTTCAGTATCCACATTGCAAAATGGCAAGAGGGTGCATTAGGATTGAATTGGATAATTCACGTAAAACATTCAATAAAGTTCCTGGAAACTTCTATTATAATTATTAATAAATATTATGAACATTTTATTACAATTATTCATACAAAAATTATGAATATTTTAGAATAATTATTCATTCTTATCTTGGGGGAAAATAGTCCATGGGGAACAGGAATTCAGCCCAGAACAATCCTTCCTATTGGCATAAGACATTTAACAATCCAGAAAACAAGTTATTTTCCATCCTCAATGCTAAAGAAGTAAATGACATTTTCCCCATTGTCATAAAGTATCCCTGCCTTTTCTTATGGTCACATGCTTAGTACAGTTCCTTGCAACTCAATACACGTCAATGGATGTTGAAGCAACAGATATCTTGGGGACACTAGATGAGAACCAGTAGCAAAGAGCCTAAAAGTACGCCTGGTGATGGAATGAAGTATGTGCATGTCCTTAGTCACTCTTGGACTATTCTGTCACAGTTGTTTGATTGTGAATAGCTCACATGAGTTGTCCTTCCCTATCAATTGGCAAAATACGTGATTCATTTGGTCACTGATTCACGGGACACTTTTGAGCTCCCACTGTGTGCCAAGTATTGTGCTAGGTGCAGGACTCACAGATGAATAGGTAGCGTCCTAATATTAGGGAGGTTTTCTTCAGCAGGACAGAGGTATCATAGACCAGTGCTTCTTAAACGTGAATATACTCCCAAATCACCTGGGAATTTGTTAAAATTGATTTAGCAGCTCTGGAGTGGGGGCCTGGAATTATACATTTTTAATAAGCTCCCAGATGAAATGCACACTGCACATGAAGTTTGCTACTCCAAGTCTAAGCCTCAGACCAGTAGCATGTGTAGGTTGTCAACTTAAGGACGCTGGTGCCAATTAATCCAGTTGAATTAGCTCCCTTCTGTTATTTTGTAAAGATTCCCTAGCACACATAGCTGTGTCCGTCTGATTATATGGAGCTGAATCAGAGGGAGAAATAAGAGATGCATATGCGAGAATGGCCACCATTGTAAGGAGGGAGGCACCCAACCGTATCAGGTTTGTTTGACTTTCTGAAAAACTCCCAAAAGCTCAGAAATGGCAAATTCCCAATTCTAAATGTTTCCCTGTCTCTTCATGGGCTGCCTTACTGAGAAAGTCTAGATGTGGAGGAAGACAGTGGGAAAAGCGTGGGTACCATACTGTAGCCAATTAGATGCAGAACTAGGCTCTGCCTCTTTCTACCTAGTCACTCAGCTCAAATAAGGAAACCTCATGCTTTAATCTCTAAATATCTAAAATGGGAATGCTTATCACACCTACATCAGAGGCTTGTTGTATTTCATAACATGATTTGCACAGAGCACCTAGCACAGTGTCTGCAGTGACCATTAAATGGTATGTGTCATTATTATTGTTATTAATAAAACTGGGAGCCATGATAAATATTCTTTATCAGTGCTTTGTCAAGGCACACTGGAGAAAGATAAATCTAAATTAGAGCCCATACTCGGACTCATGTGGCTTTAAATCAGACCCTTAATGTTGTCTGAGCACAGGTGTTTTGTAGTTTGGTTTCTCTGTTAACATGAGGGAAAAAAAGATGATCAAAAAGAAGAGAGAGAGAAAACAATCACTATTTGAAAGTGAATGAAGGGCGCCCCCCCTCCTCCCTAGCCCCCCCCCCCTTTTTCTTACTTTGACATCTCAGTGTGTTTTTTTCTTTTAGCTGTGAGTTCTGGGATAGGTGATAACTGCCAGTAATAGGATTAGCATTGATTTCTTTAGCAAGAACAGAGATGTGGCAGTTCCAGCCATTTCCTGAACTGCCAGCTTTGAAATATCAAAAAAATAGAGAGAAGAAGAAAAAAGAAAAGAAAGAAATGAAAAGAAAGAAATCTGGGGTGGGGGGGGCAGATACAGCTTTTAGAGAAAAGGAAGTGTGTGTGAATTCACCCATGCATGTCTGTGTGTGGGTATATGGACACATATGTGCACATAGAAGGATATAGGAACACTCAGACACGTGGAGATCATGCGAATGTTTTGTTGTTCCATGATAAAGGATCAAAAGCTCTGTTTCTATTCTGCTTCAAAAAAGGTTTTAACATTCATTTGGCTTTCTTTTTCTTTCACTTGTGAACACATTTACCAGCTGATCTTTCATAGTTATCCTTGAATCCTGACTTTTGTAACCTTGAAATTCAAACAAAGAAATGTCTCAGAGAAAGACTGTGCAGCAGGCCCCACCAGACTCACAACCTCAGAACTCCATTTCTCTAAGTCCACAGGAAACCAAAATAAGGGTCAATTTCTCCAATTCTCAACCAAAGCATCTCCTTAAAAATAGCTGGTGGAAGTCTTCACCTCCCAGCTTGGGGGGAGGGAGGGAGTTGACGGTCTGCTGCTTCTCCAATGTGTCAGACACAAAGGCAAACAGGATGACACCCAGCCCACCAGTTTCTGGGGCTAAAAACAAAGAGAAGGAGGAGGGGGGCAAAGGGTGGACTTCATTCACAGACTTTGAGCTACTTTGAAAGCAAAACTAGTGTAAAGCAATGCGAGGTCAGCCTATCAGGCCAATCCCATAAATCAGAGCTTGAGGATCAACAATTTAGAAATAGGGAATTTTCTGGAAGAAAGAAGTAGGCGAAGGGGTAGTGAGAAATGGGTCTCTTTGATGTCTCTTTGGTTTGGATACATATCTGACTCAACACAAGTAGGGAGGAAAAAAGGAAATCACTTTAAGGAGGAAACCCATTAAATCAGTTGATTGAAGATTTTACTTAGCAAATTATCTTATCAATTATGATATCATTTATGATGATTATCATTATCAGCTACTATTAAGTGAATAGAAATTATGTACCAGGAACTGTATGAAGTCCTCTGTATGTACTCATTAGATCTTTTAATCTTCATGAAAGAAGAGAGTGTCTATTTACATCTTACAGATCAGGAAACTAAAGCTCAGATGAGTTAAGTGACTTGCTGAACAGTACACAGCATCGAAGTAATAAAGCCTATATTTAACTCCAAATCTGAATGATTCCAATGTCCAGTATCTCTTTAATTACACTATTAACTCAGCATAATTTAGTCACTACCTTTCCTTCAAGGATATTGTATTTCTACTTGCTGAGACACCATCTAATGAGAGTCACTTCGCCATATTCATTTATTCCTTCACTAACCATCCAATCAGCATTGTTTGGGCACCTGCTATATGTCAACAGATTCAGGCCACTGAATTCAAGGATGAGTCAGTCAAGGTCCCTGACACAAAGTGTTCAGGGCCACGTGGAACAGACTAAGCCAAGGATAGCACAGAGGAGAAAATAACTTGAATGGTATCTTCACAAAGATGCGGTTCTACCTGAACTTGGGCATTTAGTACAAATGCATAGTACTATGTACATCATAGTAAGCAATTTTTTGGCTGACTCTAGTCAGCAGCCTCAAAATGCTCAAAGAAAAGAAATCCTATTGAACCATGTATATAAAACACCTTATAGCAACCAGTTAAAAAGTTGAATACTAACTTAAAGAGTTATCAACCCAAGTAATTATTTTACTTGTTGCTTTTTCTCACTGAAATAATGTTTAACAGTATACATACACTTTTTAAATAGCATGTATGCCTTTATTTCTGATTTCTAATACTTTTCTTTGAAAATAAGAAGGAAAAATTAATATATTACTCAGATTTACCCAGGGTTAACATCTTACATATTTCCTTCAAGTACATTTTGTTTGAGTATATTTCTATACAGTTATCTATTTTGTTCACACAACTAGATTTATAATATGTATACTGCATTTAAATGTTTTTACTCACAATTCTGTCTTTACAATGAACCTTTAGCATTTTCCTAGGTGATTAAACATTCTCTGACATTATAACTTCTAATGGTTCTCCAGCATTCATCTATTGCATGCCCCATTCCATCTCTGCTCTGTAGAGCATGTAGATATTTCCCTTTCTGTTGTTGTATTGTAAATTATACTGCAGTGGATGTCCTTGTATATGGATCCTTGTGTGAATCTATAATTATTTCCTAATGATAAATCCCCAGGTGTGTTATTATCTCATCAAAAGTTTGAAACCATTTTAAAGTTTTTGATATATATTTCTAAATATATATTCAGAAATACAGAATCAATTTCCCCTCCCAAAAGCAGTGTGTAAGAATACCCATTTCTGCATTCTCACCAATACTGAGTATTTCCATTTAAACCACTTTAAAAGTATTTCCCAATTGAGTAGGCAGAAAATTGTATCTTGTTTTTATTTGCTTATCACTGAATACTGATGAGGTTAGACATTTTTCATACATTTAGTATCCTCTTGTATTTCTTCTTTTGTCATTTATTCATGTCCTTTGCCCATTTTTCAATTGCTGGACTTATCTCTTTCTTATTGATTAGTAGGCGTTCCTTATAGATTAAGAATATTAACCCTTTGTTTGTCAGAAGTGCTGACACAGCCTTAAATACTAGCTTGAGCACATCATATTTTCCATTCCTTAACGTTCAACTCAGACTTCCCCAAAGCTAAATAAGCCAGCTACACCCTGTGTCCTGACTTCCAAGCACACAAAGCCTATTCTTTCTGTAGCCTTCCCAGCCTATACATATAGCTCAGAAGCATGTTAAAGATTTGCATCTTAGTTTGCTAATTGTTTCATTTGTGCTAAGCTTGTCCCGCCCTATCCCTCCCAAGCTCCTTGAAAAGTTTATTGAAGATAATAAACTATCTAAAGCTTCTAGCTATCTCCTTGCTATCTCTATTACAGGCTTACCCCACTATCCAAAAGTAGAGTGTTTCTATGAAATCTTTTGTAAGCTGAAATTGTATAAACTGAAGAATCAATTACCATTAATTTATATGGAAAATTTGGGGGGCATCCCCAGATCCAAAAAATAACCTCTCTTACGCCTTTCTGATACCTTAGGACACATCTTGCTAACAGATGCACAAAATAAATGGAAATAAAGTACACAAGCTAGCAGACACAATTCAGAGCTACGGTAGCTTGGTGCTGAGATGCTGAGGGTAGTTCCTGGGGAAAGAGCGTAGTGGTATCACTCTTGCTACTCAGGTATGTGCTGCCTATGTAATGGCTCACTGCAAAAGAAATACTGCATACTATTTTTGTTTTTTGCCTTTTTTTGGTAAACACAAAAATCTTTGGATTTCTTTCAGGTTAGTGAAAACAGGTACTAATGTAGGTCTTTCATAAAAGCAAACTGGCACAATAGGAACTTTCAAAAAGCAGGGCATACCTGTATTTACCAAACAACCACTTATTTCTCTGTCTTCACACTATTCCCTCTCTAGCCTAGATAAGAGAGACCATGATTTCTAAACACTCTTCCAAAAACTTGGCTCTTATTTGTGCCTAATATACAATTTTACAGTAGGATCTTTTAAGAATGATATCAAGGCCACAAAATGTAAGCATGATCAATTGAATGAAGCTTAATACTTATTTTTTTGTTAGCATAAATTGGACCACCTGTGACTGATCTGAAGTAATACGATAGAGATTTTACTCTCTTAAAAAGAAGGAGACAGGAACAACCTGAAGATTGTGGCTTTTCATGAATTCTCTCTGATCATCTTGTTATGGAGGTAAATAGAAGGAATGGGAAATGATGCTATTTCATTCTGGCCCAATCACTCTGGATTGTGGTTGCCAAAAAATATATAGGTCATTCAGCTATATTTGAATTTCGGATAAAAAATGAATTTCAGATCATTTTTAATCAAAGTATGTCCTATACTTTTGAAGTTCAAATTTAACTGGGTGTACTGTATTTTTATTTGCTATATCTGGCAACCCCTGGATGAAAGCCCACTGGGCACTAGCAACTTGAACAGAAGACACCTACATCAACTTGCCTCTGGTGCAGATTTAAGAAGAGAATTTGAGGAGTACAAAAGCTATTTGGAATTTATATATTGTATCTATCCATAACACTAGATTTGAAACATTCTTCCCTTGTTAAAGGAGGAAGCTTAAAAAAAAAAAAAAGCATCCTGAAGATCCAAAGTAAGAGGAGACTATAAAAATGATTTCCTGTAGGACCTAGAATACATTCCTAGAAAATTGTTCTGCATTCTTAATTGGATACAAGAAGATTCGCCCTCTACAGAACAGGAACAGAAACCCATGAGGTACAAGTGAATCAGGAAGAGATCAAAAGGGAGATAGGTGGGGTGAGGAATTATTGAAAAAAGACCAAAAATTAATTAACAGCACTAAAACCTCCTTTGACACAATAAAAAAGTAGAACTACTTTTAAAATATGAAATCTTTCATGTAGGAGAAAAACAGGAAGCTTTCTTAGAATGTAGAGGAAAGAGACAACAACAAAAAAGGAGAAAATAAGTGCTACTTTGAAGCCAGAGGTGGGATAAACAATATTAGAATTATAAGTGCTTTAGAAATTATAGGAACAGGTCATATAAAAATAGGGCTGAAGTTCTGGTTTGGGGTAAGATTAAGTAGGTACACACTGTCTTGCTGTCCCAATGAATGCAGCTTTAAAACCTGGACAGAATAAATGATAAAACTGTCAGAAAACTGAAAATTAAATAGTAGTAAGCAGAAGAGACTTCAAAGTATCACTGAAGCAATGGTAAGGTTACCCTTTTTTCCCACCAATACTTCCCAACCTTATCTCAATACAACGCAAAACCCATGAGTTTACACCTAGATACAGAGAATGCACAGGAGTGGCTTTAGTAGTTCTGGCTCCAAGAACGGTAAATGGAACTCCCAATGCTCAGATAGAGTATAGAAACACCAATTTGTTTCCTTTGCTCCATTCTTGAGCACCCCCAGCCTCCAAACAAACCCATAGTAGTAGCAGCAACAGAAGTCCTCAGGAGCCAAAACCCTGAGGGGAGGTTAAGTTTTTTCCACCAATGTCACTGCACATTCTCTCTCTCACACACACCTCTCTCTTTCTCTCCTGTCCTTGTCACTTTATTTTGGACATAGGAGGAGTAGCAGAGGCAGCAGGTAGAGTAGCTAATGCCTTTAGATTTCTGGATAGAATACTGAAAAGGGGAGCCCCAGAAAACAAAACAAAACAAAAATACAAAGAAGATGGCAAAGAAGGGGGAGCTTGGGGACACAAACCCATAAAGTTATTTACAAACTCTTGAGCTCAGTTTTGATTATGCTTGGGTCTTATCCTAAATAGAATACCAATAATTTGAAAACTAAGCAAAAAAATCATCACTCAGCTGCCAGATTGGCCATTAGGTGGCACACACATTGGCCAAATCCAAAGAGTACTGGCAAGTCTCTGAAAATTTAACAGATATTGGAATCACTGCTCACAGAAGACAGATTGAAACTCGCAGCCTAAACCCAACCAAGTGAACTTCCTGCTAAAACAAAAATATCAACATTCTTCACAGTCTTTAACAACACTGTGTCTCATAGTAATCAAAACACCCAGGACACAATGCAAAATTACTCAGCATATGATAAACAAGGAAAGTATCAGCTCACATGGGAAAAGACAATCAAAGATACCAACCCCAAAATGACACAGATGTTAGAATTATCTGACAAAACCTTTAAGGTAGCTAATTTTTTAAATGCTCAAAAAATAATATCTTAAAACAAATGGGAAAATAAAAAGTATCAGCAAAAAAACATTAGACATTAGAAAGAAACAAATGGAAATTTTAGAATATAAAAATAATGTAAGTGAAATTTAAAACTCAGTGTATAGACTCAAGAGCAGAATGGAGATGACAGAGAAAATGATCACTAAACTTCGAGGCAGTTCCATAGAAATAATCCAATCAGAAAATAAAGAAAAAAATAGATTTAAAAAAATGAAAAGAACTTCAGGACCTGACAGATAATCACAAAATGTCATCCAAGTCCTAGAAGGAGAGGAAAAAGAGTACAGTGCTAAGGAAGGAATCAAAGATGACCAAAATAAATAGAGAGACATACCATGTTCATGGATTGGAAGATTCAAATAGTAAAGATTTCAATCCTTACCCAAACTGATCTATAGATTTAACATAATTCCAATCAAAATCCCAGTAGTAGTCTTTGTAGATATAGACAAGCTGATTCTAAAATGTAGAAAGTCAAAGGAGTCAGCAGAATTAAAACAATTTTTAAAAGAATAATACATTTGGAGGACTCATACTAGCCAATTTTAAGATTTGCTAAAAGCTATAGAAGTCAACACAACATAGATTGGCAAAAAGACAGACATATGGATCAATGTAACAGAATAAAGAGTCCAGAAAAACACCTATAAATATGGTTCAATGTAACAGAATAGAGTCCAGAAAAACACCCATAAATATGGTTCCACTCAACAAATTTTTAAAACAAGACCCAAAAGCATCAGACTGTTTTCATGTAACTTAACTGAATTCCAGAAAAAAATTTAAGAGTATATCCAGTATCCAGCAAAGAAAAATCCATGATGTCTATAATCAGATCAAAAATTACCATGCATGGAGCACCTGGGTGGCTCAGTTGCTTAAGTGTCTGACTCTTAATATCAGCTCAGATCATGATCTCAAGTTTTTTGAAATTGAGCCCCACTTTGGGCTCTGCACTGACAATACAGAACTTGCTTGGAATTCTCTATATCCCTCTCTCTCTGCCCCTCCCCTACTCTCTCTCTCTCTCTTTCTCACTCTCTCTCTCTAAGTAAATAAATAAGCTTTAAAAATTACCATGCATATAAAGAAGCAGGAAAATGCAACTGCAATGAGGAGAAATGTCCATCTATATTAACTCAGACTGGTTACAGATATTACAGATAGCAATCTAGTATATTAAAACAATTACTATAACAATTCTCTGTGTTTAAAAACCTAACTAGAGAGATGGACGAATTTTTTTAAAGTCCCAAATCAGATTCCTCAATATAAAAATCACACACACACACACACAGAAGAAGGGATTAACAGCAGATTAGACATTGCAGAAGAAAAAAAAAAATAGTAGACTTAGACATAATACAAATTATCCCAAATTAAGTACGAAAAGAAAACAATAATGATAAAAGAACAGCATCAGTGCAGTGAACAATAAATTCAAGAGCCTATTTATACATGTCATTGGAGTCCCTAAGGTGGAGATGAGGAAAAAAAATGTTTAAATAAATAATGATTGAAATTTTCTACATTTAATTAAAACTCGAAATTCACAGACTCAAAAGCTTAAGGACTCCAAGGACAAAAAAAAAAACATGAAGGTAACTACACCAAGGCATACATAATAAAATTGCTGAAAATCAGTGATAAATAGAAGCCATCAAAACACCCAGAGGAAAGGGGCACCTGGGTGGCTCAGTCAGTTGAGTGTCTGACTTTGGCTCAGGTCATGATCTCACAGTTCATGAGTTTAAGCCCCACTTTGTGAATTTGATCTCTGCATCGGGCTCTATGCTGACCACATGGAACCTGGAGCCTGCTTCAGATTCTGCGTCTCCCTCTCTCTCTGGCCCTCCCCTGTTTGCTCTCTCTCTCTCTCTCTCTCTCAAAAGTAAACATTAAAAAAACTTTTTTTAAACACCCAGAGGAAAAAAGGACTTGTACAGAGGATTAAGATAAGGATGACAGAAGGTTTCTTATCAGAAATAATACAAGAAGACAAATCAATCTGTAAAGTACTAGAGAAAAAATTAATCTAGAATTCTATACCTAACAAAAATATCTTACAAAAAATAGTTGATATGAAAGGAAAAAGTGGGGGAGAAATTGATGTTTTGAGAAAAAGCTGAAAGAACTGATCACCAATAGACCTGCATTGCAGGAAAAAAAAGTTAAAAGAGATCCTTTACACTGAAGGAAAATAACACCAGATGGAAATATGGATGTAGACAAAGAAATAAACATACTTCCATTCAAACATTTGTATTTAAATGTTCATAGTAGCTTTATTCCTAATATCTAAAAACTAGAAACAACCCAAATGTCCACTAGCAGATGAACATAAATACATTCTGATATATCCACACAATGAAATATTACTCAGCAATGAAATGAACTAGTAATACATTTAACAACATGGATGGATCTCAAAATAATCATACTAAGTGTAAGAAGCAAGATAATAAAGGAGTAAATACTATATGATTACATTTACACTAAATTCTAGATAATATAACTAAACTATAGGGACAGAAGATCAATGCTTTGCTAGAGATGGGGGCCGGGGATATGGGAAGAAGTGAAATGTAGGAATTACAAGGAGGCAGAAAGAAACTTATGGGGGCAATGAATATATTCATTA
This sequence comes from Acinonyx jubatus, assembly GCF_027475565.1. Taxonomy (NCBI): domain Eukaryota; kingdom Metazoa; phylum Chordata; class Mammalia; order Carnivora; family Felidae; genus Acinonyx; species Acinonyx jubatus. The sequence goes on from NC_069384.1 coordinate 123,882,930, forward strand.
TTTTCCTTGTTGTGATGGTTTCATAGGTGTATGCATATATCTAACTTATCAAATTATAAACTTTTAAATATGTGCAGTAAACTTTAAATATTGTATCTAAGTTAAACCTGAATAAATATATTTTTAATAGGGAGAGGTCTGATATTTCCCACTGAGCGATGGTGCCTAGTCTTTCCCAGTTAACGAAACACTGACATTGAGATAATCAAAATTGACATTAAAGATGGAAGCATATCATCATGCAAGATCCCTGACAAATGGTTCCTCTAAGGAGTCCTGCTTTCTTGAAAGGTAGAGAAAAAACTTTTTATTCAATAATTTTTAGGCATGTAATCCTAATTCTATAAATATAGAACTTTTTAAAACCAAATTGTTAGTGGAAATAAATCACTAGATAAATGTCACATAATTAGGAAGCATAACAAAAGTCTATACCTACACTGTGAAACAAACTCATTATTAGGGTATTAGACTGATTCTACCTCTGAGGAAATAGAGGCTCAGAGGCCTTGAGTTGGCAAGTTAGCTCAGGATCATATAGGAAGTAAAGGGCAGAGTTAGAACCATTGTATAGGGCCTCCCAACTCCAGAACTACTGTTTCCTACACAACACATATCTGATTTTACCTCTTGGCTAAAGCCATTCATCCATGATCTGGAATGGCAAGGCCATCACCTATGGCTATTTCAGTATACTCACTGAAGTTTTATATTCCTGGCATTCATAGGGGAACAGTTAACATACTACTTCTCACATTTTCTTTTCTCTTATTTGGAGAATTGTCTTTTTTCCAACAATTTTCCTAGAATTCATCCCTTATTTGTTCTCCCCCTCCTGTCTTAACTCTAACCCATCAGCAAGTCCTGTGGGAGCCACTTCCGCAATATACTCCAAGCCAAGTCACTTCTCTCTGCCCCTACCACTTAGTCCCAGTTCAAGCAGCAGCATCTCTTGCCTGATGACTGTCCTTTGTTCATAATATGAGTAGCGCATTTTCCCTTAATTTGTTCATTTGCTTTTAAACTTATTTATGTTTTGAGGTTTTCTTTCTTTCTATTCATATACGTGTATTTTATTATTATGTACTCAAATTTATCAGTCTCTTCATTTATGACTTCAAGACTTCATATTTAGAAAGGCCGTTCCTAACTCTTGATTTTTTTAATGATTTTATTTTTTAATCTCTACACCCAATGTGGGGCTCAAACTCACAACCCTGAGATCAAGGGTCTCATGCTTCACCAACTAAGCCAGCCAAGCACCCTCCTATCTTCATTTTCAATAAACAAACTTACAAGACTGAGCAGGATTTAGATCTGTGATACTACCTGAACACATACTTCAAGTTTTCCCCAAACTTGGAAGTTTACTTACAGCTTATAGACTAAGGTACCTCAATGCACAAAGCTGCTCCAAAGGAATATACCCACTTTCCAATCTCTTAACCCTCAAGCTAGACTTTAGGAAGCAATACTCAAAATCTAGTAGACTCTTTAGAATATGATTGTTTTTGTACAGTTATTCAAACCTTAGGCTGCCATAATAGATTTTTGACTTTTATAAGTACTTCAAAATACTTGAGTGCATAAACATTTGTCTACAATCAGAAACAATCACTACTATTAGTACATAAATTTAAAATTTTTCTAAAATCATGAAAATAATAGAGAAAATGAAACATTATATATTGATTCAAACAAGCTGCAAAAACTGAGATAGTTGGGAAAATGTGAATACTAACTATATATTTGACAATATTAAAGAATTTTTGTTAATTTAATTTTGGAGTGATAGTGGTAATATGGCTGTTTTCTTTTAAAATAGTCCTTAACTATTGGAGACATATACTGAAATACTTATGGATAAAATGATAAAAGTCTAGGATTTGCTTTAAAATATCCAGAGATATGTTTATGGTCAGGATATATATGAAACAATACTGGCCATGAGTTAATATTTATTGAAGATGGGTGATGGGTTCATGAGGATTTACTATATCATTGTCTCTACTTTTGGATTTGTTTGAAACTCTGCATAATATATTTTAGAGATAATATGTTAATTATATAGATTAACTGCTTTTGGAATAAGATTTATGAGTGCATCTAGGAGGCCTCACTGGAGGCTAAGTGACTCAATATCTATTCCCAAACCCCTTCCCCCTTGATTCTACACAAAGGCTGGGACATATGAATGCTCACTTTCCTAGTATGCTTTGCAGCTAGCTGTAGCCACATGACACAACTTTGGACAATGGGATGAAACTTCAGTTTGCTGGGATTTTTCAGAAAAGTTTTGCTCTTTTATATAAAAGTAGACAGTGTGGCTGGCTTCCACCTCTCTTTTCCCATCTTTGAATGGAATCTAGGTTCTGGCTTAGTGAAGCCATATTGCAACTGGGGGAAAACTAAATTGAAATACAAGCACCAGGTCTTTTTTTCACTGAAACATTGAAATAAAACCATCAGCTACCCATCTCTGGGCATCTGAGACATCTATTTATGTTAAATGTAAATATATTTTTTAAATCCCATTTATTGGGGCGCCTGGGTGGCGCAGTCCGTTAAGCGTCCGACTTCAGCCAGGTCACGATCTCCGGTCCGGGAGTTCGAGCCCCGCGTCAGGCTCTGGGCTGATGGCTCAGAGCCTGGAGCCTGTTTCCGATTCTGTGTCTCCCTTTCTCTCTGCCCCTCCCCCGTTCTTGCGCTGTCTCTCTCTGTCCCAAAAATAAGTAAACGTTGAAAAAAAAAATTAAAAAAAAATAAATAAATCCCATTTATTAAAATCACTGTAAGTCTGACTTTCTTTCACTTGCAACTAAATAGCTTTCTAACTGACTCAATCTGTTATAGAGATTTTCTTATACAACAAAATTTCTGGTCTCCACTATGAAGTGATGGTAATATCCTTTAGTAACTGAAGTTTTCATTAATTTGAATTGGATACTAAAATGCCACTTTAAAAATTCTACTCATATTCCCTAAGCTTAGTTGGGTCATCTCACCAAGTATCTGAAAGCTGTTTAAAACTATTTTAAAGTAACTATTACAAAGTAAAATGAATTATTAATTAATAAGTTCATTAATTAATGACTAGTTAATGATAAGTTCTTTCCCTGGCCCTAATTTCATCACTGTCAATTGTACTTTTATTTAAGCTCTTGACTTCAGGGTGTCACAAGTCCCACCCTTCCTCAGATGGATGATAAATGTGTATGTGTCAAGGGCTCTAAGGAGATGCCAGGATGCCAGGCACAGGACATAGTCCCACGGCTGAGACTGCTCTTCTTCCCCTGAAGCCAGCTAAATGCTATGGTCAAGCCTTCACCCCCTTTAAGAGGTCCCCCCCAAATTAGGCAAGATGTAAGACTTCACCATCTGTCCCAAATTCAACCAGTTCCAGTTTGTGTTTAAACAGAATCATAACTACAGGTCAAAACTAAGTATCACCCAATTATTCATGGGAATGAAGAGCAATCACCAATTTCTTGGTACTTACTTTCTTTTTCTTTTTTAAAACATGGAAGCTTCACGAATTTGCGTGTCATCCTTGCACAGGGGCCATGCTAATCTTCTCTGTATCGTTCCAATTTTAGTATATGTGCTGCCGAAGTGAGCACTCTTGGCACTTATATTCATTTAAAGGCTAAACATCTGTATGTTTCAGGTAAGATAGTCTGACTTAATTAAAGACAATGGTTCTATGATAAACACCTATCAGAGTATCTAGTACACTAGTAGGCCCTTAACAAATGTTTGATAATTAATTCACTAAATGCATTAATTAGGTAGTTAATAGATATTTAGAGTTCACAATAGATTATATTTCACATCAGGAGCCCCAACTTTGCCAACACTGCTGTACAAATATAACCTGTTTTCAAAATACAAAATATTATGAAATGTGTATATGGTTATCCTTCATGAGATCAGGAATACATCCTTCTCTGGTGATATATCTAGAAACAACTTCATTCATTCATTCATTTCCACACAACAGGGTGACTGCTCCTTATGTTAGTCACATTTCACCTCCATCAACTATCTCTTAGCACACTATCTCCAGTAATAGTGAGGACACCCAGCCCAATCAACACAAGCTAGATAAATAATGTCCTGTTACCTCCAGGCAACAAACTCTGTAGTTAGACTGTCTGAATTAGAATCCTGACTCCAGAATGTTCACCTATGTAACCTTAGACAAATTTCTTAATCCCTCTCTTTCTTGGTTTCTTCATCTGTAAAATAGGGATGACAATCATAGTACCTACCTTATAGGATTATAGTGAGGATCGAGGGAGACTATAATGTGCTGATAGGTATTACATGTCCCATAAACTGTTAACTGATTCTAGTCATTGCATTATTTTCAAAACTTACTTTCCATACGATCTGTCACAGTGAATCCAAAGGACATTACAACAGCAATTATTAGTCACCACAGTTTATAGGCAACTGTGTACAGGTCCTCTGGTTCTACTGGGAGTCAGCCATTATAACACAACATCTTATCACAGCCCTCCCAGCAGCCCAACACATGACTCATCCATGCCAAGATCTATGAGTATGCATCACAACCCAGCTGGTGTAGAACCAGGACAGAACTTGCAACAAGATGATCTGGATCCAGTTCAGCCTGGTATGTATTTAAGGGACATCATTACTCCTCAAAGAACCTGTTTCTTCATTTATAAAGTAAAAATGATCTTTACTTACTTTTAAAAAATAAACTTTACTTACTTTAATCCTCTACGTACCTCATTGTAGAGGATTAAACATCATAACGTAAGTAAGAATACCTTTCAAATGTAAAGTGTATTGTATGCTGGGTATTATTATTCATCTTTGTATCACAGCTTCATTAATTCAAAATATGCTTAGTTCATTTCTGGCTGTTCCAGACACTGTGTTAAGTTCTAGGGGCATGGAAATAAAAAACATACAGTAGCCAGAGTTGAATATATATTTGTTTGGTATATTATTTGTTAATTGGTCAATTAACATTGTTAAAAAACATTTGGACTGGAGAGCTTATACCCAATTTGAAAGAGACACAAGATGCCATATTGAATTTTATCATAGCAGACGTGTGTCTTCCTCTCTTTGTGCACTCCCAGTGAGCATTTACATCTATAATAACATCGAAACACTCGACTATAATTAAGTTTAATTCGCATAAATTCCCCTTTCTAGACTGTGAGCTTCTTGAGGGTATACCTATATGCAGTTTTTCTTCTTTGTATCTTTGGTATTTATCTCAGAATACTGCATAAAGTAGACACTTAGAAAATATATATTTTTCAGTACCTAAATATGACCAACTGCCTTTAAGTGTCAGGGAAAAATAATGTCACAATTCAATCAAATCCTTTCAACCAGAAACCTTATGAATACAGTTCTTTTTTTTTTTTTTTGTACCAGCATTGGGTGTGCACTACCTCTCTCTATGTACACGTATACACATCTGTACATAGGTAGGCTAATGGACAGCCCTTGCTGAGAACATTACGTTTTAAAATACTCAGTAGCCATTCAGTAAATGACAACTTCTCATGGCCTAAGCTTTCAGAAAGAGTTAATGTACCTCAAAGAAGTAATCAGTGTAACTTTCCAACCAGTAAAATCAAGCCCCTTATATTCTATTTAATTTCCTAGGAGTTTTTATATACATATATATGTTCAGCATACATAGCCCCTCACACATATACCAGCACTATATATTTTTTTACAACATAGGGTTTTCTAGGATTGAGTAGTTTTAAACAACAGTATTTTATTATTTTAAGCACACCCACTGTGGAAACATTCTCGGGGCTCACTGCTTCTGCTATTGGAACATTTGTTTTTTATTCTGAATATTTCAGCACATCTATTTACCTGGCACTATATTTAGTACCACAGTGCCAAGATGGCATATATAAAGATTCAATTGCAATTCCCATCTGATGTCCCTTCCCTCTCCTTTTTACCCCCTTTTTTATGTCCACACTCTGAATTCAGCACAAAGTTGGTGTGTTTAATTTAAAAAGAAGTAAAACGCTCCAGGAGACGCCTCAGACCACTGCAAATCACCTACTTTATAGAGGCAGTAAAATTGTGTATCGGATTAGAAGTGATGCTGATCTGAAATTTATGATAACTTTTAATGGCATTATAATTTTTTTCCCTGTGCGCTCCATAACTGCGTCGTTTCGATGCACAGTGCAGTGAGATGAAATTTGTAAGGGAAGAACATTACCCAGGCAAGCCCAGGGGAAAAAAAAAAAAAGTCAGCAGAATAATGCAACAGCCCCACACGGGCGGATGGAAGCTATTCTTTCCATACACTATGTAGAGGCACAAACTCCAAACGACCCTTTGAAACTAAAGGCAACCCAGAGTACAGATTTTGTTGATAAAACTAGGAAATGTGGTAAAAGCAACCTCTTAAAAAAGCAGATACACGTGGCTTCCGCACACCACCTTGCCACTTTGGGGACTCTTCATGTCTCCTGGCTGAGAGAAGCACACTTGGGTGTCCTAAAGTAGTTTTCTGGAACAAACAGCTCTTTCCTAAGCTGGGTCTGTTGTCTGGTTTCCGTGGAACAGCTCAACATCCCACTGGTTTCAAGAAAGCATGAGGGGGTATCACAGGGTTAAAGACTTGTGAAAGACTTAAGACTTGTGTCTTAAGTTTGCAACTAAGAAACTGCTGAAAGAGATGAAGAACTCAATGAGAGGAAGAGAGTAAAAGAGGGAGACATGAAAGAACTTTTGAAAAATTCCACAATTAATGTATATATTAAGTTCTAACTTGACATGTAAGAGAAAAACTCTCCAGAAAAGCCACCAGAACCAAAGGAGAAGACTTCTCTTCAACTCTTTTCTTCAGGGATAATCCAGCCTCTGTTCAAATACTTCCAAGAACAAGGGGCTCATTTCCAATTTAAGCAGTTCATGAATTCATTTACAAATTTATTAACAATGTATTCAACATAGTGCAGGCACTGCATGCTATTCTATTGTTTATTGTGTGTAACTTCTTGCCCACACCCTGGGAAGCTATGTTATCCATGGCCCACTTCACAGAGAATTAGAATAAAAGAAAATTAGAATGTGTCACAGCAAAGACTCTTAATGGCCATCCAGCCCAACCCCTTCATTTTACAGAGAATGAAATGAAACTGAGATCAAGAGCGGGGAAGTCAATTATCCAAGGTCACATAACTAATTCATTGCAAAACCTTAGTTAAAACCCACATCTGATTCCCCATCATATACTTTTTCAGGTGAGCCATGATGCTTTTTCTTCACAAATTATACACGTCATTGTCCCATGTGTCCAGCTTCTCAAGCTTATCTAGATGTTTCTCTCTCCTACCCTGGCTGAAAGGCTCTATAGCAAGTGTATGAGTCTTTAATCAAACAGTCCGGGAATGTGTATGTGGTCATTATCCTTCAGTTCTTAAGTAGGTTGGGAAGACAAATCCTTTTCTTCAATACCATCCATAATCTATTTTTCACTGACCATGGCCTCTTTTAACAGACTAACAGGGAAGAAGAAAATTCTCCCTTTACTCCCAACATTTTCAACTTCCTACCCAAAACTGAAAATCGTTTAGAGGACTCGATTTCTCCTTTTCTCTTCCCAACTCTTCTCTACTTCTCCTCTTTACTTCTACCTAGTGCTTGTCTTTATTTATAAATATTACATGTTTTGAGGGACTTCAAACACTACCCCACATAGGGCTGACCTCTGCCTCTTCTAGGTCTGAACTTTGACATTTTTGTCAAATCATAATAACATCAATCATAAGTTTCCTTCTGCTGAGATTTTTGCTTTTATATCTTTTCAAACTTGAGCTTCTTGAAGGAAAAGTTGCTACCTCAATTACTTTTGTCTCCCTAGTTCCTGACACACAGTGGAGGCTAAATTAATATTTTCAAATGAAGGTATGCAAATCAGCAGAGCTGGAAGTGAATGTGTGTTTTCAGTCTTATAGTCTATTTTGCTGTGTTTTCGGTTTATGGTCCCAGAAGGCAGCCCACCTCTGATTGAACCATATTTGGTTGCACATGTCACTGTCTTCCTTCTTCTCCCAACCTACAAGATACTCCTCTTTCCTGGGAGATTATCTGGATTCCTGTCACCTCACCCCATGTGCCTCTGGAGGGGTCTAGTTGGAGGGGCCAGATTTACCCTCTGTGTGAAGACAATCTCACACTTGTGTAGCTCTAATGATGCAGAAATTCTCCTTTCTCCATGGTGTCATGTGTCACCACTATTAATGTTGATTTCCCTTCATGTTTAAGGACTTTTTCTAACTTTCTTACTCAATCTTACCTACCATTCCCTCTAGGAACCCATTATTTATTCCTTTAATACTCTACCCCCAGAAAGATGTTCTCTAGCAGTGAGGCCAACTTGGATGACTCACAGCAGATGTAATTGGTGAGCAAAATAGTAGTCAGACTGGCTTCATCCACTTGCCAACGCTGTGACCTTCTGTAAATTCCTTAAACTCTCTGTGCCTTAGTTCCTTTTCTGTAAAGTATCTTGTGGGGTTGCTGTGAGCACTAAAGAAAATAGTGCCTATAAAACGCTTAGCACAGTACAGGGCATACAGTAATTGCAAAATAGATGTCTGCTCTCATTATTGTTATCATTCTAAATTAGGAACACAAAGGCAGTACACACCCTACTGATGCCCACAACCTCTTTTAGGTTGTGCTCATGTTCTAAAGCTTCACATAAACCTCATATTCTCTCATAAACAAACATATTTTTGGCCATGACTCTTTTTTTTTTTTTTTAGTCTTCTTGTCTCCTCCTTGTTCACTTGACTGCTGTCATGTTCTAACTGCTGGGAGAGCCCTTGCCCAACAGAAAGTGTCCTTCTAAATCTGCCCAAAAGGGAAAGCAAGGACACATGAGGAGGAGAAAAGAGCCCCACATTAGAAAGGATGATCTCATGTTGAGATCAAGGATCCTCCAAGTTCATTCTCTACCACCCCTCTGAAGGCAGTAGGCCTGAGCAAACTGACCTACCAGGTTGCAGAGCATTTCTTCCAAGTGACGTGTAACCACAAAGCTAAAAACCTCAGCGTCCAGGCCCTTATGGTCTACCCTGGAGACTTAGGTTAATGATGAGCCAGCACCTTGGGTTTACTCTAAATCACTCCTCTTAACCTAATTATATGCCAAGGGGGAAATCCAATGTATTTGATCAAGTCTTGCTAGTATTTTCCTTGTCTAATTCCATTAGTCTCATTGATGCAAAGGGTTCCTAAAGCAATTAAAGCAAGTGCTATCCCCTGAGAGCTGTGGGATGAATATCTCTTCCCTACTCTTCTCAGAACCTGGTTTTTCCTGGTGAATGGCATAGGCAGGGCTGGGCAGAGGACCCTTAAACAGGAATGGTGTCCTTTGGTGCCAGCAAATTAGGATCTGACTTCACTTCAATTAAGGGTGTTCTCAGATATAAAGTATATCAGCTGAGAAATGTGGAGGGAGGGGTGCTGTGTTCTTGGTGAGATTGTTCTTCACAGTTCTTTCTCCCAGATGTTCATTTCACAAACTATATACATTTTATTCAGTCTCATTACAATCTATCTACCTAGAACTTCAGTGACCCACAAAATGCCTTCAAAGTCATTGGCCCATTTCAGAAGCCTCTAGTAGCCCATTAGAAATGTCAGTGCACACTCAACAAGCAGCCAGATCCAAATACGCTGAGGCTTAACCTCATTAAAATGTTTCCACGACACAGGGTCAAACTTATCTTGCCACGGACTCGTTTCCTCTCGCCAAACGCTGAGAAACCATTTTCTTTCTAATTAATTTCATCTAGATGAAACCTGCACAAATGTCAGTTCAACAAATTAAGACTTATTGATTATTGGCTTTTTAAAAATAGTTAATGGTTCTGTCCAAAGATGGAATATTTTAGGGACATCAGCAAGACATGTTAGCTTAGGTTGATTTTGGTGTTTTTGAACAATGAAAATAATGTTGTAAGCATCTTCCATAATCTTATTGCTCACTTTTCACCTAAAACTTTATTCTTGTTTTATAGTCATAAAATTTAACTAGCTAGAAAACCATATCTTCGAATTTGCTGGAAGAACAAATGCTACATTTATACTTCATACATGGTACTCTGGAGGTTGTCCATCTTGTTTCCCCTTTTTCTCTCCCTTTAAACACTGCAGAGTGTTAAGTTTGTTCACCAGGGTTGTTGATAACAAAAGGGGGGCAGAGTTAAAAATGAGATAAAACTGGGGCGCCTGGGTGGCTCAGTCGGTTGGGCGTCTGACTTCGGCTCAGGTCATGTTCTCGTGGCCCGTGAGTTAGAGCCCCGCATCGGGCTCTGTGCTGACAGCTCAGAGCCTGGAGCCTGTTTCAGATTCTGTGTCTCCCTCTCTCTCTCCGACCTTCCCCCATTCATGCTCTGTCTCTGTCTCAAAAATGAATAAACGTTAAAAAAAATTTAAAAAAATGAGATAAAACTAAAATTCCTTATCAGAAATCTTCCTTTCCTTTCCTTCCTGCCTCTTTCTTTCTTTCTTTCTTTCTTTCTTTCTTTCTTTCTTTCTTTCTTTCTTTCTTTCTTTCTTTCTTTCTTTCTTTCTTCTTTCCTTCCTTCCTTCCTTCCTTCCTTCCTTCCTTCCTTCCTTCCTTCTTTCTTGGTTGATACTGGAAAAGGGTGAATGCCTTGACCTAGCCCATGAGTTTCTGGCATACTGTTAACCACTCACCAAGCCTTACTGAATCCTACTGTATGCTAAGGTAAAGGTCAGAGGGGAATGCTGGCCTCAACTACTATTCTCAAGAGGATGCAATCTAGTTCAGAATATCTACATGCACATAAAAAGCTGTGACCTACAAAACTTTCTGAACTATACATGTGGTGGAATTCAAATCTGAGACTTCATTTGGTTTACAAACTTCCTGTAAAGTAGCACGTGATCCCTATTTACAGGTAGAAAAATAGGCAAAGGTAAATAAATTGCATCAAAAATAACATTGGAGCAGGAACTAAAAGCAAGCTTCAGTTCTAAAGTACTTAAAGTAGACCATTCATTAACATGCTATCCAGCTCATCAAGAGCTTTTATTCTATCAGTTAAGTACATCCAAGGCCTACAAGTAAGGCTTCCTAAAAGAGTGGAAATCAGGTGCATACTCCACACAGGCAAACTGCTTCTAGGAAAGAGATTTATAACAAACCTTTTTTCTTCCATTCTACTCAAATGGTTTGATTTGTGAGGGAATATCTGAGTACAATTACTTTCTATATTCACTTTGAGAATATAAGTGTTTAGTCTTCATCTATCAGAACAGATCCATGAAAAGTTCATAGATATCATCTAGTCTGACCATCACTTTGCAGAAAATAACTGGATCCCAGAGAAGTTGTTACTTGTGTGAGGTCATGTAACTTGAAGGAGTGTGTACATGTGTATGTGTGTTAGGGTATGTATGTATGAAAGGATTTTTATCTTGCTATTTGATACAACAATATGCTATTATTTTGTCCCTCACCACACATCAATTAAAGGTAAGCATGGATGTTTTGGAAAAGGTGCCCAACTAGGTGACATCAATGACCAGAGAACTAGCAAATTCAACTTTGGAAGAGAGCTGAAGAAAAGTCCTCATATTCAACCTGGGCCTGAGAAGACTAGAGGGTGTGAAGTCCATAGGGAGACATGCCCCACAGCCTGCAACAGAGAGGTCTCAGCTCAGGTGTGACAAACTTAAGGCAACTTAACTTTAATTAAGTAAAATTACTTAACTGAAACCTAAGGCAAACTTAAGAACCAATATCTCTTGGGCCAGATAAAAGAACAAAACCTAGTGAGCCTCTCATGGAGGCCTTTCATCTTAGAGGAGACTTTAGAAATGAAGACTAGAGGATAGAGGTAAAGAATCTGATGACTACATCACTGCAACAGGGGACTGGACCAGTTGACCTTGAAGTCCCAGGCAGCTCTAAAGGACTTTGATTGCGATTTATTTTTATGTTTGTATTTATGTTCTGTCAACAAACCCATAAGCTCTGGGGCTGCATTAATGAATAAATGATAAGTTTAAAAATTATAATGGTGTCATCAGGAGCAGAAACCAGTGCTGGTTTATGGCTAGGTCTTAATCTATGCCACTGAATTGGACACAAAGGACAGGTTCTCTCATTTCAATTTGTCATGACCAGCAAATGCGGGAGCCTCAGTCTTCACCTCAGGCAAAGCAGGCTTCACTAGTTGTGCTGGGTCAGAACAACCAAATCTCTTGTTCACATCCTTGTGTGTCTCCTGTTAGGCACTGCATGCATGATACAAATAACACATCTTTTTAGCAAGTGTTTTGTAGGTATAGGGATGGAATTATTGGCACAAGGAAGGGAACTGATGTCAAATATCTTGACAAAACATTCACTATAGTTTCTCTTGAAATTTTAAGACCAAAACCAGGTTCAAATTCACCTGCTGTAGGTGAGTATTGACAAAAAGACAATAAGGTTTACCATAAACAAAAATTCATTCAATTTTCAAAGAGGATGCTCTGGCATGATGCTAGGTTCAGTTGTACCAATATGTTGACTGAGCACTATTATCAGAAAAGGTATTTGCCATCAGTTATTTTCCCAGATCCAGTAATTTCAGCCTGCACCTACTATACTCTTGCTCAAAAATGCAATTTGTATAATGCAGACAATCTCTAAAAGGAGATAAATAAGAATGCAAGCAAGAGATTTGACCATTCGGACTTAACACAGCTAATCAGTGGTACTAACAAGGTATGGTCCATAAAAATAGTGATAGAGAAATATGTTTTTCTGGTATTTAGTTCCCTAAATTATGACCAATAGATAACATCCAGGCATATAAGCAGGAAATGGAGATCCACTAATTAAACACAGTACCACCATTATCTTTGATTTGAAAAGAGGATAAAATTAACACAAACCTGTGTGGACAATCTGAAAATGAATATGAGGTATAGGAAGTACTTCATAAGGCTTCTCAATGTGATATATTGATATCTTGTAAATGTAAGTTAGTCATAGGCAAATGGCTATATTTTGCCTCTAGTAAGAATTAAAAATTTAGGATTTTTACTGAATAGAATCAGAAGTCTCCTTATTGGGAGCAAGGCAAAGAGGTGGAGTGTATATTTTACAAGGCCTTTTGCTCTTCCTGTGTAGTGTGCTGAAGAACACTAGAGAGTTATAAATGAGGCTTGTGTCAAACAACATATGCTGAAAGGAGTTGGGAATAGGACACATATAGAGAAGAGAAGTCAGGGAGTGGTGGCGGGTGGGCAAAACTTATTGCAAAGTTTTGCCATCTCTGTTTTAAGCCAATGTTATATTATGTTGTATTGTGCATCACTCTAGACTGTCTGGATGAGTGTCCCTCCCATTGGTAAGAAATGGTCCTTGAGAGCTTATATAACCCTTATATGACCAACTACTTACTTGGCTCCCTTGTGCCAACAATGATAGATTTCTGTTTGTTATTTATCAGTGTTTTGTTTGGGGAGGAAAAGGGGAGTTGTTTATTTTTTGCTAATAAGTCTTTTCATAATATAACATTACCTGCATCAGTTACCTGCACTATGCTTTTGGTGTCACAAGGAACAGAACACTGAACCCAAATTGGCTTAAGTAAGAAGGGAATTTGTTGGCCCAATAACTGAAAAATATCTGAGTTCAAATATGGTTTGGTTCTGTGGCTCAAATAACCAGTAGGATATTTTCTCTCTTACTTTCTCATGGCTCTGCAATTGGGTCCCATTTTTAGAATGGCTTTTCTCTATAGTGGCAAGATGCTTAGTTCAGTTTCAACCTTACCTCCTGTTGGGTTTAAATCAAGTGGGAAAAACAGCAGGGCAGCAAAAGTCTAATTGAGTCTCATTGGCTCCGATTGGGTCATGTGCCCATCCGTGAACCAATCATGGTGGCCAAGCAAAGGCAATGCACTGATTAGCTGAGGCTGGGCCAAAGGTCTATCCAGGACTTGGACTGAGATTGGTTCTTTTTTTTTTTTCAAAATTTTATATTTTTTAAGATATCTCTACACCCAAAGTGGGGCTAGAACTCACAACCAAGAGATCGAGAGTTGCATGCTCTACTAACTGAGCCAGCCAGGCAACCCCTGAGATTGGTTTTAATACAATACACAATGTCTTGGACAGAGAGGAGGAGGATATGGTGGCTTCCCACCAAAAAATCCAGATACTGTTAGTATGAAAAAAAAAAATGGATATCAAGCTGAAAAACAATGGATATCCATTATATCAAGTCTTACCTACCAGATTTTAGGTTCACTGGGGTCAGAGACTATATCTTGTATTTCTCAGGGCCAGCCATAATACCTAGTTTACAAATAACTGATATTCAATAAGCATGTAATAGTTGATTTATTTATTAATTTAGTCAAATTGGAAAATCTGACATTAGGAATCACTCTGGCTTTTACCCAGACCTTTCTGCTACCTGAAAATGGCTACACTTCATTCAAGAAAAATAAAGTTTAAAGTGCTATCTTCACTCACAGAACCACCTTTTATTTTAGAAATGGACTATGTTGTGACTGAACTGTGAAATATTATAAATAATAACAATATTCAATAGCACCATACTAAAATATTTCAAGTAAACCTCATGACAACCCTGTGAGAAAAATAATATTATTATCCCTATTTTACAGATATGAAAAATGAGGCCCAAAAAAGTCAAAGGACCTACCTAAGGTAACACAGCCGGCAAATGACAGAGCTAGAATTTAAACCATAATCAGATCATGATTCAAAGCCTAGTTTAGGTGCCACCACCTTCCAGAACCATTACAGTTGGAATCAACCAACCCTTCTACATTATTTGATATGTCTCTTACAGCCCTTATTTTGTTCTGACTTGGATAACGGTTTACATACCCTTATCTCCCACTAGATTCTGATAGTCTCAGCATCCCCGGGGAATAGTAAATAGCAGAAAACAGAAGCCAGAAAGGTAAGGGGAAAAAACAGCAAGATAGGCTGAGAGCAGGATGAGGGGCATTTCCTGGACCACTTGCTGTCCCAGCCCTAGTACCTGCTACTTCTCCTGCCACTGAGGCAGAGGCAGGATCTGGTCTCAAACCAGGCTTGCCAGATGAGCTCTCCACCACCAGATCAACCTTCCAAAATAGGAACCTTTCAACATGTCATTCCCCAACTCCAACTCTTTTGGGTAAAAATTTATTTACAAAAAGCATGGCTCTAGTTTGTCAAATTGAGTTTTTAACATATTTTGGTAAGGTGTTATTTATCCTGATTATGGAGTTTTTTCTACCCTCTTAAATTTTGCACCTGAGGCAGATGCCTCCTCTCCTCACTTTTGTCCTGACCCTACTCCAGGAGCTTCCTATTACCCATAGAGCAAACCCTGCAACACTTAGCATGATGTTCAAGTACTCCACAAAAGGATTTTCATTTACCTTTCTAACTTGATCTTTAGTCTCCACTCCAACACACTAATCATCTTACTATCATTCTTCTCTCCCCTTTCCTGCTCTGTGCAATGGTTCCCCAACACAGGCTTTAATCTATCCTTTCCTTAAAGGGCACCTCCTAGACCTTTACTGACTCCCCTCCCTCTCCTTGGACTAGGTCCCACATTGGCTCAGGTGTCCCATGAGTTTGCCTGAATTCACTAACATTTTAGCATTTTAAACCCTTAAGGCCAAAGACTCTTAAAATCATTCTGTTTCTTCCATCTGCTCTGCCATTCCTCACCCCCACAGCTACTATTGGGCAACAAGTTAATGCTCAATAAATCAGCTCCTTCATTTGATGTTTCCACAAGCTCTAGTTTGTTGCCATCTGCTAGCCAGCTTATTCCTGGGCCATGGCCCACTGAGCCAGGGAAGTCCTTTTCCTGGACTTCAGAAGCTCCTGAGAAGACAGGAAGATGGGTTTGGGAGGTGGCAAAACCAAGAAGCTACCCCTCTCAGAACCTCAGGCTTGGGGTCAGGGCCCTACACAGAGTATGGGATTGGCATTTATTCTGATTTTTGTTTCTCATAAAACTTTGAATCTTGGAGACTACCCATCCCAAAGGGACTCAGGTGGTTCTGGTTCAGCTCAAACTAGAGAATGAAAACACTTTCCCAGGGAAAACCTGGCTTTGCCAAACTAAAAATAAACAAAATAAAGTATTTTTAATAAATAAATATTTGGATCTAAAAAGAATCATTCTTTACATATAACTGCCTGCGCTTATTTATTTTCTTATGTTTTATTTTCTATTTGAGAGAGAAGGAAAGCACAAGCAGGGGAAGGGCAGAGAGACAAAATCTGAAGTAGGCTCCAGGCTCTGAGCTGTCAGCACAGAGCCCAAAGCAGGGCTCGAACTCACAAGCAGTGATATCATGACCTGAGCCAAAGTCAGACACTCAAAGTACTGAGCTACCCAGGTGCCCCTGAGCTTATTTATTTTTAAAAGTGCGACCAGAACTGAAAAATAGATGGATATTTTTGCAGAGAAATATTGTTTGCCAACTTTCATCACAATTATTTATTTACTAAGTGAATATTTATTTATTGTCTATCATGGGCTAAGTGCTAGCGATAGTGTGATAATCAAGACAGACATGGTTCCTGGCCTCTTGAGGCTTTCACCATATATTTTATTTTTATGAGAACTGTTACAAATTACTTTGGAATTCCTTTAATAAACAAGTAACTATTAAGCTCAAAATAAATGCCTAGTCTAGATATGTGGGGATACATTCATGAGTAAAATAGACAAACTCCCTTCCCTCAGGAAGTTTATAGTCTAGCTGGGTTCAATAGATAATAAACATAATAAGTGTAAACTATATTAGAAGAATAAGAGCTATGGGAGAAATAAAACATCAAGCAAGATAGGAATGGAGCATTTGAGGAACCCAAGGCAACGAGTATGGCTGGAGTGTAGTAAGGGAGATGGAATGAAAACAGGTGAGGGCAAGAGGAGGGTACATTGTGTGGCCATGTGGGCCACAGAAAGGGCTTTGGCCTTTACTCCATAGGATGAAAGTACTGCTGAAGATTTTGAGTGGGGGATGACATGATGTGACTGTAATAAAAGCATCCCTCTGCCTGCTATCTTTGGAATAGACTGGACAGGTGAGAGAAACAAGATTACAAGCAAGGAACCAGTTAGGAAAAATACAGCATGACCAAAATTAGGAAAGGTAGTGGCTTAAACCAATAGGCTGGCAGTATAGACAATGAAAAGGCGTAAAATTCTGGATTTATATTGTTCTTTATTGAGGATGGGAGCTGTCTTATTACCTCCTATATTCATAGTGGAGATCAAATGAGATCAAACATGAAAAGAGTTTAAAACACTCCATTGTGTATATAAACCACAATTTCTTTATCCATTCATCAGTTGATGGACATTTAGGCTCTTTCCATAATTTGGCTATTGTTGAGAGTGCTGCTATAAACATTGGGGTACAAGTGCCCCTATGCATCAGTACTCCTGTGTCTCTTGGGTAAATTCCTAGCAGTGCTATTGCTGGGTCATAGGGTAGGTCTATTTTTAATTTTCTGAGGAAACTCCACACTGCTTTCCAGAGTGGCTGCACCTTTTGGGATGAGCACTGGGTGTTGTATGGAAACCAATTTGACAATAAATTTCATATATTGAAAAAAAAAAAAAAGAAAAGAGTTTAAAACAGTGCCTAGCACTGCTTAATAAACAACAACAGTAATTATGACTATTATCCATAGGCCATTGGTCAGTGGGTGGTCCTCTGTAGTCCTGGAAGTGAAAATAATTCTCTTCAATGCTCATAGAAAGTCTTGCAAATGGGATTTGGATTTGGACCCAAAGTGGGGAAGTCCCTCTCTGCTTCCTTTTGTCACAGGCTTTTGCCTCAAGGCCAAGGGCAGCCAGGACCACCCAACTCTCAGTGTCTGTGTCAGTTTAGCTCCGTCCTAATCTCCCAGCCCTTACCTTCTCACTCACTCCAACCTTCCTGGCTTCACATAGCCAAGACTCTGGAGTGAGCAAGTACAGACTCCTCTCCTATATAGGAGCACTCGGGTGACAAATACCTTTTCACCTGGGAAGGAGGGATGTCATCTTGGGGGAGAACCTAGAGTCCTGGTAAGCCCTTGGGGCCATTGCTAAGGGACTCATCTGGCTGTCACAGGAGTTCTGGAAAACCCCTAGAAAGAAAGCATGGAAAAGAGCTCAGCTTTGCTGTAACTGGGATGCAGCATCCTCATCACTCAAAACAGAAGAGGCTGCAGGAGAGAGTGCAGTCAAGTGGAATGGTTGGAGTATACTTTAGAGAAATTTCGCCAAAAGGGAAAGCAGAGATGATGGTCCCTTTTTAAAATTCCCTACAAGAAAAAAAAAAAATTCTCCAGAACTTAAAACTATTTTAATCAGCTGAAAAACATACATGGGCTTTACAGCTCCAAGACAGCTTGCACAGGCCCCGATAAATGCCTATCGCTCATTTGCATACGCTAACAGCTACACTTTAATCAGCCTCCTAATCCCTGATGGTATTAATGAATTTTTTTATGCTTTTTTTTTTTTTTAGTATCATGTTTGCTAATTCAAAAATGATCAGCGGCTTCTGTGTGCCTTTTTTTATGCAGGAAATAATGGGTGAGCTGGGTACTCCTGTTATCCCACTCTCACAAATAATTAAGACTACAAAGGGTACAAATCAGTTTGAATGCGGTGCACAAAGGCATGGGCTCAGCAAAGGCCTTTCTCTGTTTCTGTTTCTCCCTCCCCCACCCCCTACTTTCTCTCTTTGTATTTGTTCCTTTCCTTTGACAAGAGGTGGTTTCCAAAGACACCTGGACAAGCAAGGAGCTGACTGATCCAAAATATTAATTCCCTGCCTCCCTCCACCCCTACCCCCATCACCAGGACATGCAAAATGATGTGAGTTTTCATCTCAGAGGGTTTGGATGCCTCTCAAGACTGGTTTTCAAACCACAAACTGCAGTAGAAAGAAAAACAGAACTTTCTGACATGTCACTCCCCTATTTCTCCTCCTCCTTAGTTGTTCACTTTCCCAGTAAGAACCGGCCAGCCCTGGTGCTGCCAGGTCCTGATCAGGTAAACAAGGAAAGGATTTCCTCCTGCCCTAGGCCTTGCTCCAGTTTGGCTCACAGCAGACCAGGCCAGCCAGAGACATGAGAGCTGGCAACAGGATCCCAGTGGTTCATGCAGCTATAGCACCTCCAAAATTAGGGTCAAGATTAGACATTTTAGGCCTATCAAAAAAAAGAGAGAGAGAGAAAGAGAGAGAGAGAGCGCCAGTAAATAGTCCTCATGAGGAGTTGAACAAGCCAGCTTAGACGATGGAAATTCATAAATAAGCCAAATTTTTCTAGCCAGCATGGCTACCTAACAGACAACATAGTTCCCTAATTTGCATTTTTCATCATCTCAGCCTGCCTGCTCACACTCACTAGTGCTGGACAGGTGAGGGGCCAAAACCTTCAGCCAGAGAAAAAAGAGGAGGTGCCAACCCTGGACAACCAGCAGCCTGGGTAATGCACTCTCAAATAGTGAATAATTAGCAAGAAAATATAGATACAGTCCACTGCAGGTACATCTATAAGTAAGCCATATGGCAAATTTACTACATATTTTAACAATAAAAAAATTACTAGATGTAAAAATATAATGTTTGAAGCATCTTAAGATACAGAGTTATTTTGGAAAGGTCAGGGAGGAGTCATACCATATATATTTTTTAAATTTTTAAATTTTCTCATTCAAGGGAATGTTGGGGAAAGTGATGAGACAACTAAATTTGCAAAGTCCTTTGCATTGTAACAAGGATAAAGCATTGTGTGAGTATATAATGATCATGAAATCAATGGTCTCCTGTTCTCTTTCAGCAGGCAGCTCATCACCTGGCAACCTCTCACTAACTCCATTAGAAAATGGCTTAGAATTCCAGATAGCTGAAAGTTAGAGACACGTTAATTTTTACTTCTTCTCTTTTTTCTTCTAGTTATTTTTAGCAATCCTAGTAGAACATTCTTTGGTACACAGTGGGCACACTGAATAACTCTAGGGTGCCATGACTCTAAAATGCTATTGTTGGGAAGCTATCGCTGACATTGAGCTTATCTAATGGTATGATATCTCCTTTAATTGTATGAATAGGGCTCGTCTATGGAAATAACGATTTTAAATTTACCAGAAACCTAATACATTTTGAAGAGATGGAATTATATTCTACTTTAAAACTCCTGATGATTCAGATAGGCTTTTTCCAGCTTCATTCTATTTACCTCAATATCTCTTAACTTGACCCATCTTTAGGCCATTTTAACACCCATTAAGCCACATATCTATCAATTTTTCAACAGATTAGTGCAGTGTCCATTGTGCCATCCACATTTGGCATCTCAACCAGTAGGTAAGTGGAAAGAAAGGAACACCAGTCATGCTTCTAGTTTGCTATTCTAGAGGAAAACTTGAGATCTCTGGGGAACATTATTTACCATTTGATTTATTCCCGCTCTATAGACCTTATTTACTTAGGCCATTGTTTCCTTCAACAGCAGTGCTTGAGCCTAACTGCTCATAAGCACCTAAAAACCTTCTTAAAACATAGGTCTGCCATGTAGTGCTCTCAGAAAATCTAACTTAATTAGTCTAGCGTAGGCCACCTAACATTGGTATATTTAAAATCCGACCAGATGATTCTCTTTTTTGTTTGTTTGTTAAGTTTTTATTTGTTCAGTAGGCTTCACACCCAGCACAGAGCCCGTTGCGGGGCTTGAACTCACAACCCTGAGATCAAGACCTGCGTTGAGATCAAGATCCAATGCTTAACCAACTGAACTACCCAGGCATCCCTGAACAGGTGATTATAATGTGCAACCAACCAGTGTTCTACAGAAAGCCAGGCAGGGGGAGCTTGACACCTATATCATTTTCCAGCTGCTAATCAAACATAAAAATTAAAGAAAGGATCATTATCCTCAAAAGAGAAATGATTAAAATGCCCACCCAACAAATCTCATTGGATTTTTAGTTACATATAGTTCCAAATCCATCATTTTTCTAT